>NW_027555847.1:583301335-583358835 GCF_003287225.1 Phascolarctos cinereus | reverse complement strand
ATTCCAAAAAGATACTGCAGAAGGAGGTTTGATTTGCATATTCACATGGGTGGCAAGTCTACTGGTATTACTTACTGTCTAATGATTTCTTTCCTTGTCACACTCAAAATCAGACCTAGAGGGGAAAAGTAAGGATGGAACAGGAAAATGATATTCTTGAGCCCCAGGTATCTATGCTGATACTGACTGGAAACATATTTTTAACCTAGCTGCTGTCATTTAGGAAGTCTTTTCAGCTCCAGCAATGTAAGGCATGAGTTTCTCATTCACTAGTACCACAGGGTTTTACACCACCTAGGACATATTGGTGTTATTGTCTGATCACAGGCTTCCTCCACTGCTCTCAAAAGAACCTGTGTGTGCTGCATGCAAGGTGGGCCCAGCCCAGTACACTTAACAGCTGCCTGTGTCTGGCACACAGCAGTTCCAGGCTGTCTCTTGGCTTTTGAGCCAACAGCATGAGGCAGCCAGACATTTTGGATGATTCTTTGGCTGCACTGGAAAAAGAGAGAGGTCTTCCTGCATGAACAAAATTTTTCTTCTCTAATGGGTTAAGCAGTGACATGGCATCTGGTTACCACAAGGGAGATCTTGGGATGGAAAGAGATTTAAATTGTTGTGTTTTTCTTGACTTTCTTAGCAGGAGAGTGATAAGGCAGAATGAGTTATTGGGATACACAGGTTTCCCCTACATCCTTTTAGCCTCTTGAATTTGTATACCTTTATAGATCTTCCCCACAATGTGAAATCATCTGTTTGATACCTTCTCCCTTCCTCAATACATGCTCATTCTATTATCCTTTATATCTCAAGGACAACTGTGACTGATTTGGTATCATGAATGCCAGGAAACCTGAATCAAGATGTTTTTATATCTTAGAACTGGTCTTAGGAGTTCCCTTATAGTAGTCACAATGATCATTGAAAGGAACGCATAGCTGCTCAGTGAATTGATATGTTGGCCTTTCATTTCCTGTAATTGAAAAATGAGTCCTGCATTTGAGGAGGTTATAGTCCCACCATATTCTGCCTTGCTCATACTACAAGTGAAGAATTTACTCAATTATGGGAATAAACTGTTCTGGACCCAAAAGAGGATGACCAATATAATGAATGTATTGGAGGACATTATACTATAAGAAGATGAGGTGAAGCAAACAGGAAACATTTACCTTGGAGAAGTCTTAGTAGGGAAACAACAACTGCCTTTAATCAGTCAATCAAATATTTATTAAGTGCGTACTATGTGCCACACACCTTCCTAGCCAATGGGGATACAAAGACAGGCAAAATAAAATAAAAACCCATCACTGCTTTCCAGGAGGTTACATACAAACAAAGGTGACTATATAAATGGATGGGTATATTCAAAGTAGGAAGAGAATAAACTTAGAGAAGGCTCAAGTGGCTGTGGGGACCAAGAAGGCCTCTTGCACAAGATAGTGTTTCAGTTTAGTCTTGAAAAAGAAGCCAGTGATGTCAAGAGGCAGAGATGAAGAGGTAGAACATTCCAGGCAAGGTGGGAGATAGCAGAGCAAAATAGAACCTGATCACATAGGCTAATATCAATGTATTGTAAAGAGTATGGAAGTGAGTAATTTGTGAGAAGACTAGAAATAGAAGAAGGGGCCAGCTTGTGGCCAGCTTGTAAAGAGCATTAAATGCCAACTAGAGGACTTTGTTATTTGATCCTGGAAGTAATAGGGAGCCATTGGAATTCATTGAGTAGAGGCGTGACATGGTCAGATCCATGCTTCACGAAGGACAATTTGGAACTATGTAGAACATCGATTTGATTCAAGGGAGACCGAAGGATGAGAGACTAGTTAGAAGACAGTTAAGTGGAAGAAGGCTACAGAAGGTAGAACTAGGAGCATCACATCAAAGTGGCAGAGAGAGAGAGAGAGAGAGAGAGAGAGAGAGAGAGAGAGAGAGAGAGAGAGAGAGAGAGAGAGAGAGAGAGAGAGAGAGAGAGAGAGAGAGAGAGAGAGAGAGAGAGAGAGAGTGATGCCTGGAAAAGCTGACCAATAATTAGGGCTTGTATCCAAAGGCAGAATTGACATACCATTGTCTTTAAGTGGAGACTAAGTGACCCTATGTGGAAGAGTAGATTCTTCTTCAGATACAGGGTGGGTAACATAAGTCTGAATTGTCTTCCAACACCAAAATTCTGTGAAAATATTGAAATTTTGTCTTAATGAATTGTCCATGTTTTAAAAGAAAATCCTTTAAGATAATGTTTGTGGACAATTTTTTTTAACCTACATTAAAGAACTTTAGAACAAGTTTTGGATGATTTCTTAGTAAGAACCACTATACTGAAGTGGACCTGATGCAGAGGCATGGATTGATTGATTGGTATATACACCTTTGCCTCAGTTTTCTCTATCTGAAACAAAATTATAAACCAGGAGCAGTTCACCTAATGCTTCTTCATTCTACCCCTTAGCTATGACTTTGATATGGTTTTGTGGTTTTTGTTTTTGTTTTTTTCCCTTAAGATAATAAAACTCTTTTAATTCTGGTTTAAACTAGTATAAAGAAACCAGATGGAAAACAGTCCCTGTCCTGAAAGAGACTACTGAGGGAAAAGGGCATGCAGGCAGATAAAGCTGGAAGGATAGAACACTAACAACTAAGGGGATTTGGAAAGGCTTCCTGTAGGAGGTAGCTTTGAGGTGATCCTTGAAGGAAAGCTAATCCTCAGTTTATTGTTTGAATGCTGTAGGGAGTATTCTATGTGATCTCCTATTCCCACGCCTGGACGGCACTCCTCCCCCTTTATTTCCACCTTATAAAGTCCCTTTCTTCCTGCAAGATTCAGCTGTGCATCTCTTCTGTATGAAGCCTTTCCTGATTCCCCCCAACTAGTAGTACCTGAATTATTCTCTAAACTACCTTGTATTTCTTTGCATTTGTTCTCTTTATATTACACACACACACAACACACACACACACACACACACACTAAAATAAATATTTGTTGTATTTATCGTTAGAATGTAAGCTATTTGAGAGTATGAATTGTTTCATTCTTTGTGTTTGTATCCCCAGTACATAAAATAGTGCCTGGCACATAGTAGGTGCTTAAAAGATTTTTTTAAAAAATGGCTTTATATTTCAGATATGGCATGAGCACTTCGTATATCCACTCCCATCATGGCTTGTCATTAGTTGACCTGGGACAGTGCTGTAATCTTGAGTAACTTGAAAATCTAGTTCTACTTAGGCCTTTTTTTTTTTCTTATTCTGGTTCCCATCATGGATTTATATGTAATTCCGAGTCCTGATTATTGGGAATAGAAGATGTAGTTGGTAGATGCGTTGGGTTATGTTTTCACACAGTCTTAGGCGCAAGAGTTCATGCCTGGCATCTTGAAAACTTATGCTTAAAAGAGGAGGTGGTTTTCTCGAGCTCAGCCAGCTCAAGACATGGTCTGCAGTGGGAATGCAGTTGGTTGGTCCCAGATGGAACAGCCTGGCCCATCTTTTTCTTTTTTTCTGAAATGCTTTTGCAGGCCAACCTCCCCCTTCTACAACGGGAGCTTCTGCACTGCGCAAGACTGGCCAAACAGAACCCTGCCCAGTACCTCGCTCAACACGAACAGCTGCTCCTGGATGCCAACACCACCTCACCTGTTGATTCCTCAGAGCTGCTTCTCGATGTGAACGAAAACGGGAAGAGGCGAACTCCAGACAGGTGAGAATGAGAGTGATCGAGAGAAATCCACAGAAGGAGATGGCCGTTTTGTGTTCTTGAAGGAGTCAGTGGTGCTACTGTGGGTCATTGGATCATAGTATCATAAATACAAAGCTTGAAGGGTTCTAGGAAGGCTAGCTGATTCTGAGGGTCAGGGTTGCCTTGGACTCCTGACGCCTGGAGTTTGGACAAATTCTTTGTTATTAAAGTTGAAAAATACACGTATGAATCTTACTGTGTTATTCTCTAACATTGTAGGGGGTGGGTTACCATTAATCTAGGGGGGATAAGAAGCACTGGATGCAGAGTTAGTAGAAACTTGAATTCGAATCCCAGTTTAGGATGCTTATGAGCTCTGTGACCATGGGCAAGAGCCTTTAGCCCACCTGCATCTCATTTTCTTCCTATGTAAAATTAGGAGAATAATATGTTATACCTTCCCAATGCAATTATTGTGAGGATCAGATGAGCAAAACCATATAAAGTACTTTGTAAACTTTAAAAGTCTAATTTTGACCCTTTTTCCTCCTTTTTTTCCTGAATGCCTCTTGTAGCAGCAAAAAATATAATAACTTTTAACTCTTAGTCTCCACGTTAGAAGGAAGATAGTGGTTGCCTTTGTTTGACCTAAGACATTATTTCTCTTTTCTTACTTGTCTTTAGTCTATGGAAACAGGATGGATTAGAGGCACTTACAGAGTGTTGTGGTATTACTAGTGAGGCTTCCCCCCCTCCCCCCAAATCACTCTAGATTTATGCACAAATCACTGTGATTGGAAACATATATATGTATTTTTCTGCTAATCTATGCTTCTGCCAAACCGGACTATTTACTTTTTCCTGTACATATCCTTTGTCTTGCCACCTCAATGCCTTTAATCATCTCTTTTTCTTCATCTGTATCTGTTGAGATCCTGGCCATCTTGAAAACCAAAATAAGATGCCCTCTTTTCCTTTCAGTCTTCCTAATTTCTCTCAAATGGTGTTCTCCCACTGCCTCCTCTTCAGGTTGTAATTTTCCATTGTCAGTCAAACCTTTGTACTTGTCTTATTTATCATATTTTATCTTCTGTTATTTATGCATATATTTTTATTCCACCCATCAAAATGAAAACTTCTTGAGGTGGAGGATTGTGTTTTGTGCATTTATGCATATTAGTATAAAGAGAATACAGTTGGTGAGAGAACTCTGCTGAAAGGCATTGGAAGCTTTTAAGTTTGCCAGCTGCTTGGCCACATAGAGATGTTAAAATTAACAACTTTGTTACTCATTTTTATCATACAATTATTATCAGCTCAGTCTTTGAAATTTTGTTGGTATTTTCAAAATTATTACAGGTCTTTTCTGAGATAGACTTTTGCTTTACTCATTTCTCAATAGTTTTCTTTTTCTTTGTGTCCCTAGCATTTAACCTAATGGATGGCACATAAGTGCTTGATTAAAGTCTTTTTGTTAATTGATTGATTAAGTATCAGAACACTTCTTACATATTGTGAACCTGACATTCTGAACCATCTTCAATTTCCCATCACCAGTAATTTATTTCTGCAAATATTTTTTGGTCACATTTGAGTTTGCAATGAACCTTGTACCCTTTACCACTTTTACCACAGCTGTCCTGTATTCAGAAACATTTAGTGGCTTCTCATTGTTTGTCTAGTACAGTATCAGTCTTGAGGCTGGCATTCAAGACTCCATCATCTAAGTCAGACCTGCCATTTTGGCCATTTTTCTTAAACTCTTTCTTATTTTTGTGTTTCACCTAAACTAGGTTCAGGTCTGTCTTGCCCTGCTTAGTTTCCTGTCTTCTCCCGTATCCTTGGGTGTGCTTTGAGTACATTTATTTCCCTGTATCTGAAATGTACTAACTTTATATCATATTTACATATTGAAAACCCTTTTTTCCTTTTAATACTCTACTTAGATGAAATCACTGGGGAAGGTTTTTTTTTGTTTGTTGCTGTTGGTTTGCCTTCTTTTTTGGGGGCAATTGGGGTTAAGTGACTTGCCCAGGGTCACACAGCTAGTAAGTGTCAGGTGTTTGGTCTGAGGCTGGATTTGAACTCAGGTCCTCCTGACTTCAGGGCCAGTGCTCTATCCACTGCACCACCTGGCTGCCTCTATAGATGCTTACCTTCTTGAAGAAGACTTTTCTCTCCCATGTCATGATATGTATAAGTGATTCTTTAGGTAGATTAGTAGTGTAGTACCTAGAGTTCTAGACTCTGAGTCAGAACCTCTTGGGTTCAAATCCTGTGTTTGACACTAGCTGTATGATGGTTAGCAATACATTTATACTTTCAAATACTTGCTTTTCTGATCTTTAAAGTTGGTGGGAGGAGGGAGCATTGTACTAGATGGCCTCTAAAGTCCTTTCCAATTCTAAATTTGTGGTCCCTTATTCTTTTCCCTATTGGAAGCTCTTTGAGAACAGTCTGTGTTGTGTAGATCTTTTTCTCTTTAGAATCTAGCAGTGTGTGCTGTAGGTGCTTAATAAAATGGAACATGTGAAAAGCATTCGTGCTAGTAACTAAGAGTAATATTTTTGTGATATCAAAGTGAGGAAGCTAAACTATCTTAGAGACAGATCATCCCCAAATGTTGAATTGATCTAAAACCTAGCAAGTCACACATGCAGATAGTAGATTGAGGATGGCGACCATGGAATTTCAGAGTTGGATGGCACCTTAGAAACCATCCAGTCCAACCTGAACACAAATCCAAATCCTCCCTATGACATATCCCCAAAGTGGCCATCTGTACTTTTTTTGAAGACCTCTGATGAGGGTGACCATACTTTCTTGTGAAACAGCACATTTCTACTTTGTGATAGCTTTAGTTGTTAGAGCATATTTTTTCCTTATGCCATTTCAAAGTCTTCTCGTTAATTTTGAACAGTTATTCCATTTGGGCCCGTTGGCCTCAATCAGAAAAATAAATTAAGTCCCTATTTCATCTATCTTCCCAGATACTTGATGCTGACAGCTATCATGACTTTGCTGAGTCTTCTTTTCTCTAGGCTAAACATGTCCAGTTCCTGCTACTGGTCATCTGGGACATGACCTTCAGGATACCCTGTATCTTGATGACTCTTCTCCAATTCCAAATATGGTCTAATTGTCTAATGGACAGAATCCAGCAGGACTATCATCAGCCTAGTTTTGGATTCTACACTTTGCTGAATGCAACTGGTGATCACATTAGGGTTGTTTTGTTCTGGGTTTTTTTTTTCTTGGCATCTACTTCCTAACCCCCAGACCTTTTTCAAATAAACTCCTTTTGAGGTATGTCTCCTGTATCTTGTATTTGTTAAAAAACCATTTTGGGAGTAACTGTGTGTGAGGTTTTTTTTTTGCATTTGTCTCAATTAGGTTTCTTCTTAATAGATTTGACTTACTGTTCTAATCTTTCAGAATCTTCTTGTATCCCAAGAGTTTTCCTGTGTGTTACCTCTCTATCTCAATTTATGGCTTCTCCCACTTCAATAAGTACGCCGTCTATGGCATTATTCAAGTCATTGATAAAAGCGTTGAATAGCCCAGAGCCAAGCACAGATCCTTGTGGCTCTCTCCTGGGGACTTCTATCCAAGTTGACATCAAATCATTAATGACTGCTCTTTCGGTATGGTCATTCAACCAGTTCAGGAGCCACCTAGCAGTTCTATCATCTAGCTCACATCTAGAATACCTATTGACATAGGTATTCTACTGTTCCATTAGAAAAGAGGATCATGTGTTTGACACAAGAAAGGTATAGGTCATGAGATGATGAGGCTGAGACAATCAAAGTAAGTATGAGTATTCTGTAATCAGAGGTATTCCAGAGCAGACAACCTAAGTGAATCATAGTTTGGAATTCCCTCCCTGTTCTCCAGTGATCATAAACTTTATTGATATATAACTTGGATTTAGGCTTTCTTCATAATAAAATTTGCATTGGGAACCCCATGTAAAAGCTAGCCATAATGCTACAGTAGTGGGAAACTATATCTTCAATTTTATAAGAGTAACTAATTCTTCCCAAAATTATATTTTAATGAAAAATGATAGCTATGGATACTAGTATTTATGCATACAAAATTCTCCTATAGTTTGGGGAGAAGCTGACATCTCTTTTTTTCCTCGTACATGAGTGGCACCCAAAGTTAAGGTTTACACAGTGATCTCTGGGCTGAACTTACATCACTGTACTGTAATTCTGAATATATATTATGAAGGCAAGATGCTAAATGAGTCTCGCTCTTCCTCCCATCCCCTCAGAGTTAGAAGGAGGGGTGATGAGAATGTGTTGTGTAAATACATTTGTATCTTATGGGAATTTGAGCAGATCCAAGAAAATATGGTCCTTGACAGCATTTTTTTTTGTTTTGCATACATTTTCTACATCTTGTTTGCATTTGCATTTTCCCTTTTGCTAGTTATTTATCTATACATCCAAATCTACAGTATGAAATTTTATGGAGTATAGAAGTGTCTGACAGCAAAGCTTTTTGCTTTTTGTTTGTTTGGTTGGTTGGTTGGTTTTTTTTAGGGGGGAGGTTTTTTGGTTTTTGTTTTGTTTTACTGAATGTTTTGTTGGTGCATATGGTCTGACATGGATGAGCAGCCACGGTGAGATTTTGGAGTCTATTAAACTGGCTCATTAAAAAGATCAATCTGTTTCTGCAATAACACTGGGAGCCGTCAGTCACTTACAGAGGGAAGAAACTGACACCTGAGGAGGAGAAACACATTTGGGTAATTTGTTCCTGACATGTCATGGACAAAAGTGCTCCTTTTATTTTTGTTTACAGCTTCGGAGACTTCAATCCTGAGACTGCTGATTTAATCTATTAGTCAGTCTTCAGCTTTTGGGAAAGAAGTTTTGGCAAATTGAATCTACTTCTGGTTTTCTACTTACCTTGAATAGGAGAGTGACTGGTTATGTTTTATTTAACAATTAGTGTTATTTACAGAGAAGTGAGTCTTCTAGGGTCATTGATGAAAACGATTTTCTCAGTGTGAAAAAGTGATGTTTGATCTATTTCTATTTTTATTTCACACTGGAGAGGGGCTCCCTGAGCAGCTGGCTTGTTCGTAGTACAGTTGTAGAATACTGTGCACCCCAAACTGGAAAAAAAAATTAAAATTTTCACTCCCATGAAGGGCTTGCTGTGTGCCAGACTTATGTGCTCAATGTTGTAGGGATACATAGACAGGAAAGAAATTACCTCCCTCTTTTTCTCAGGGAGTATAAAAGTTAGTCTGGACCTTTAGTCTAAAATAATGGGGAAAAAACCCAAGATATAAATGTATTTCCATGTTTTCTAAACAGATGAAAGGTAAATTATTTGGGTTGCTTTGCCATTCTAGTGTTGGAATCTGTTTTTGCCCTTAGAATCTGGAGACATAAGCATGTACCTTGTTTTTTAAATGAAGTGAAAAGTTCACAAGAGGTAAGGGTGAGAGGTTAACAACACTCTTTTAAAACTACTCCCTGAGATGACTCATGAAATGTATCATTTCACTTCCATAAAGATTGGGAAGTTGGGTGGAAGAGCAAGTATACCATGTCAAGTTTCTACAAGACTTTAGAGTATTGAAAAGTATTGAGGGTTTCCTTCTCTTCTTTCTTTCCCCCACCCCCACTTTTTTGGCAAGGGGTCAGAGGAGGAATACTAGCCCTATGGCAGTAGTTGAAAACAAAGATCTTTTTACCTCCCCATCATTTAATACTTTACTGTTTACTCATGACTTCTTTTTTCACTTCCTGTTCAGGAAATCATCCTGAATGTCCAATGACTTTGGAGAGAGCATTTTTCTTTTATACTTCAAATTACTTGAAATAAGCAATAATTCTTCCATTAAATATAATTTTTTTCCATAAATACACATTTTAAAATGCAACCTTTCCTTTTATTTCCTCTGTTAAACATCAGTTTAAAAAATAAATGCACATCTTAAGGTGCAGTCTTTCCTTCTAACACCTGAATACATTAATTTTATTACATAGACTACAAATCTGGCATAATTTCATTAATCCTCTGTAATAACTAAAAGTGGTTCTATGACAGTATCCCTTTGGATTCCTAGGAACATAACCTAGAGGGAATCTCCAGGAATTTATTTTAACCATCTCATTTTGCACAAAAGGCAACTGAGGCTCAGAGAAGTAAAAGTAAATTTTCTAGAGATATTGCAGTTGTTACAGCCGGATTTGATTCTGTTCTCTAATTGAATTTCGATATGCGAATAGCATGACTAAATAGCAGAAGTTCAAATTCAAAAGTTCAGGTCAAGTTCAAATAGGAATGTTTAAATATTTATCCATATTTTTTGGGAAAAGTTACAATACTAATTAAAATAGCTAGCATTTTTCATGTTATGTATGTTGTCTTATTATACATTCATCCATATTAACAAAATACCTGCTCACTACTACACGAGTATTACACTATATTAAAGAACCATCTAAAACTCTTTAGGAATAGAAAACCAGCTGGGTCTTGCCCAAAGTTTGGAAGTGGAGGGAGGGAGGGAGGGAGAGAGACAAAAAGAATTTGGCTCTTTGGAAGCAAGTGTTTTTTGAAATAATGGGATTTAATATTCATCACAGTACTTCTTAAGCTGCCATTGGATTTTCTTTTTCATTTTTTGTAAATTAATGCTTTCTTTTTACTCTAGTTCAGAATAAGATAATTTAGCCAAGCTTTAGGCAAGAATTATAGGATCTATTGACTGTGAACATCATTATTACTAAAGCTGTGGTATCTGCTTAAGCATTAAATATTCTAAAATGAACCTGCTGAAATATGAGTTGATTCATGTAGTTTCACACATGTAATTTTTCACCTTGTAGTTTAAAAAAAAAAAAGAATGGGCACGTTATAGAAATTTTCTTTTTTCATATACACTCTTGGGTTCATAGGTTCAAAAATGAATACTTACAGTGAAATACAGTTGTATTTACATATATATATATATATATATATATATATATATATATATATATATATGTAAAGTAATAGTATTTTAAAGGTCTCCATTCACCCTTAATTTAACTTAAAAGGCTTTTATCTAGCCCCAGTCTACCTTTCAAAGAGTCAGCATGGTATAATGGAAAAAAGGCTAGATTTGAAGGCAAAGGATTTGGGTTCGAATCCCAGGTCTGTGACTGCCTTTCTGACTATAACCAAATTACTTAAAATTTCTGGGTCTTCATTTCTTTATTTAAGTTTGCACACCATGATCTTTTTCTCCACCTTGCTTCCCCACCTACATGTCTAGGCTTTCGCAATCCTAGATTACTGTGCTTTGGTTTGTTGACTCTATCCTTTTGTGTAATCTAGCTCTTTTCAACCTTTTAAAAACCTTGAGGGAACTGATAGAGATTTAGCCTATGATGTCATTCACATAGGGAACTCAACAATGATATAAGGACCTCTGCCGCTGTGGGTAGGCACCTTCTCTTCAGTGTATTGTCTTCAGGAGTTCCCTAAAGCAGAGCTGTGAAACACCCTGAACCAGATCAAAATGTGATTGAGAAATAGTTGACTAAATAAAAATACAATAAAACGTAAGTAATATTTCTGTGGGGTTTTCTAAGTCAATGTGCATCATTCAGGGATCCTTAGGCACAATTTAATGGACACCATTTCTGTTTGTGATATTAAGTGACTTGTCCATGGTCTCTCAGCTAGCATGTGTCAGAGGTGGCACTTAAACCCACATCCATTTGACTCTGAATCCTCTGAGAGAGGAGGCAATGCCTTATTCATTTTTGTGTGCTCCGCTGAGTAAATATTTGTTGAATGAAGGAATGAATAAAATCACTTTTAATAAGAAGTTACCACTTTATCCAAACCTTGATTATCTGAAGCCCGGTCTCTGTATATGTAATCTGGTGAAAAATTGTCCTGTGGCTCATACCATTATTTCAGCCTCCACATTCATATCTATAATATAGCATAAGCCCTAAATTATATAGATAAATTATGCCAATATTTGTCTATATCTATGAAAAAACTGAAATTTTGTAGAAAACTCTTATTCAAGATCTCATTTCTCTGATAATTCCAGATAATGAAGAATTTTGGTGGATTATGTTTTTTAATGCAGCAGCTAGGTGACTCAATGGATAGAGTGCTGGGCTTGGAGTCGGAAGACTCATCTTCATAAGATGAAATTTGGCCTCAGATACTAGCTGTGTGACCCTGGGCAAGTCACTTAACTTTCTTTGCCTCCGTTTCCTAATATGTAAAATGAGCTGGAGAAGGTGGTGGCAAACCACTCCAATATCTCTGCCAAGAAAACCTCAGATCAGGTCATAAAGAGTCAGACATTACTGAAGCGATTCAACCACAGCAGCACCAAATGTTTTCTTTCTTTTTTTGTTTTTTTAAATAGCAGGTATAATTGACCTTAATTCTTCTGATCCATTTTCACATTGTTCTTTTAATATAGTTTGCATAAAAGAAAAAAGGAAAGATTACAAATTGCAGTATAATGTGGTCATTAATAGTAAAAATATAAGAGATATAATTTACATCTATATATAAATAAAAGAACAGCACGCTATTGAGGAAAAAAGGCAGTCAGCCATTTTTCTAGGTACTACTGTGATCCTGGTAAAATTACTTGATCTCTCTGTATCATAGGAAATGCTAAGCCAATAAGTGACAGCAAAAAGTGTCTCTCTGTATCAGTAGAGTGAGGTTCCATGAGTATAAATTCTTTCCACTGATTAATAATTGCTTTGGAGCTCCTTCCCCCCACAGTACTGCATATGTGCATGCATACACACACAGATATAAACAAGTATTTATTAAGCATCAACTGTGCCAGGCAGTAGTGATATAAAGGGGAAAAAATAATAATTTCTGATATCAAGGAACTTTTCTGTTTCGCTCTCCATATTTGTATAGACAGACATAGTCCTATATATTCACAGACATGCATGTTTTCAGTAGTTTTGCGATGTATATAGTTTAAAAAAATTATTTGCAGGAGTTTAGCTGTATTGCCATTAAATTTCATATTAGATTTCACTGATAGTTGATCGAGAGCTTGTTGAATATTAATTCTGTCATTGTTTTAGCTAACAGAATTCTTGCCACCTGCAAATTTGATTAAGTGTAACATTTTGAACTTCCTCTAAGTTATTTGAAACAAAACAAAACAAAAAACAACTTTCAATATAACACCATTCTGCACATATCTCTATAATGTGCCACCTCCCATGAGGTAGACATCTATCTGTTGTTCAGTACTTCTGGTGCGTGGTCATTCAGCCAGTTGTAAACGTATACTGTTACGGGTTAAGAACTACACCATGTTGTTATCCTACTCACATTTCCTCCATGCATGTAATTTGAAAGACTATTAAAAGTTTTGCTGAGATTCTTTTCTGTTTTCTCTGTGGCATTTCTCTAAGCTACATGTCTAGTAATACAGTTTGAAAAGGAAATGAAGTTAGGTATGGCAAGTTTCATTGTTCTTGTTTTAGAGATGAGGGAAGTGAGGCACAGAGATATCAGCTGACTTGCTTAATAAGATCAAACAACCAATAAGCCTCAAATGTTCCATAGCTTGAATTCTAGTTTTGACTCTGGTATTCTTTGCCCTCTGCCACACTGCTAGGAATTATGCCTGCTTCTCTGTCTAATGATTCATCCATCTTAATAATCCACCTGGTCAGGGAGTATTATCAAGCCTTCTGAGTTTCAGAATCATCCTTATTCCCTTTTTTTTGGAAATTGGCACACATTTTTGTTGGCTCCAGGACTTTAGCCCCTCTTAATAATAAAAATATTCCTCCTATCCCTGTGTTTATCTGGTTTCTTAAGGTTTATAGAGCACTTTGTAGGTACTGTATCATGTAACCTTGCCAGCAATCAACAGTCACGTCACCAGATTCTCACATGACTCTGGATTATAACTTATATTGTTCAAGTGAGCTAAATTCATTTAGGGAACATCTCATTTATCCCGAGTTTCATCAGTGCCTTTTTAAACATATCTATGATACTCTTTTAGGAAAAGAGAAAGGATTATTTTGTGTTCTAATTCATTGACTTGGTTACTTCGGTCTTTGAAGAATTGGAAAAGAACAATTCAGAGTTAGTACCAACATAATTGCAGAGAGTAGACTATATCAAAGGTGGCCTTCATACGTGAGTTAGATGACCATTTGTTGGATATGTTGTAGAAAGGATTCCTGTTCAGGTGTGAGTTATATCTGTAAATAGCCTCTGGGATTTCTTCCAACTCTGGGAATCTATGAGAAATGGGGGAAAACATCTAAATCTGAAGGTGTCTTTCATTAAATACAACAAAAAAGAAAGAAAAAAATCATTTTTCCCCCAATAAGTGGTTTGTGCCAATATGAAAGGTAACAAGAAGAAAGGTGTATCTGTTTCAGAAATAAAGTTTTATGCAACATATTAAAAAAACCAAGAAGTGCCAATAAATCAGTCAAAGACATGTAGCTTTGAAGAACATTGATCCCAAATCTTTGTTGAGATCAGTGGTATTTCTGAGGATAGTGACTAAGATGAAAAAATGAGGTTGCTGGGACAAAATGAGAGAATGCCTAGAAAGTCCATTGGAAAAAGACAATCTTAAAAGTCTATTGGAAAATGCAAATATTCTGACCATAAACCTTCAGCAGTAAATAAGCAATCTGAGGTATAGAGTGGTTGTGACTTGCCCTGGGTCATACAATTAGAAAGTGTCTAGGACAGGATTGGAACCAAGCTCTCCCAGAATCCAAGTATTTTTATTGTTCTTTGCGCTGCGTAAGACTCGGCCATTGGTTATGTATCAACATGGAGGGGGAGGTAGGGAAATGGAAAGGAGAATGACTCTTCGTTATGAAACTGCATATTGGGAAATATGGTCATTTAGTTTTAGATGTTGTGTTGAAATGTTGATAGGATATCCAAGTGGAAAAGATCTAGATGGCAGTTTGAAATAAGACTGGAGTTGAGATTGCTGCTTTGGCCATGAGGCATAAGAAGTATGGTCGGATTTATAGAGAGTAGGCCATGAAGCTAGGAAGAACTAGCTTCAAGCCCCACCTCTGACCCATACTGGGTTTTGGACCCTGAGTAAAGTCATAGTCTTTCTGTGCTCTAGGCAACTAAAAGATGCCGACCTATACTGGTAGGTAGCATGTTCTCATCCAGAAACTGATTATACAAATGCAATAACGGGTCTCATTTCTGTTCCTATTTTGGCTATTCAGAGGTCTCTTTATTCCTTTACTTTTTGGTTCTTTAGGAGCATTCTCAGTATTTTATTGAGTCCCTGATGTCAGCAATGGATTCTTCCTCCACTGGTGCCAGTTGTAGCCTGTCTGTATGCCTTCTCACCTTCTGTGATTCATGTTTCTGTCCTTCTGTCAGCTTTCCATACAGCATCTTCCTGATAACATTGGAAGTTTTCCTCTGGTTCTTCTATTTCAGGGTTGCTAGAATGGAATTCAGGCTATTTGTAGTTATGGGGTTTAGGGCTAGAAAGATGTTGTTAGTGTATTCATCCAGGTCAACCTGATCCTTTTATACAAATGAAGAAATTGAGGCCCAAAGAATTTAAGTAAATTTACTGAAATCACAGAGTAACAGTTTTGGATTGGCACCCGTATCTGCTGGTTCCAGCTCTGTGCTGTTCTCGATGACGTTTGAATACACTATAACTGGCCCTTCAAGATGGCTTATTCAAGTATAGGCCTTCTTCAGCTGTGCTTTCATTGGAGTCATCAAGCCCAAGAAGAGACCAGTGTTTGGAGGAGAATGAGGTTGAAGAGGGAAAGGGAAAGTTGATGGTGATGACCTAGGATCCTTCTCAGAGGCTTTCCAAAGCAGCAGCTCATTATGTGATCCTTTTGACACCTGTCATCCTGCATTCATCTTAGCATTTTGATCTAATTCCAAGAGGTTTCAAAAGTCTGTCAAGGACTTTTTTGCTATTAGGTTTCTAGCAAACAAACACACAAAAAGAGCATAGTACATTTTGTACTAGTGTGCTAGTCTGTTCAGAATTCTATCTGTCCTGAATGTGGGATATTACTTCTCGGAAATAGATTCTTCAGCTTGTCTAACTAGGCTATGATATGACCAGCTAAGCAATCAAATCTGTTATCTTTTGGGTGAATCCATCAGCTTGTTAGCTAGAGATCACCAGAAGACATCCTCCACTACCTCTCTAGTCTTCTTATACTTCCACTCTGCAGTCTGGTGACACTGGCCTTCTTATTCATGAAGCAAAACAACACGCTCCATTTCCCTATACCAAACACTTTGACTGGCTGTCCTCAGTCCACACTATTCTTTCCCTCCTCGTCTCTGCCTCTTAACTTGCCTGGCTTCTTTCAAGTTTCAGGTAAAATCTCATCTTCTACAAGAAGCCTTTTCTGATCCTCTTTAATGCTACTGCCTTCCCACTGTTGATTATCTCAGGTTTATCCTGTAGATAGTCTTTTTTTTTTTTTAATGTTGTCTCTATCAGATTGTGAGCTACTTGAGATTATAGACTGCTTTTTACCTTTCTGCTTAGCATAGTGCCTGGCACATAGGAGGCACTTAGCAAGAGCATGTTAACTGACCCATTGCCGATTTTGGTTGGTAACCAAGGAATAGTGATTAAATATTAAAATTATTTTAGATTTATATAGTACTTTCCATTTTAAAGGAGATATCAAAAAAGACATGAATGGATGCAATGCAGTATAATAGAACTGTAGTATGTAGTGAACTGAGCTATGGTTTCACCTAGGTTGTCTCAGCTTTGATACTAATAGTGTGATTTTGGGCAGATAGGTCATTTTATCTAAATCACAGTTTCTTCCTTGAGAAAGGAAGGTAGGTGGGGATGGTGGGTTGTATAGATGACCTTTAAGGTTCATTCCATCTCTAAAAGTCTATATTTCTTCTTGCCATTGTTGTGGTATGAGGTATACAAACACTTCTTCTTCTCTTCTTTGTATACTTAATTTGTCCTGTATATGAATTTATGCTTTTCATGAAAGTCTGGCCCAGGTTTGGATTGAAAAAAAAAAACCAAACCAAAAACAGTATAGGTGTTGATAAGTTATTGTCTGTTGTTTTTCAATGATAATTTGTCAAAGATCAAATCTATCCAGCACTCAAGCACTGGAAACTTACCTTTTAATAGAAAGTGTCGTCCTTCAGAGGGCAGTGTGGATTGTCAATCTTTTGTTTTCCAACCAAATAAATGGAAGTGGTGAAAGTTAGCTTTCATGAGAAGTGAAGTGGCCTGTGATGTCTTTGGTTCCCTGATCATTTTGGCCTCCCCCTAGATTTCACTGATGACCTATTCTTCTTTTAAAATTCTGAACTTAGAAAGATTCCAAACAGCAAAATGGCCTCCAACAGAATATATCTAGGAGGATTCCAGTAGGTGTGAGTGTCTGAACAATACTGGTTGCTGAGTAAATTATGAAACAAACCTTCTTTTTGTTTTTTTGTCTTCAGAACCAAAGAAAATGGCTTTGACAGAGAGCCTTTGCACTCAGAGCATCCAAGCAAGCGGCCATGCACTATTAGCCCAGGCCAGCGGTACAGTCCAAATAATGGCTTATCTTACCAGCCCAACGGCCTGCCTCACCCCACCCCACCGCCACCTCAGCATTATCGTTTGGATGATATGGCCATTGCCCACCACTACAGGGACTCCTACCGACACCCCAACCACAGGGACCTCAGGGACAGGAGCAGACCTATGGGTAAGAATGGATGTCCTGACGTTTACAGGCTTTTATTCAAAAAACAAGCGAACAAAAAACTGTTTTCCACTCTTGTTTTGATTACTTAATGAATTGAAATTTTTTTTTCTCCTTTTTCGTTGTCTCCCCATAGAGACTTCTTGTGCTATTCAGACGCCCTTTAGAAACCACCATGCTTGTATCTTTCTTAAACTCTTACCTTCCTTTAGTGCCATAAAGTTTCATATTCCTAAAGCAGAGAATAGCATGTGATCCAGAGTTTGAGTGGATAGATGATAATAACACCAACAATACCTTTTATGTAATAGTACTTTAAGTTTTGCGAAGTGGTTTTTGCATATTTTACCTCATTTGATTCTTAACAGTAATCCTATTGTATAAGTTCTATATTATCCAGTTTTTGAGATATGAAGACAGATTTAGAGAGATAGGTGACATGCCCAGGGTCATGCAGCTAGTAAGGTCCAAACCAGGATTTGAATTTGTGCCTTCCTTATTCCTGGGCCAGCACTCTATTGTACCACCTAGCTGCAAAATTTTGCCTAACCAGAGATCTAGTGCCTTTCTGTATTTAGAAATGCCTGTGGTCTTTGGTAGTTCTGACTCAGAAATAAGGATATTTGGTGGGAGACGTTTGTGTATATTTATGCATATTCCTTTTGCCTTCCTTCATTCCTCTTTATGCTGCTGAAAATCAGAAGTCTTAGTAACCATCATTCTTGATGGTCACTAACATGTCTTCCAGCAGAATAATTGTCTGCTGTAGAGTTTAAGGGAAGATTATTAAGGTAAGTTTTAATGTGAAATGAGTACTTAAAAGAACCATGATTTTTGGATAGTCAACAAAACTCTGTTCAGATAAAAAGGTCAGGGTCAGGGTCAGTATCTTGCTTTCAAAGTTAAGGGACATATACCTTCTTTCTCTTAACAAATGGTGAAGCTATTTTCTGGGAATGTACTTTGGGGGAGGAAGACTTTTGGGGTATGTGTTCAGAAGTGTTTTTTACCAAAACAAAATTTGTCAACTTACATTTTTAATGAGCAAAATTCATGGTTTGAGTGATATGGGTACTTCATCATTTGCTGGGTAAAAAGAAAAAAATTGTCTATGGCTTTGCAGGTGCTTTTATGAACTGCTGTAGTAAATAATTTTACCACATTACTAATTTACATGGCAGCCAGACTTGTAGAGAAATGCCTTTCAAAATTGTCTAATTAGTGACTGACACTGTCTGTTGTCAAGGTTATACTTAAAGCCCTTTTAACTTGGCTAGAATAGGATAAAAAACTTGTATTTTCCTGGAATTGAATCACCTTTGAGAATCTAGTCATCTCTTTTCTATAGTAAGCCATCAGAGTAGGGGTTTAGTGGATAGTCAATGACTATAATAGTGAAATCAGGGGACAGTAGTGTTCATTTCTTTAGGGCAATGTCACTTTCCTTCAATTCAGTGAGAGTGAAGTTTGCTGTAAACCAGTTGCAGATCTTTCTGTTCTTCCCCTCACTCTTTTCCTTCCATTTCACGTACTGAAGGTGACTTACTCTCCCAGGGCGAGTCGTTATTATGTTTTTTTCTGGAGGCAGGAGATGAATAATGGGAATTTAGTAGAGAGGCTCATGAAGTAGCAGGAAATGGAGCCATTGTTAGAATGTGAAACTAGAACGTTGGCTCTAGCACAGCATGAGAATTTAGTTAGCCAGTACCCAGCATTTAGTAGCGATTAGCAGTATTGCTTAGGGTTACTATTGGAGGCATGGGCCGAGGATGAAAGTGGAAGAAGTAGGTTTTTAACCAGATTAAGAGCTAGGTAGCAGCAGCAAAACCCAGTTGAGAGTAGACTTGTAATATACTCCCTAGAATTAGCAACAAAGGGCAGGCATCCTTTCCTTCTATGCAGATTTCAATCCAAAGCCAGGCAAAGGGTTTAGGGTATGGCTACAGTTGGTAAGGATTTCCATCTACTTCAATCCATACGTTAAAAGAGTATCTAAGCCTGTACTTTTTGCTTTCCCCAAAGCCAAGCCTTACAGTGTTCCTTTCGGGTACCATCTCTAGGTAGCCATAGTACAGTCTTTACGAATTTCTCAGTCTGGATGTGTTGACCCCAAAACCAATCTGAATATATCAGCATAAGATTTCTTTTCCTAGTAAACCATGCCATTTATGGAAAGCTTGTTACCATGAGATATAGTTGCAGATACTTAAATAGGAGAAGAGTTATTACAGGTTCTAAGATAAACAGAGGTTACTCACCTCGTCTAAGCTTCAAAATCAGGTTCACAGAATATACGAGAGTTGGAAAGCTCCCCACTTGCCATTTAATCCAACTCATACCCCAGCGTAATCTCCACTTGAACAGGCCTAAAAAGTGTTCATTCAGCCTTTGCTTAAAGACTTCAAAGGCGAGGAACCTCTTCCCCTCTCAAGACACAACCCATTCCGCATTGGTAAAACTCTGATTGTTAGGAAGTTGTTCTTGGAACGAGGTCGAAGTTTACTGTGGGCTACTTCTACCGATTGCTCCTGGCTTGACCCTCTGGAGTCGGGCAGAACAGTTATAATGCCTTCTTCACATAGACTCTTTAAATCTGTGAAAATTCCTTCCTGCCCCTTCCCTGACCTGAGACGGTTTTCTCTTCTTTAGGCTTATTATGCCCACATACTTCGTTCAATCCTCCTACCAACTTGTGTTTAATAGCAACCCACATTACAAAGTACTGTGTGCCAAATACTGAGTATACAACTACAGAGAATGCAATGGCTTCTACTTGTGAGGATTGTATCCTCTTAGGGACTACAAATATATATATATATATGAGGGAGAGAGATCAGAATAAATATGAAGAAAATAAATGCAAAGTAGTTTAAAAGGGAGAGCACTAGCTGTTGGGAAATAAAGAAGGCTTTTTATGTAGAACCTGAATTCTTTTTTTTTTTTGTTTTTGTTTTTAGGCAGTTGGGGTTAAGTGACTTGCCCAGGGCCACATAGCTAATGTCAAGTGTTTGGTCTGAGGCCGGATATAAAACTTAGGTCCTCCTGACTTCAAGGCTGGCGCTCTATCTACCATGCTACCTAGCTGCCCCTAGAACCTGAGTTCTTAACCTTGGATCCAGAAACTCACAAAGAATCTATGTGTTCTTTTTAGGGGCTCCATGAACTTAGATGAGAAGATTTAGATCTTTATTTCAATATAATTTTTTCCTTTGTAATCCTGTGAGTTTTATTTCCTGCTTATTGGAATGGTTATTTTTGTGTCTTCAGAATTTAATTCTTGAGCATCTTCCATCTTTTTTGGTTGACTGTTTCACCTGTAGTGTTTGCAAGTAAAGGATCCTACATTTCTCTCCCAAGTCCTTTGAAATCTGCTTTCCCCATTTCTGGGGACCATGTCAGACTGTGTCTAGATTTCCTTTCCAGTCCTTCACAGATTCTTGGATGACATGATCTCTTTCTCCCAGGGTTCCCATCATTTTTACCCCAGCAACTCGTTCTTCTTTGCTGGTGAGAACAAGATCCAAAACAGCATGTCCCTTTCTTAGTTCCTTCACATTTTGAAGGATAAGATTAGTATAAAAAGCAAGTCAAGAAGTTACTAGCTGCTCCGCTTTTGGCAGAGAGTGAGCTCCTGTGTACATCTATGTAATTGAAGTTACAAGCTCTCTATTTTGCCTCCCTGCCAGGTTGTGATCTGTTTCACAAATTCCTCATCTGTTTCCTTTTTCATAATCATTTTTTTTCCTTCCACTGACCTTCATCTAGAGGCTCTCTGTCAATGCTTCCCTTCTGTAATTCTGAGATTTCTTCATGAGTATATCTTCTTATACTGTGGGTAGCCCACTGCTCTACCCACCTCATCTTTTTTTTTGTTTGTTTGTTTTGTTTTTCTTCCTTTCATGTTCATTTTGATTAAGGTAAACCCACCCATTCAAGGCCGTGATCTAGTTATGAGTTTAATACCATCAAGGCTCAATGATAATCGTGAGGTCAGATTTACCTGACTTCATATGTTTCTTGCCTTAACTTAGGCGCTTGTATATAGACGTGTGAAGCCACAGATTTTACTACTGACCCCTTTCTTGGATTTTGTCCCTTATGAACTTCTGATTATTTCAGTTACTATTCTTTTTGTATATACTTGCTATGGTATCTAAATTTGTGGTTACATACTTAAAAGTAGTGTTCTCCTTATCCTGTCCTTCTTATTTTGAAGAAGTCCATTCATCATATTTGCCAAGAGACTTAGCAAATAACGTTCTTAACAGCCTTTGTTAGGTATACTCTATCTTGGGCCAGTGATTAATCTGTCATCTCTGTATTTTAAGCCATGGTCCAAAAACTAAAATCTCATTCTTAGATAATACCTCTCAAATTAACATTTCTCTTTGGTCTACCTTGCCTTCAGTACAGTGAGGAAAACATAACCCTCGTCCAAATGGTCTTTAGTTTCTTACCCAAGAGTTCATAATGGTTGACATTCCACTTTTAGATTCCTTCTAGTCATGTTATTTGTGGCCATATGAATCACCAGAAGTGAGTAGTTGTTATCTTTTGTAACAAGTCTTAGAAGGTTTTCTTTTATGTCCTAGATATGATCCCTAAGAAGGGATTATTTATACACACACACACACACACACACACACACACACACGCACACGCGCGTGCGCGTGCGTGTGTGTGTGTGTGTGTGTGTGTGTGTATATATCCCCTTTCCTTCCTTTTTTACTCTAACATTCTTCTACTCCATCATAGGTCATGTCTCGCATTTGACCCATGCCACTTCAAATCTCTTTCCTCCACTGGCTGAAGACTTAATTGTTTCCTTTAAAAATGCTCATTTTCCCTTACAGCCTTGAGAATGGAGAGCCATTCAAATGGTAGGTTTGGATGATGTCTGAGGTAGCAAACACTATTTCATAATTAAATGCTGCCATTTCTAATGCAAATGACATTTGAAGCTGCAAGAAACTAATTGCTTATATGCAAGAAATAGTTACCTAGGCACGAATGATCCCTTTAGGAGCTATTTTTCTTTAAATTGTATTCTGAACACTTTTAATTATAATAGATCATTAAAAAAAAACAAAAACAGTCTTAATCTGTGGACCTGAGTGCTCCTTTTAAAAAGTCCTTGAAATCATTCAGTGTAAAGTTGACCCTTAAAGGATGGAGCCAGTTACTCAGGCTGCCATTTTGAGTGTACAGAAATTGACTTATTAGTACTCCTAGTTTTGAGTATGAACTTCTGCCATGTTTTTTTTTAAACAAGGAAGTGTTTTCATCGTAATTGAGCTCTGTAATAAAGTAATCCTAGTTTATGAAAGAAACTCACAGTTCTTTTAAGTTTATTAACCAATTTAGGTGCACATAATTTTAAGACATTATTTTCTACCAAACATCTAAGCTACATTGAACTAAAATTTGCTATTCAGTGACTCTTTAAGATTGATTTTCCTCTGGTTCTTTCCATTTTAATAGTCATTTACAGATCAATAAGAGTGGCAATGTGTTCTTGAGTTTTGTACTCACTTCTACCATGTGAATAAATATAAACTTTTAAAGCATTGCAGTTTTCCTCCCAGAGTATGCATTTTTATTTTCTTGTGACAGATGGTTACCATACATAAAAGGAGCCAAGTTAGACCTGTTGGTTCTTCCTTGGTTTGACGAGGCAAGTTTTTGGGCACAGAAACATTTCTCAAATGCTTATTACCAGGAGTTCAGATCAATTCATTGAAGTTACAAACAACTTCTTACTGCTTGTTCACTCGTGTCCCTCCAAATGTCAAGAACTCTTAGTAGTTATTGATCTCATCTGTTGAATTTTTGAAATTTTAAAAAGCTCTGCAAGTATGTGTCCTTTAAAAGATATCTTAAAATTTCTCCCTCATGCAAGTTGCTTCTGTCACATTTACATCTCCATCATTTTGCAGTTCTTTCTGTGATGACTAATTTTAACAGTAATGCTTTTTCCCCAAAAAAACACAGCCAACAAATAAGTCAACAAAAATTGCATATTTGCAAACATTTCAACTTGAAATAATCAAAACAAACACAGTAATAGCTAAATACTTCTTTTTCCGTTATACATGTGCTAGTATCATGCAAATTAGCAAGAAATATTTTACCAGGTTACTTTTTTCTCAGTAGGCAACACTTTTTTTAAAAATTTAAAGTATTGAAGATTTTTACTAATTTAACGGGAACCTCATAAAGGATTGTTTATATTACTCTTTTATGAAAGAGAATAAAAAGATAATTGTTTCATGTAATCATGTTTGTGACTTACAAATTTTCATGACCCTGGTTGGCCAAAAATGTATATTGGGTTGCATGTACTTTGATTTTAGCGGAATGGAAAGTAAGTTGTGGTCCAACTTTTAGATTCAGAGACAGGCAGCCTTTGTTCTTGGAAATGTGCCTTAAGCCTAAAAATTGTGTCTCCAGGGCAGTTATGGAGACTATAACCACTGCCAGTATGTAGGGGAAAGAACTCTGGTTTTGAAGTTAGAGGATTTAAATAACAAATTACATGACTCTACCACCTGTTACCTTTGTAATATTGGACAAGTCACTACACTGTGGATTAAGAAACTCTCCATCCGTTGATACTGCATCACCCTTCCTACTCATACCTCATCAGTACCTTCTGTCTCTCTGATCGGAGGATTGGAAGGCTGAGCGAAATCTCCATTTAAAGAAAATCCAGGCTGGCCAGCTCAGCTATACACCTTTGTACTGGGTTCCCATCATACTCCCCGGTTAGTACTTTTCCTACCCCTGCCCACATTTTCAGCTTCTTTTTGTATGTTATCTTCCCACATTAGATTTGTAGTAAGCTTGTTGAGGCAGGGCTGTCCCCCAGCATTTAGCACAGTGCCTAGCACATAGTAGATCTTTCAAAAATATTCATTGACTGACTGACCCGACCTGAATTGTTTCACATGAAATTAGAAGGTTGATCTGTGTGATGTCTAAGATCTTTGACCCCTTTAATTTTGATCCTAAAATATAGTTTCTTACTCAGAAAAACACTACTCAAAAAGTGGCAAATCCAAAAGTGGGATTTAACTTTTAAGTATTTTAAACCTATAGGTTGTATGCATAGTCAGGTCTGTTATTCCGTAGTTTACAAAGTATATTGTGCTGTTGTATTTCTTGGCTCAAATCTAAGAAGACATTTTCAGTAATGATGATTGAGCTTTCGATATGTGCAATGTAGTTTTTCATATTAGCCTAGATATCATGTCATGTCCTCTTCATAATGATATCAGCGTCATGTAGAAATATGTTCTTACAGAAGTATAAACTCATGTTTGTGTTTGTGTGCCAAAACTTACTCTGTTGGTACAAATTTACATTCAAGTGGAAATGGAAGCTACCTGTTTGGGATATTTTAATCTATTAGAACTGATGTCCTGGTGTCAGATAAGAAAAACACACCAGAGTGGGAATGACTTTTGTTCTCTCCGTGACTTTTAAAAATTATCAGTCAAATTCTCAAAGCCTTTGTTTGTCACAAATATTTTTTCTTATATCATGGTTTTGTTCGCCATTCTTATCTCAAGTTGATATAACTTTATGTTTTCTTCATTGGTTGGCTAATTTCAGAATGCCTTGATCTTCTGTTTAGTCTTGAGATATTGCTGTGTAAGGAAAGAGTATTGACCTTGCAGTTAGGAAACCTGAATTCTCTAGTCCCAGCTCTACCACTAAATAGCAATATAGGCTAAATACCAAAACCACCTCTAACAGCAAAGGAAATAAAGGAAATTTAAATTTAGGTGGAAAAACTAACAAGTCATGACTGGGTTATATAACTTCTTTGTGACTCAGTTTCCTTATCTTTAAAGTGAGAAGATTGAACTGGATGACCTTTAAAGTTTTCTACATCTCCAATACTCTATCGATTCTGTGAATGGCTTTTAATGTGTTTCTGTTTTCAAGCAGGGCTAATGGGTTGACCCATTCGCTGATAAGCACATCTGTTTGCAAATGAACTGGCTTATGTACATATGCTATAACATATATCTGCATCCATATGGAGAATGTAATGAGTGCTTTGGGAGTAAATAGATACTCTTGTCTCCTTTTGTAGGGTTGCATGGCACACGTCAAGAAGAAATGATTGATCACAGACTAACAGACAGAGAATGGGCAGAAGAATGGAAACACCTTGACCATGTAAGATATTAACATATGCTTATGTCAAAAATTTCCTGTTTAAGGTTAAATCTAATAAAAAAAAATACTAGTTTTAGTACTTTACTCCTTCTGTTCCTAAGACAATAACACAACGTGAGGGCATGTTCTAAGTAGAATTCAGAACTGGATGCGTTTGGATTCTGGAAAGGGAAAACTATAGTACAACTCTGCACATAAGCTTAAGTCTTCAAAACCAATTAAATCAGGGATTCTTCCCTTTTTTGTGTTCCATGAATGCCTTTGTCAGTTTGGTGAAGCCTCAGAGTGCTTTCTCAGAATATGTTTTTAAATGCATAAAATAAAATTCATAGGATTACATAGAAAACAAGATAATATTTAAACAGCTAACAAAATTTTTTTTTTAAACTTAAGTTCATGGATCCCAGGTTAAGAACCACTAAGTTAAATGAACTGTTACTCTATATATTTAATTGTCTTTCAGACTTTATAGAGGCATCAGCTGGGGGAAAACCTCAAGTGAAGTTTTTCTTCATTGTCTCACTTGTCTACTTGTCCTCAAAGTCAACATGCCATGATTCTTAAGTTGACTCTGAATTACAAGCCAGAATGCCAAATAAAATAAATAAATAAAGTACTTCATGATCATGTTATATACTTTACCTTCTTATCTATATATTTACTTGTGTTTTCTCCCTAATAGCTCTTAAACTGTATTATGGACATGGTAGAAAAAACAAGGCGATCTCTCACTGTGCTACGGCGATGTCAGGAAGCAGACAGGGAGGAGCTCAATTACTGGATCCGTCGATACAGTGATGCAGAAGACTTAAAGAAAGGTGGTGGTGGCAGCAGCAGCAGCAGCAGCCACTCCAGGCAGCAGAGTCCTGTCAATCCAGATCCAGTTCCACTAGGTATGGCCACTTCCAAAATCATAGCTTTAACTTTTTCATAAGAAATAATAAAGCAACTTAAAAAAACAAAAAAAGTGAAATTCAAAAGCATTTGCAAATTTTGCAGATTTTTATATTGTCCTTATATTCTAGGGAGGGTAGGTTAAGTCTCATAAGCTTCCTTTTGCATGCAAAAACATGGTCGGCAGAAGCTGCCCAATAAGTGCACAGCACAAATATAACAAGAAAATGGATTTCCTGGTTTCTAATTCTGAGCCTTTTATTCAAGACATCTCTGCCTTGCTGCAGTATTTTGTATTTAAAAAGTCACCTTGAAACACTTTAAAAATGGAAGAGACCCCTTCTTCTACCCCAAAGTTATATAACTGGCTTAATGCTATTTGACAAATTAGCAACAGAGATAAAATAGCTATGGCATTCTCTTTGGGCTAAAAATAAAATGCTTTAGCCATGGTCTGTTAGTGCTAGCTATAAAATTTACAGCGTATATGAAAAATGAAATGTTAGAATGTATAAAGTTGAGTAAAGCTACAGGAAACAAAGTATGCTCTCATAGGTTGCCAAAAAAAAAAAAAAGATCTGTGAACCTGCTAACAGTTTTTACAAGGATGCATATTTTTACCTTACTAATAATGAAGTAATATTTCTTATTGTTATTTTGTTTTGTTGGGTGATTTCCTTGATTTGGATTGGTGTGGAGAAATCCTTACCAGCAATGTAGGTTAGACTGCCTTCTATATTTTCATTTGCTTAGAGCACTTGGACTTGCCCATGGTCATTCAGCTAACATATATTAGAGGCAGGATGTGAATCCAAGTCTTCCTGACTCCCCCTCCTTCATGTGAAAAGTGGCCCATTGTCTTGGGCTTCTCAGTAGTTTTTCTTTCAGCTCGTTGTCTGTGGTATCGGTTAGCTAGTGGTATCAGTGTTAGTTAGCTGAGGTTAAGGGTCCAGTCAGTGACCTGACTTATTCAAGGAACAAATCCCCACCCTTGATCTCATTATCACTTTATTGTAATCAGCTACCTTACGTGGTATGAATACAGCTAACAGTGAAGAAAGTTGATTATCTGAAGAAATGTGTTCTTTGTTAGAGGTCAGATTTTTGCTATTTTGCCAACATTACTTTGTAAAAGTTATGATTTATTTCACTTAATGACCCTGCAAACAGAACTGCTAAAAGTTTATGAATTTAATATAATTAATGAACTTAACAAAAAGCATATTCTGAGTTTGTCTAATCTTGAACTTTGTTTCAAAGGCAAATGTATGACATCCCTGTTGATGAGAAACAGGTTAAACTTGACATGAACCAAGATCAAATGAAATGAGAACATTCAGGGTAGTGGTATTAAATGAATGCCTGAGTGATAACTTTTCCTTGTTCCTCATTGGTGAGAGAAAATTGAGTAAGATAAAGCCCAGCCCAAATTTTCAGCCATTTAGTAAGCTTGGACAATATGGTAAGATATTTGTGATTCTCACAACCAAATATATAGGCTTGGGATTATTGAAATATACTTTTTTATATCCAGAGTAATTTAGCAACTTTCAGATTTTGTTTTTGAAAATGACTTGAGCTAAAAGAAAATGTTAAGGGAAAAATATAATAAAAGTTTGTGTGCATTTTTGGCTCCTGACTTTATGAATAACCCATGACATATTCACAATTGTGGTGACTGGAGTATGCCATGTTTTCTAAGTTATAGACTGTGGTGCAGTAGAGACATAGGGAATTTAATTTTATCCAGCTTCTATTACATTAATTTCATCTGCATATATACTATAATGCACTTGACTTTTAAAATTGGCTCTTGAGTATATAGGTTAACAATTGTACTTTTTTATGATGTCATATGTATTTTAGTAACTGTGTAATAGAAGAAAATTTTGAATTGGTTGATTTTTAATTTCTGATAACAGCGAAATTTTTAGGCTAGCAAGGCAAAATGGATGTGGCTTAACTGATATTTTGGTATTTAAATATGAGCAGAAGGTAAAGTATTCCATGGTGATTAAAATTCCAATAGAAAGGGACTGAGAAGCTTTTAAAAATTGTATAACATTTTGAAATAGGCTTTATTAAGGGGACCTTGTGTTAAAAAACAAGAACCCAATTTGCTATTGTTTAAGGGGATGTTGCCACTTTTGGAAGCCTATTTGGAAGTCAGATAATTTAATAATCCCAGAGTTTCTAAGGATTGGCATCTAACACAGGGGCCCAGTGGTTGACTTTTGAGGTATGTCAGTGGTGGATTAGGTCATATTTGTGTTTGTAATAAGATAAACAGATCTCATTGGCCTATAAATAATCCCAACTCTTCTCCACCCCCCCCAAAAAAAATTTGTTTTCTCTTTTCAGGAGTGTGTACTACAGTCATATAAAGGATGTATATGATTTTTTCAGCCAGTTTTCCCAGTGCCTAGGCTATTGATTGCAAGTTACAGAACTTAGGAAGCTGCCTTAATGTTTTAACCCATCAGAATACTATTAAAATAAGATTCAAAATATTGCTCTATTTCTGTCATAATGTGGAAATACCAGGGATGTCATTGTATCAGCATTCAAACACTATATTATTTTTGTTAAAGATAACAGAATTTGACTCAGCATGACCAGCACATAAGAGATTAATAAGCTCATCGCTATTCTAGTGTAGTCATTGTTTTTAGCCACTTTGGGAATGGCAAAAGTAACATGATTAATCTGTTAATTTAATCTTTAAAAATATGATTTTGCCCCCAGAGTGATTAAAAAGTTATAGCTGAGAAGTGGCTGAAGATTCATCATTCAAATAGCTTTTTTGCTACCACTATAAATAATAGTAAATTTCATTTGTAGTGACATTTCCATCCTTTAAGTCATTTCTAGGTTATCTTGGGGAATTTGGAAATGTTTGCTTCTTAATGTCTATTTACTGAGTTTCTGATGCATATATGAAAATAACAAAATCAAACCAAAAAGACCCCCAAAAAACCCATACCTTGTAAAATAGGCAGAAAAGTACAAGATGATACTCATTTAAAAAAAAATAATGTCCTTATGAATTTATGATGGTTTGTAGGTATTTATTTGCTAGCTCATTTACTTGTCTTGGAGAACAAGTTTATGAGACCATTGCTAATAGCCTTTTAACTTTGATAAAATGATAGATTTGATATTTGAGCAGAATGAATTCCTTTTCCAGAGCACTGACTATATGTGATTAATACTAGTCAACTACAATGAAATGACATATATTTGACTTTAAAGCAACATGTATTGTAATTATCATGTGTGGATTTTCAAAATTTCTGGAAACCCTTGCCTGTCGAAGCAAACCATATATTGTTCCTCTGGTTCTATCCTGTCTTCCTACACTCTCCAGCTCACATTCAATCTTTCTTTTTCCCTCTATAGATATTTCTCCCTTCAGTGGCCTGAGCCATTCTTTTGCTCTTAGCTGAATGTCTTACTACTTTTGACTATTCTGGGATCTTTGTGAGAGTTTCATAACCTTCTCAGTCATCCTTTTTTTCTCTGAAGTCCTGAAGTGTTACAGAGCAGGCGTCTGGACAGTTGGAATAAGAATAGAACTGTGTCTGTGGTCATTTTAATAATGAAGTTGCAGAGGTTGAAGCTGATTGAAGCTAAAGGTTGATGAATACATCACACCTTGTAGATCCAGAAATGTATGAGGGTGGTAGTGTTAGGTACCATTCGATTTTCAAAATAACTTAATTTTGATTTGGAGAGGGCTGAATCTTTGTTTGAAGTGTGGCATACAAAATCCCCACCCCGACCCCAAAATAGCCCAACATGAAAATTTAGGAACTTGCTAAAAAATTAGGAAATCATGCAAGCTGATTCAATCCTTTGGTTTGATGGATTGTCCTTAGAAAACATTGGTTTTAAAAAACATAATAACTTGAAACATTTCTCTTATAAGATTGAAGAGTTATATCTCAAAGAAGAGTTAGCCCTACTTAGGAACTGATCATTCTCCTTGTTTTTGCTTTCTCAAGGAAGGAACAATCAATTGCAGTGCTATTTGCTGCTTGTAGAGATGGTATTTTGGCTCTCACTCGTGTAAGGATAATGTTCGTTGCTTAAGAGAATGATTACTATGCATTATGTCATAAGCATGTGTTCCATTGGCAACCAAGATGCAGAAATTGCGGTTATCGTTATGCACTTTCATCTGGAAAATATTTCCAAAGAGTAATTCGTAGGTAGGCATTATCCTTTTTCAATAGGTAGAAAACTAGAGAAGAGAAATGCTCATCTAACAAATATGGAAAAAGACTGACTTTTGTCAGTCTTTATCTAGAGCAGTGGTTCTCAAAATTTGTGGCCTTTTTACTGAGGATTTTCTCCTCCCCTAAAGAATTTTTGTTTATGGGGGTTATATATTTACCATATTAGAAATTAAAATCCTAGTGTTACTACTACGAAACTAGTTTTGGCCTCATGGGTCCCTGAGAGAGTCTTGGGGATTCTCAGGGGGGTCCCCATACCACACTTTGAGAACTACTGATCTAGAGAGAGACCATTTTTCTCTCTAGTTTCAGTAAATATTTATATCCTTGCTTTCTTAGTTTTTAGTGGTAGGTAGGAAAAAAAATCAAATTTTACCCTAAATGTTGGCCCTTAATTATTGATCCATTTTCATCACATCTCCCAAGTGCATTAGGAAGGCCATTCAAATAGCTCTTGAGGGTCTTCTTTTGGTTGCATGTTGTGGGGAGGATGCATTAGTTAAATATGTATTTTCCCCATCATCCTTTCAGATTCCTTATTTTTGAAGAGTCATTCATTGCTAGGCTTATTAATAGGTAACTACTGGGTTGGGCTGGTTTTTCTTAAAATGAGTATTGAGTTTTCTAAATTGATTAGCTTTGTAAATGTCATTCTCTGTAGCAATTAAAAGTGAAATCACGAAACCATTCCTGTCTTTTGATGGCTTTTGTAATAGACCTCATCATGATCACAGCCTCATTCTGTCCACTGCAGGATGAAGGCCCTGCCTAGGTGCTGCCAAGCTTTGACCATTGCTGTCCTGGGCCATGTGAGACCACATTGGTCCTTCAAAGGCTATCAGCTCATCCCTTCATGTTTATTGATGGCGGCCCTTGCTGTATCTATAATCCAATGGTCTCCATTCTGTCGTAAGTGTAGTCCATCTTCCATCTCTTTCATGCTTCATAGATTGCCCTTTCATCTTTTTTTCATGGTCCCCATGGCATTTTTTTCCACATGAATTTGGTCTCCTGTGTCCATATCTCTGTGTGTGTGAGAGAGTGTGTGTATATGTGTTTGTGTTTGTGTGTTCTTCAGGAAATTCCAAACATTTACTTCAGTTCAGCAAACAATTATTAATTCGCTTCAAAGTAAAGAACATTGTGCTAGGAGCTTGGGGGTGGAAATACAAGCTTAGATAAGATCTTGTCCATCTTCTCATGTAATTTACAGTCTAGCAGAAATATATATTTTTTCTTTGAGAATTTTAGCCCAGTAGGATGCTAAAATTATGGAAGTTTTCCAATTATTATTTTTTAATCTTTAGCTATCAATATTGCTTTTTTGTTCTTAATTGCTTGCTTTAAAAATAGTTGTTCCTTTTGTTACTACATCTGTTATTTTAGGGTTAACCCACTTTGCATGCCCCAGAACTATACCTCCCTCATAACAAAGAGAAATGGATAAACAAGAACATGATGCAGTTTTCTTATCTGACAATTATATACAATAGCATTCCCCGTATGGTTTCTGTGACCAAAGTTTTGATAACCCTCTTTTTAAACAGCTCTTAATTGTCTTTTAAATTTATAGAAACAGACAGTTTCAAATTTTAGCATCACCTTTTACAGTGCTGATATGTAATGATAAGATCAACACTAGCATCATAAGCTTTCAGTTTGATAGAGAAGAGTCATCTATCAAAGTTGTATGTGATTTAACTAAATAGAGTGATTAAACTCATGCAATAACATGGTGCTTTAGTACGGCCAGTTGTGTTCTGTGTCTGTAAACTTCATAGCTAAGTGTCCATTATTGGTCATAGTTGCCTATCATTGCTATTTCACCCTAATCATTTGTTTGTTGATGACTTATCAATATTGGGGGGGAGATGGATTAAGCATCTGGAGATGGGGGAAAGAGTGGATTAAGCACATTAAAATGATGTTGAATGAACCTAGCAACATGATTAATTATACTTAAGTTTCTTTTGTTCCCAAAGTTTGGGAATGAGGTTAGTGGTTCAAAAGTCCATGTTTAACAAAGCTCCTTAATGCTTGTGGTGAATTTTACATGAGAAATAAATTGGTAAGAGTCGTGTTAATAGAGATACTCTGTACCAATTTACTAATCATTGATGAATGTTAGGCAGTTCCCTACCATGTCTGCAGGTATATTTATTCAAGAATAACACCATCTTTTAGAAAATGTCAGTTTTCTTTTTCTATCACTAATTTAAAAATTTTACATTTTACACCAGTCAAAGTTTTCTAGGTAACTAACTTAAAAAATGCCTTTTCGAAATCTGGCTGATGTCTTCACATAGTTGATGAGGGTCCCTTATGTTATTGGTGAGAATCTAAAACAGTGAAGAGCTCGTGTGTATGATCTATCATGAAAAGTAAAAATGTCTTAAGGCTTTATGTGATTGGAGGGTTTTTTTTGAGTTTTAATCAGTTCAAAATCATCCTGTATGTGAACACACTTGATTGTGCTACTGAATCTGCAAACGAAGAAATAAGCTCCTTATTAAAACCTTTTTTTCTCTTAGACCCAGATGGGTATATTATAATAATATTTGTCAAGATGTGATAAAGCAGGATTCTGGAGTCTGTAGTATAAGTACTTCCATTTTTTCCCTCTGCTATGGGTAGCGTCTGTTAGCTAATCAAAGACCTTTTAATCAAGTTTGGAGTAGATGTTTATAACCATGTCCTTTTTGGTAAGTATATTGCCACCACCATTTTTAATTAAAAAAATATTTTGCAAAATTATTCAGGATGAATAGTGCTCACTTTTTCATAGACTGACTTTTGATATTTCCTTCGTATTTCACAGTTAGGGAGATTTGCATTGTGTTTGTACCTGGCAGTATGTAATTGAGGAATTTGGGGGAGTGGGTTGAGCTATTATAGCCAGTGGATTGAGGTATTGTCTCACATGGCTTTATTTATATCCAACTTTTAAAAAACATTCTGATTCAAATATTTCATTCTATAATGAAAGGTATTTAAGCACCCAAACTGTATTCATAGTGTTTGAGAATACAATCTGTTGCCTCAGGGAAACCAGAATTTTACTATTGAGTCAGTAAACTTAACGGAACTTTGGACATCAGCTCATGCCCCATTATTTGGGGAGTGGAAAATTATGAAGACAATTTTTCTGTAATGTAATTTCATTCTGTTTGAACAAATACTTCAGAAATCCAGCTAGATGTAGTAGTATCGAGAAATAACAGGGTCCCCCCCCTTCCTACATTTGCCATTTGCGTGATCCTGAGCAAGTACTTAACCTTCTGAAACCTTATTTTCTTTATCTGCAAGATGGGGATTGAAAAAAAAATTCATAGGTTTGTAGTGAGGATTAGATGGGATCATGTTTGTAAGCCATTTTTCAAACCAAAAAAGTGTTCTATAAGTAAAAGCTGTCAAATACTAAGTGCTTAAATGCTTTTTCATTCCTTAGTATCATCATCATCGTTATCATCCATGTGTTCCTATGCAGGGGTGTGCCTTCCTCTATTAGCAATTACAACTCTTCCGTGTCTTTGTAGATTATGAAAAAGCCCATCACTTGGTGGCCAGTGTTCTGGTGAGGGGCCTCACTGAACTTAGCGAGGTTGATTCTCATGTCAGACAAAACAGTCTCTCATCATGTTTGCTCTTCTTTGACCCAGTCTTCAAGAGCTTATGGTCCACCCCTCCAGTACCATGGGAGGATTAGAAGTAGGATTAAAAACAACAACAAAATTTTTACAGAAATATTTCTGCTTTGTAGGAAATTAAGCTGGGCAACTTGCTGTGTTCTATATATTCCATCACATTGTAATAGTAATACTGTTTTTCCTGCTTAGGATTTTTCACTTGTCGTCTTGCTTAGATAATTACATTTCAAATGCCAAGTTCACTCATGTTTTAATTAGTGGCTCTTTAATTAATATGCCAATTAAGACAGTGGTGACTTTAAGGTTGCCTCATTTCCTTAACCCAGTCAGTAAAAGTACTAACCTGCTGTTGTGAGGCCTTCAAGCTTAATATAGGTTTACTTTCATTTAGAAATTTTTTTTTCATTCTCTTCCAATTTTTCCAATGTCTCATTTTGCCTAAAATGTTTATTAACATTTCTTGCCATAACACATTTACCCGTAAATTCTTCCGTAAGTGCTATCTGTACTCGAAGAGTAATTCTTTCTGTATGTTAGTGAATTGTGGCTAACTAAGTTGTGACTCTTCATGTCTTTTTCTGTGGTCTTTTAATAAAAATTGAAATGCTTTGGTAGACCTTTTGTTGAGTGTAATCATATTCCCTTTAACACATATTCAAAAGACTATGAATTTTACTCTTTTTTTCAGGAATAATAAGTCCTTATTTTTGTTGAGTACCTACTAAACAGGAACTTTCAGTCTGTATCATCACCATCATCCATGTGTTTTGATTTATAAAATAGCCCTCAGAAGGTATAGGAAAGTTGAAGATGGCCTATTGATTTTCTAGTTGTAACATAAATACCTTAGATTTCCAGTTTTCAAAATATCAAAAAGCAGTGAAATGTATTTGACAGTAAAATTATGCTAAATAAGATTATTTCAGTGGCTTAGTCATTGTCACAAAAAAGAGGTATAGTATCTCAGAGCTAAAAGGGATCAAAAAGATAATTTTGTACAACAAACACTGATGGTGAGCCATAGAAGATAGAGGTAATATGGTATACTGGAGAGAGTTCTACCTCTGGAATCAAAAAACCTGGGTCTGCATTCTCCCCCTGGCACTTTCTAGCTAAGGTGGACAGGCCACTTAATCTCCTTTATTTTTGATTTCTCCATCTGTAAAATGGGGGAGTTGAAATCATGGCCCTTGAAGTCCATTCCACCTGTAAATCTTATAAGCCTTTTAACCCTTTATTAGGATATTGGGCGCTGTCTTGACTATAGTATACCTTGGGAGATGATGTTTTAATTAAGTTTACAGAGTAATAGACTTAAAATCAGAAGGAAACCTAAGGGATGATCTAAATGGACCTTGATAAGAACCTACATTACAGTGTACCTAACAATGCCCATCTATAGAGCCTCTTCTTTGAAGCCTCACCATACTGTGTATCTAACTACTTTTTGAGACAATTTTTTTTTGTGTTTGGATACTTATAATTATTAGGATTGTTTTTTCCCTTAATGCCAAGTGTAAACTTTCTTATATTAATTGATTTCCTGATATTGTTATGAAGAAAGCATTTTGTAAACTTTTAAATAAATATTCTGTGTGAGCCCTCTTTTTACTGTCATTTACTTTTCTCATGAAATGATAGTGCAGAAAATTTCCAATTGTTTGAATTTACTAGTGAGTTGGCTTCTAGATAAGTGAGAGTTTAACATATTCTTAATCAAAATTTCAGTTTGAAGTGGCGTTTGTACCGGCATAGAATTTCTACTCAATGTATCAGGTGTGGAAAATGCTAGACTAAGCAAGCTGTTAGGTTTATTTTAATTACAGAAAAGTACAATCCTTGTGTTTATTATCCACCACATTTCCTATCCTTGTAAGTGACTTTAGGGATTAGAATCCACCTTGAACTTTGTCTTATGCTGACTAATTTTTCAATAAATTCCTCTCCCAGACCATCATAACCCAAGCCCAAGTTTTAATTTGAAATTCAACTCACTCTCCTTGAAAACTTATTTGAAATGACAGTGGTCAATTTTAATACTTAGTAAGATTCACATAAGTGTGAGAAGTAGTTGGACATGGATTAATGCTCCCCACCCTCTTTTTTTTTTCTCTTGAAGGCTATATGTTGAAAGTTGTAGCAAATTGGCACCTCAGCTTGTTTTGTTTTCTAGCAGAACTTTTTCTTCCTCTTGAAAAAAAAGATCATGCAATAAAATTTCGTTTCTTTAATAAGACAAATGAAAAACAAGGATTTTTTCCCCATACTGAAAATCTCATTTCCCCACCCCCTCCAAAAAAAAAAAACTTCTACCAAACTCTATATTATACTTTAAATATAAATGTTAAGTAAAACTAGAAAAAATGGAAACACATAGACATTAGGACACACAGTGTCAATCTCTTCTATTTAGGATTTGATGGCTTGAGTCTTTTAAAAAAATTTTGCAAGCAAAATATTTTTTAAACAATTTTGTTGGGTGTAAAGGAGCCAAGAAAATGGGCAGTTCTCTAGATCATGTACAATAACTTAACAATGCTTGTGATGTTTTTCCCTCCCTCTCTTCTTCTCTTCCCCCCTTCTTCTCTCTGCCCCCTTCTCCTCTTAGAATCACATCGGGAATTCCTTCACAGGCCTGCTTCTGGATATGTGCCAGAGGAGATCTGGAAGAAAGCTGGTAAGAATTGTTTAAAAACATGAGCTTAGTGTTCTGACAGCTGTGTGCAGTTGTTAATGCACTGATGTGAAGAATGACAAGAAAGGACTCACTGCTAACAACAACAACAAAAAAAACCCTTATTTGATATTCTTCAACCAGGCCTGATTAGAACATGAAATAGTCTTTATTATAGCAACATCTGCTAGTGCCACTATAATTGAGGGGCTGTCAATATTTCCATTAGAAACCCCTATTTTCAGGGGGCTATAATGGTTTCAGGCTGAAATGTGGCATACAAGGTCTCAGCTTGTGTGCAGTTTTTCTTTCAGAAAAAAAAAATCTGGCTTTTTAAAAATTAAATTGCATACTTCAGCCTTCTCCGCCTTCCTCACAGCCTCCATATACACTTTTAGAAAAAAGTTCCCATTAATGCTATTTGACCCATTTGGAGGATGGCTTAAAGAAATTTTTGGTTATGTTGAATTAAAATGATTTTAATAGCTAGGTCCTGATAGTGATTAGGGGTGGGGTGGGCTAAGGAGAGACTAAGTTTTTTTAAATGATAAAAGTTTCTGTAATTTTTTTTTTCATGTAAATGCCTTTACTTTATACTCTGTGATAAATCCAGAGTCTTCCAAGATATGTTCACTGACTTGCAGGCAGAAGTAAAGGACTTTCAGATCTGACAGAATCTTAGTGGTATGTTATGTCAGCACCATAACAGCTAAACAGACCATTGTACAAGGCCAGGTGAGGTGACACAGCACAGCTGCTCAAGGAATTGAGAGGTGACGTGAGGAAAGCTGCACCGTAACTAGAACCGGCTGTGGCTTTGAACTGTTGCATCTATAACGTTAAACATAGCTTTGCCTACCTGAGTTAGAGATCTGGGAAGTGCTACATTTACAGGTATTAGACAGGCCACGGTCTGGCAGCAATAATCATGGGGCAGGAGTCAAGTGAGGCCCTTTTTTCCCTCTCCTATAAAAGATTGCTATTTTTGTTTTGATTTGACTCAGCTGTGTTTGCAGTTCCATGCAACTGGCAGCCTCTTCTCTGGGCACTTGGACCTTGTCCATTGTATTTTCATGGATATTTGAAGATTTATCTGTTTTTCTAAGTGGCTGGTACTGAAATTAGGAATCTGATAGTATTCAAGGCTTTCATAGCATCGATTGATAACTAAAAGAGAAGATTTCTTTTATGAAACTCTAGGTTAAATGTTTTGAATACACATAAACACACATATACTTGCTATGCATATGCATATAGCTATGTGTAAGTATATAAGTCTGAGAGTGAAAGGCTTCTTTCTGGCCTGTAGCTTTTTATCATTTCCTTTACAACACTTCTGCTAGTTCTCTTTTCTAGTTGTTATTTTCTGAGTGTACAATGTGGCTCTGAAGCCTCTATGTTATGAAGTTGAGGACACAAGTTGAAGGTGAAGGAAAAACCACTGCAAACCTGAGTTCAACCTCTGAGTCTTAATATCATTGGTTTTAGGCAAGTCATTTAAGTTTGCTGAGCCTCAGTGCCTCGTTCGAGGTTGTGCTCAGCCTCTGAAGTCTTTAGGTCTAGAACTACGAAACTAGGAGCTCTAGTTTACTGGGGTCTTAGCAACAAACTGAACAGCATCCTGGCTTCTAAGTAACATTCCATCGGAATCCAGTAAGAAAGTTTAAGGAATGTGTCAAGTTGTTTCTTTGAATCTTGGGAGTAGTGTAACTTATTCTCTACATCCTAAGACCAGTGGGTTAGTTTCTGTTAGGATGAAGCAGTCATTTTCTCTCCACGTATCCCTATGTAAATTAAGTTCTTGATATCTTAGGGGGAAAAAAAACCCTAAAATAAACTATTGTATAATTCTGTTTCCTTCTGTGCTATTGTCTACTCATGCCTTTGTTTGACTGCTGTTAAGTAAGTGAGAGCAGATTTTCTCAATGTACCACCTTTGTTAGAAAGTCAATTTGAGTAGCTATAGACAAAAGAAGTCTACTTTAAGTGGTAAGCAATTGGAAGCAGATACAAATTCTGTACTTAAGATTTACTACTTTTTCAGTACTTCTCCCATCTTGGACGGAACTGAACCTGGCACTTTTATTTTCCTCTTTCTAGTTTCTCTTCTCTGAAGCCTCTAATGCATATAATTTTGGATTGGGAAGGGGTTGGGGTTGACAGGGTAGGTGATAGAAGAAGAAAAAACACCTTGGTTCAATTTGTGTTGTTGATTTACCCCTCAAAGAAGGAAGGGTTATATGTCACTATTATTGATTTGGTGATGTGTTTAAAGTATGACTTCTATTAATCATTCGGATTAATTTTTATTCTTCTTAAAAGATAACCCAGTCTTCCAGAATACATAAGAAAACTGAAGGAATTCTCATAGTTTGTGAATAAAATGTAATTATAAGATGGTCTGTGACTACTAAAAATTCTAGATCATCTATTATTTAGTAGATTCCTTTCTTGACAGGTTTCTAAACATACTTTAAGTGATAAAATGAAATCATAACACACCTGGCATATTCCATATTAGAGTATATGATGTAAAAAGTGTGAACCCTCCTCTTATCGGGCATTTACCCATACTGTTAAAGCCATTTCAACTAGTAATGATGTAGGAATGTATGTTTATATGCAAATATGTATATATTTATTTTTGCATTCTATATTGTTTGGGGGAAAAATTGGAATGTTTCATTGTAAACCCATAGAAAAACTCAGTGTCCAACTTTTTGCATGAAAAGTCTTATGCCTTCCTTAAGTTTAAGGCAAAATATAAATAATGGAAAGTATAAATAATGCCATTAAATCAAAAAGATTTCATAAGGTATAAAGCAAATTTGGATTGAATTTTAATTCATAACCAGTATACTCCTCTTAACATAAAATGGTAATTACAGGAGATTTTATTATGTACAGAAAGCACATCATACAATTTTTTGAAATCGAAATTTGTAACAAATGGTAAAATTTCTTCCCAACTTTATAAACAACCCTCCAAACCAAACCCCAGAATAAAAAGTCTTTATAAAATTTGAGGCATCTCACATAAAGATGGTTATAAAATTGCGTCTGTATGTTTTCTTCTGTGTATTTCTTTTCAAGTGATCAGAGAATGTTTGCAGTTGGTAATAAATATTCAAGCACCTTGCCAATGTCCTACCAATTCTCTTTGCTGATCTGTATATGCCTGTGGGACTAGAATAGGAATGCATAATTTAAATATAAATTGCCTGATTTGCATACACAATTAGTCAAGCTGCAGCTTTGATCGTAAGCAAAAATTATTGTCCTGTATTGCCACTTAGAATTTTAATTCACCTTGAATATTCAAAGTAAATTAGGCCTTGACTGTATAGTGGAAGAGTAGGACTTACCTCAGCCCTCATTCTCTCCCCTTTTTACCTCCCCCTCTCCTTTGTTCCTGCCATCCTATTCATTTGTGCTTGGATAACGAGTGGAGACGTGAAGAAATGCCGTCAGCTTTTTGGTAATGTTCAGGTTTTGCAAAATTTCCATTTTTAAGGGCATATTTTTTTAAAAACCCATATAATTTTAACATACTTTAGTTAGAATAAGTGCCCTTTAATTGTTCATACCTTTGGGTTTATGAAGTTTAGCTAATATAATTTAAGGAATGCTGCTATAAGAATGCAGGTTACAAGTGTCATGGCAACTGATTCCTAGGTGATAGTTTTTGATGATTTCAGAAGTTCTGAACTGTAGGTATGTCAAACAAAGCTCAGAGTACTAGGCAACCAGAGGAGTACTTGTAACTCTTACATTTTTAATCTACAGTAAAACATTTTTATTAGGAATCTGTGTTTTTAATTAAACAGAACATTTAATTAAGGTGCTTTTTAAGTGGGTGAAACAATTAAGTGCAAACACTTGAATGAAACATGTCATAATTAGTTTTAATAGAGTGTTAATTGGTACTACGTTTGCCAAGTTAATAATTACTGCTTATTAAATTTTCAATTAATCATTGTAATTTTGCTTTGAATAAAGATGAAAATTAGATAAACTAATTCAGAGGGAGGATATTTTCCCTTGTTAATTAGAATAGTTAATTTTTTAAAAGGGAAATGACTTGTAGTTGTCAATTGCATGATTGTACATTAGTAGAATCTTTGCACTCTTTCTGTATCTAAAACTGAATAACAAGTTTGACAGCTTGTGTTTTCTTTCAGTCAGATATGAAAGATGTAAAACGTGAACATTTTCTCGTATGGTACAATGCTGTGATAAAGTATGTTGTATTGTAAGTAAGTTAATGAAAGAAAATGTAGGTGTTTGCTTGAGTAGGGCAATGATTATTTAAAATATGAAAATGGAAAGTATAAGTCAGAAAGCGATGGTAAATTTCTAAATCTTCCTATCATATAGATTGTGTATACCCCTCCCCCTTAATAATTCTCAGGAAATGATTACAGAAGAAGTAAAGCTATATTGTCTGTTTCATCATTGATTTTCTTTAAAAGGTCTGTATTAACCTAATTGCTATTATGAGTTGCCTTTTCAGTATTCTCTATTTCACTCTTCAACTAGCAGGATAATTGCAGTGGGTTTTAAAGGAGATTGTACGTATGTACATACATACATACATACATACATACATACATACATACATACATGGCTTGGTGTGTGTTAGGGAGTGTGTATATGCACACATACATAAATAAATGTATATATACATATTTACGCACATTTCCTCTCTGTTTTGATAAGTGTACAAAGAAATAGGTTATTTAAAAATTTTTACATTATTATTTTTTTGTTTTTTACATTGCCTAAAATCCCCCCTTTACCCTCTCAGAGTGCTATCTCATACAATAAAGACTATCTTTTAAAGAAAAAGAGATAAAAGGGGAAAAATCAACAAAAACAATGAATCCATTGAAGAGTTTGATATCTAAAAGATTTTACACATACACACACACACACCTTCTAACAAATATATAAGTAAAAGGCATTCTTAGATAGGCAGGTGCTCAAATAATATAAGCAAACAGTTCTCAAAAGAAGAATTAGAAACTGTTAATAATCATGTGAAAAAATGTTTCAACTTTCTGTTTTCTATTATACCAGTAACTTATAAAAATTTCAATATGAGGGATACTAGAGGTAATAAAGTAGGGACTCCCAGACTCCCCAGTAGTCCTTAGTAACTGGCATGTTAATTTTGTATTCAAGAAATAACAAATACTTATAAGAGATTAGCCTACCTGCTCTAGGTGACCAAAAGTTTGAAGCAGCTCGATTAGGGAGATTAAGCATTGATATTATTGACCAAAAACTGAACTCACTTTTGTTTGCTGTAGAGTGAAAAGAAAATGCTCATGTGTTTGGAAAACAAAATAATATTGTTGTGTCCAGTGGATAAAATATCACAGAGAAGTTCCAGTAGCTTTTCATTGGATTGTTTCTCAATCTCAAACTCAAGGGAAAAATATCAGTTTTCAGGGCTTTGTGGAATCTTGATACAACTAGAAATGTGTAATCCTCAGATGACTTTGCAGTATGTTTTGCATAGTGCTCCTTCATAGATAGCCATAATCCAAATTGCTGTGCTGATTTGCAGTCTTTCCCTTTGGGGGTTTTGTTTCTTTGTAGAGGAAGCAGTCAATGAGGTGAAACGTCAAGCTATGACTGAGTTGCAGAAGGCTGTGTCAGAGGCAGAGCGGAAGGCCCATGACATGATCACTTCAGAGAGGGCCAAGATGGAGCGAACAGTTGCAGAAGCAAAGAGGCAGGCCGCTGAAGATGCCCTGGCCGTTATCAACCAACAGGAAGATTCAAGTGAGGTAAGACTTTAGTTGGAACCTTGAAAATGGCCCATTACCCAAGGTTTTGAAGGGAAGAAGCTTTAAGATGATCTTTTGTAGCTTGAATTTGGGTATCCATTGAAGTCACAAATGCAGATATGTGTTGGTTTCCCTATCTTGGTCTGACAGTGTATTTAAAATTTTGAGAAAGTTTGGATATGGGTATCAAAGACCAAATGCTGACTGCCACTTGTTTTTGTTAACTATCTGAAATAATAGGCAAATTTGTTCACAAGTTAAGATATTTTGTTGTGTTTTCATAGATGCATTGATACGACTGGATTTTGGTTAACTTCCATAAATTTCCCAGTAACTCATTCTAGATTAGATATCTGTGTTTGTGTATGTCTTCATACCAAAAAGGAATCCAATAATAGAGATGCTTGGTATAGTGTTAGGTTCTCAAAAGATAAGTGAACCAAGTGCTGAAGATGAACATTTTCCTCGATTTGGATGTTTTATGTCAGCTACAGGGATTATATGTGAGCTTAAGGGTGTGGTGAACAACATCTGGTAGGAAGAAGATAAAGTGAAAGAATGATAAAGAATAAGATTGGAATGAAAAGGTAAACCTCGCTGTAGACTTGACAAAGACCAAGGAGCTTTGAAATCTCTGTATGGGAGGGAGGGACGTATGGCAGTGTATGCAACAGGAACTTAGTGATGAAGGAATAATATAGTTACTGCTCATACTGAAGTGTTGGGGGTAACATGAAAGTTCATTTCTTTTAAATGAAGACCTAGAAAAAATGGGGAGCCTACTGAAATATTAAAATTGGTATACAAAAAAAAGAACTTTCATTAAAAAGGTCCCTCTAGTCTAACTCTAATAATATTTTTGTTTCAATTAAATATATTCAAGTGATCTCACGCATATTCTTTATTTCCATATTCTTTGTAATAACCCTTATGATGATCCTTTCTTAGTAGGATGTTGCTATCAGAAAACATTACTCTCATAAACTGTTGTTCATGTACAGTGATTTATATATTTATATGTATAATGGTGCTAATTGCCTAGATGGCATTATCACAAGGATGTAGGAACTGTAGGTGTATAAAACTGTGCTTTTGTACAGTAATCAGAGCAATCTAGTAAAATGCTGTAGTCAAGAGTTGAAGTATCAGAAGCGCCATGAAGGAGCAGCTTCAGTTAAAAGACCACGATTAGCTAGTCACACCAAGCTGAACTAGCAAAAAGCTTGAGCTGATAAATCAATGGCTTGCTACAATACATATCTATAATTTGAGAGAGAGAGTAAGGATTTAATTTGTAGCAGGCTCCTCTAGAGATGAAAGACCCCGCGGGATCACGAGATGCCCAGAGTTTCTGTTTAATGTGTAGCAGATGAATAACAAGGAGACAAAAGGAATTGATTTTCAACATCTGAAAGTTTCTCAGGAAAAGAGAGACGAGGGGAAGTTTATCTACCCTTTAACTACTGACTATTCCATTGCCGAATTAAACCAGACATAAATTCAATTTTATTGACATCTTGTAGCTAAGATATTCAGGAACTTTGTTTTTTTTTTATTAGCTTCTTTGAGGAGAAATGTCTTGCTCTATGTTACAGCAGTAATTCTGTGGTACACTGTTGTTGTTATTAAAACATTATCACTTTCATGGGTACCTTTAGGATCACTATAAATGTTAAAAGTATTTTGGAGGACACAAAGATAAGTGTCTAAGAAGAAACTGTGAATTAGGTTCTTGCATTCTCGAAGTAACATGTTATCTCCTTTCAGGATTCATAGGTTTCCTTTAGCCCCAAAATATGGACAAAAGAATATGTAACCATGTGTTGTGTAGTGTAAAGAGTACCCTGGAAGTCAGAAGATGTTGGTTCTAATCTAGCCTCTGCAGCTTGCTGGTTGTGAGACAAATCAGCTAGTTTGGACAGATCAGTTCACCTCCAGGCTTCACAGTTAACCTCCTATATAAAATGAGGAGGTTTAACTGGGTGAACTGTAAGGCCACTCCCCTCTAGCGCCTATGACACGTAACATGTGACCTCTATAACACTATTTCTTAGTGCTGATGTTTCATGGAATGACTGAAAAAGTAGTGGAGGATCACTGTTTTGTTGTTTTTTTTTTTTCCTCAGAGTACTTCTGCCCTATGATTCTTTTTTTCTTGTTGGGAATCTTCAGTAAGAATTAGTTGTTCCTGAAAGAATGTGAGCTTCTTGAGGGGGAAACTGATTCTTTTTGTTCTTACATCCCAGGCATTTAGCATACTGCTCAGCAGTTAATAAATACTTGTTTAATAAATTCATCCTTTGATTTACCGCCTATTCTTTCTCATGACTTCTGCAAAATTTAGTGCCTCTTAGGCTCTGTACTTTTAATTCCTTTGGATGATATCAAGTCCCACTTCCTTCGTTTTTCTCAAAGGCTATTTTTGTTGATTCTTAGACCAATACTTGTCATTTTGGTCCAGACATACCTATACTGCTTTGCTGGCATGTGCTTTACCTTCATTCTGATAGCAAGATTTTCATTTTGACATTTGTGGATAATTATTTAATTTGTGGTTGTTCAGTCATTCTGACTCTTCATTATCTCAATTGGGGTTTTTCTTGGTAAAGATACTTGAGTGGTTGGTTGGTTCCCTTTCCAGCTCATTTTACAGATGAGGAAATTGAGGGTTAAGTAACTTGACAAGGGACACACAGCTAGCAAGTGTCTGAGGCCAAATTTGAACTTGGGAAGATGAATCTTCCTAACTCTAAGCCTAGCACTCTATCCACGGCACCAATTAACTCCCCAATTATTTGATTAATAGACACCAGAGTTAGCAAAGAAAAGCAGAGAATTTGTACCCTAAGCCTGTAATTTTATAAACTGGACCTATTTCTTACCAGAAGAAAATTGATTACCTTTAAAATGCCCAGATGTTCAAGTAGCTAGGTGGCATAATGGATAGAGCACCAGCCCTAGATTCAGGAGAACCTGAATACAAATCTGGACTCGGACATTTGACACTTAACTAGCTGTGTAATCATGGGCATGTCATTTAACCCAATTGCACGCGTGCGCGCCCCCCCGACCCCCCCACAAAAGAAAGAAAAAAAGCCTAGATTTCTTTCCTTCCTCATCATTATTAGAAGTCTCATTTTTTTCGTCTGCAAAGTAGGTTGGGGGAGAGGGGGAAGGGATGTTGTCCAAGGTTATCATCCAGCCTGAAATAGAATATTCAGTACATGAAAAACACTTTGAAAACCTGTCGAGTGCTGTTAAAAAAAATAGTATTAAACTTTCTCCAAATGGATTCTGCTACATTTGGAAGGAAAGGGATGACGTTATGAAACCCCACAAACATTAACAAGTAGAGGTCAGGTCAAGAAAAGAGGAAGATGGAGTCTGCTTCCCATAGGATTGTGAAAAGTCTGTATATAGGATCAATAAGAAATGCAATATGGACAGGAAAGTCAGCAGCCAGATTATAGAAAGCCTTCAAAATGACACCACTTTGTACTCCACCAAACATTTTTCATCTCTCTCATATGGTAATTTTATTTTTCTACTTAAAATACCTAAGTGTGTTTTCCCATTAAACTACTTGGTGATCTTAAATTAGTCCTCCAGCTTGCTTCTGGGCCTGTAGTCCGTTAGTCATTGAGAAGGATTGTGAATAAGAAAGTAACCAATAAATTAGCCCTGTGCAGCAACAGAAGTGGTATTCTTTCACATTGACTTTGTGTCCCCACTGCTTTGATTGGAAGTGGGACCTCAGCCAAAGACCCAAAGGTAAACTACTCGGCACCAGGAGACAGCTGTGAGTTTGGAGTCACCAAACTGATGTGTACATGGCAGCCGTAAAACTGTCACCTTCCAGCCTCCATTTACAGAGAGATGAACTGAACACAGTCTACTTGAGAATGGCAATTCAGTGGCCCTTCTGAAGTAGTGGTATTGAACAAAGGTATCTCCTTAACATTGCCAGAGGCTGCTAAGTCCTGATAGTGGGAACGTGTAGTGTCCGGTAATTTACACTTACTTCAAGGATCAAAGGGCCGGCACCCAGTAGGTTCCAGGGACTGTAGAAAACTGCATAGAAATAGATGACTTCTTTAGACTTGGTAATGAAGAACTTTACAGGGTAGGACCTGGTCAGTTGTTTAGAAATCTATTCAATGTAGGCAATTTGAAATTAAAATAGAACCTAGGGGAAAAAGAGTTTTGATATTCTGTAGCATTAACATTAAACATATGTAATTAATTTTTGCGTGCGTGCGTGCATGTGTGTGTGTGTGTGTGTGTGTGTGTGTGTACTCAAATATATAAGTACACACCTATCAACCATAATTTATAAAAAAAAAAAAAGAAAGCAACTCTGCACATGAGGCAGCACTTTAGGTGGTGGGGATGTTGTGCTCTTCCCTTCCCCTTACACACACACATACAGAGAGAGAGAGAGAGAGAGAGAGAGAGAGAGAGAGAGAGAGAGAGAGAGAGAGAGAAGAATGAAACAATTCCTACTCACAAGAAGAATACATTCTAAAAGAAAAAAAATATATAAATAAAAAGAGAACAAATGCAAATAAATACAAAGTAGTGAGGGGGAGAGTGCATACATTCACTAGCAGTTGTGGGAATTAAGAACAGAAGGTGGTGTTTGTGCTGTACTTTTAATAGAGGGTTGTGTTTTGGGGGGTTTGGTTTTTTTCTTTTTCCCGACCTGGAGCTGAGGGTTGAGAGTATATTCCAGGCATAGAACAGCTCCAGGCATAGAACAGCCTGTGCCAAGGGTATAGAAATGGAAGGTGTGGTGCTATGTGTGAGGAAGAGAGAAGAGGACAGTTTGGTTGGATTGTAAAACACATATGGGGAAGTAATGTAGAATGAGTCTGGAAAGATAGGTTGGCTGAAGGCATTGATGGACTTTTAACACCAAATACAATTTCTGTTTTATCTAGGAAGCTTATGGGGAGCCATTGAAGTTTGAGCAGGGGAGTCACATGGTCAGAGGTATGCTTAGGAGGGGCTCTTCAGCAGCTGTGTAGAAGATAGTTTAGAGTGAGGAAAGACTTGAGGAAGAAACTTGGTAAGAATCAAATTAGGAAATACAAATAATACAAATTGTATTATGCTGAGAAATGATGAAGAGGACAGTTTTTTTTAAATGGGAAGATTTATGTGAATAAATACAGGGTAAAATAGAACCAGTTGAACAATTTATATAATAACAGCATTATAAAGACAGAGACCTTTGAAACACTTCTATCTTGTCTATGCAATGACCGATCATGATGCAAAAGACCCATGGTGAAACATGCTACCTACTTCTTGACTGATGATGGACTCGGGGTACAGATTGTGATATGTATTTTTTGGACATGGCCAGTGGGAGGAAAATGGAGAAGGAAACGAATGGTAAAGCAGCACTGTAACATCTTTGCCAAGAAAACCTCATTGATAGTATGATCCATGGGTCAGAAAGAATTGGACAACAGTGAATGACTGAAAAACAGTTGTTTTACTTGACTATGCATGTATGTGATAAGGGTTTTGTTTTTCTTTTTCAAGAAGGAAGAGACAGATTAAAGAAAGTATTACCATACTATTAGTATGGTACTCTGCATACAATAGATACCTAATATTTGAATTAAATCTTACAGCTATTTGTGTGTATATAATGAGTACAGAACTTGGGCTACAAAAAGGCTAGTTTGACTTTGAGTTTCAGGGAGGACATAATGGCTTTGGAGGCTCTAGTTTATCAATGTCCTTAAAATGTAGAAAATAAAAAAATTTCCTTACTTATGATTTTCTTGGCATTGAAGGTATTCAAACAAAAATTAGATGGCTGAATTTTAGAAATGTTTTAGACAGATTCTCCAAATCAGGTATGAAGTTGCATGAGATGATTTATGGTATCTCTCATAACTGACATTTTGTTATTTTACCACATCAGCTGTAATAGAGCCTTGTTTCAGGACACAGGTACCTGTTTATTGAATGAATAAGTATGTTGCTGTATGGGTGGCAGAGTCCACCCAATTCTGCAATTCCTCCATCCTGATTTTGTCCTATGGGTGATGAATGTGTGTATTCATATTTGATTGAAATATGAAATAATTAATTCCTAAATAGATGCTAATCTTGAAGAGCAACTAAATCCATCACAATAATTTGGCTGTAAAGCTTTGGAAGTTGTCTTTCCAAACTATACATGTCCATCATCTCTCCCCCTCCAGATAAACTAATCATTGTATTAGTCAGTTACCGAGTCCACTGTGAGAAAGTGGAAAGACAGATTTCATTCGTTTAATCTCTCTGGGTCCACTTTCCAGATCCCTACCTGCTCTGTCTAATCTCACAGAGTTGTTTGATGAACCTTTAAGCCCTATGTAAATGTGAGCCATTATTATTTTAGAAGCCTTTTTTTAAGAGGAGGAACTGCAAGCAATCTCCATGAGAATAAGGATTGTTTCATTATTTATGTTTGTATAATATGAATGCCTAGCACTGTGCCTGGCACATAGTAAGTGCTTTAATGAATGACTGTTTTATTGATAGTAGTCCAGATAACAGTTAATTCTATAGGGAGTTTTCTTTGGGAATACACATATTCAGCTAAGAAGGATGAATGTATTGTCTTACCATTTATATTTCTCTAAAATTTCATCAATATTGTAAATTGGATTCCTGTGACATACCCGCATGCCTTCTTCCTATATAGGCTAGGCATGCTAGCATGTTAAAAATCATAGTTTTGGTACAAGATAACCAGAAGCTGTGGACACTAGAAGGGCAGTTTTTATCAAAGAAGCCAGAAGCCTTATTCCAAGTTCAGGAACCCCCCCAGCAGAGTTATGACTTAGGGGGAAAATTAAAGAAACAGGAACACTGTAGTACCCTAACCAGGGGGTCCCAAAAGTGTCTCAGTACACAGTGCCCTGATCATGTTTATAGGCAGCCATTTACTACACCTAAACTTAAGCCCTGATTATTTTCAGACTCATGAGCTATTGAAATGATGACATTCTTTTAGGAGCAATGAAAGTGAGAGTTGCCAGAATGAAGCAAAGATATTAAGGAGAACACCCGTGATATAGTATACTGGAAAGAGTATTGGTTTGGTATTAGGGAAGCTGGGTCCAGACACTGACTGTAAGTGATTACTTATGCCTGCTTCTTCCTTTTTAAAATGAGGGGACCAGAGTAATAACTTGTAAGATCCCTTCAAGCCCTCAATCCATGAGTCTGGGTGATGCCTTAGTACAAAAAGACTTAAGCTGTCAGTTCACATTTCACAAGAAGTAGGTGAGCCTTCTGTTATTTAGCTCATCCTAGTAGTTACTAGGAGACCTGGGCTCTGCTGTTGTCCCTCTGATTCATAGCCCAGCTCATTTCTATTTACTTTGTGACTTGGGCGCATTTTATATGTATCTTCCATGACTCCAAGAGATAATTAAACATTTGAGGAATGGGTGCCTTTGATCAATGGAAAAGAAATGGGACCAATAAAATTTGTTCTCAATCTATTCACAATGTTGATCTGTTTCAGAGATGCTGGTTGACATAGTAGAAAGAGTAATGAACGGTTTTGGAGTCAAGAAGGCATAATTTTAAATTCTACTTCTAATAATTACTCTTAATGATTCTCATCAGGTCACATATTCTCCAAGTCTCAGATTCCTTTTTTTTTTTTTGAAGTAGGACTAATGCCTTTAGTATATATGTCACAGGGATGTGATAGATCTCAAATGAGAAAATATGAAGTGCTTTGCAAACTTTAAAGCTCCCTATAAATGTCAGTTAGTATTATTTCAGTTAGTCACATGATTCCTTGGTAGGCTGAGAGGAAGATTTAGTTGGTTAGATTTACATTCTCATCTCTTATTTGAGGCCAAACAGTCATTATAATTATATTTACATAAGTATGCTGTTCATATTGTTACCTTGATTTTGTTTACTTCATTGCACTGAATTCTTTATATTCATGATTTCTTAAACTGCAATAATTATATTCATTTGCTTATTCCCTATCAATGAGCATTTACTTTGTTTCCAATTATTTGTTACAATAAAACATGCTGCTAGGAATATTTCAGTGTATGTGGAAACTTTTTAATCTTTGACCCCTTTAGGATCTATGGAAGCAGTGGGATTTCTGAAGCAAATGACATTTTAGTTGTTTTCTTAGCATAATGCCAAATTGATTTCCAGAGGGGTTGAAAAAAATTCATAGCTCCACCAATGATGTATTTAGTGTGTCTGTCTTTTCCCATTTAATGTGGTCTGTTTGTTATCTTTTCAAACTTGCTAGGTGTTAGGTGAAACCTCAGATGTATTTTCATTTGCATTTTTCCCAATTATTAGTGATTTGGGACAATCTTTTCATATAGTTGCCAACAATGTGAATTTCTTTTGAAAACTGTTTGCATCATTTGATGGTGGCTCTTTTATATTTGTGTTCAATTTCCTTGGATATATCAATGCTCTTTGACAGGGTTTTTGTTTGTTTGTTTTGGCAATCAATAATTCCCTTTTTATCCTTGTTGTATTGATTTATGTAAAAGCTTTTCAGTTTCATACAATCAAATTTTTTTATTTCTGATGATAGATTTTGTTTGGTAAAGAATCTTCCCCTAGGCTATGAAAAAGTTCTCATCCAATTTTTTTTTCATTCCTCCCTTTTGGGGGATAGAGGTAGCCATTAATATTTAGGTTGTGTCCATTTTGAGCTGCTGTGGTATATGTTGTAAAGATTTCGTCAAAACCTATTTTTTTATACTACTTTGTTGTTTTCCCAGCAGTTCTTGTCAGATAGAGATTCTTCTCCGTGTGATTTGTAATCTTCAGTTTATTGAACTCTAGGTCACTGAATTCAGTTATTTCATCTACTTTTTTTTTTTTAATCCAGTGACAGTGGTTTTGATGATTACCACTTTGTAAGATAAGTTGATGCTTGGAAATACTTTTCTCATGTCACTTATACCTTTCCCACTATTATTCCCAGTGAGTGATTGAGCTTTTCATTCTTCTTAATGAATGTTACTTTGTCTAGTTTTATATAACCGCTTCATAGTTTGATTAGTATAATACTAAATTTGCAAATTAATTTCATTTATTTTTATTATATTCATGTAGCCCAACCTTGAGCCATGACTATCACTCCAAATGTTCTAAACCTTTCATCATTTTCTTAAAGCGTGATTTATAGTTGTGCTTGTATAAGCTTGGTTTATAATCATATTTGTATAAGGCATATTGATGGTGTTTTATCCATTTTGTGGTTTCTTTGAGATTTCCCTTTCATTATTTCTGTCTGAATTTTGTTATTGCTATCAGTGTTGTGGCATAATTTTGTATTGTGCTCGTTTACTGAAGCTTTTCATTGTCTCAGTAAGTTCCTTTGCTGTGTCTCCAGAGTTGTCTGTATTCTATGCCTGTGGTTATGTCTTTAATTTCTTTCTTTTTAGCTTGCTAACATTAGTGTTTTTAGAACTATTTCATAACAGTGGGGAAGAGGAGCCATCCTTGCTTTAAGTCTAAACTTTGTAAGGTTTTTAGCATTAAGTGAGTGTTAGATTTTGTCAAAGCCTTTTCCCCCTCTGCGTTTCTGGATGTAATCATATGGTCTGAAGTGTTTTTTTGCTTTAATGTGATTAATTATGTTAATTGTTTCCTAGTGTTGAACTATCCATCCCTGGTATAATTTCTGCTTATGATGGAATTGTTGCTAGTGAATAATTTTTGTCTATATATTGCTGTAATCTTTTTACTAGGATATTAGACAGGTTCACTGATACTACACCATCTTTATAGTCACTTTTATGAACAGCAAAGTACTTAGGAACTAATATAATTTGTAGGTGCATCATAGCTGAGTAGCCTTCTTCAATTTGATCTGAATTAAAGCAGTTAGTGGTCTTTATATTTCCCTGCATCCCTGACTACTCTATACTTGGTTGCTGTTTGATAATTCCTGTTTATATTCATTCTCACTCAATCAAAAGCCAAACACTGACCAAGCAGAGTTTTGCTTAGACGTATTGTTGGCCCATCAGTGACAACCAGACTAGTTTGGGTTTAAAGCATGGTCCTTAAGAAAGAAATCTAGCCTCTAAATCCCAAGATATCTTGTAAAGTTAGGAAGAAGGAAATAAAGAAAGGAAGCAGGAGCTCTGTTGCCCAACTGGCCAGCTCCATTTGGGTCCCCACTGGGGCAGCTCCTACTACTCACAGTTTGTTTTTTGTCCTTCATTCTTGAAGAGGATTATGACATCATGGAGGTGATGCCATGACATGCAAATGAATTGGATTTAAGTGAGGAAGGGCAGAGCAAGTCACCAGCCTCACTTTCTCCTCCAGAGCTGTCTGGGTCCAGGCAGATACACATCAGGACTGCTGGAGATGGCCCCACTCTACTTGGTAGATGATCTGCAGATCTCCATTGTTGAAGGCCCCAGTCAAATCAGTCAGATTTACCTAACACTGAATTAACTATTTGAGTCCAGTATGACATTTTCTACTCCAAATGTAGGGTGTTCTCAATACTTAGGTATTCCAGATGTTCCTGATTTGCTATTTGTGGTTCACACTTGCTAACTAAAACTTCTTCACCTCTGAAGACCTTCTCAGTTAAATGGCCTCTCATCCACATAAAAAAGACAGTGCGTTTGAAAAGCATGTGTCGCCCAGGTAACAACGTTCAGTTGACTGGCAGCATGTTATGTTAATTCATTAGTATGCATATCTTGAACAGGTATTACAAAGAGAACTGTGCACAGAATTTAATAAATAGGTCAAGGAGGGCTGGATTACAATTGAGGAGTTGTTCAGTGCTTATTACAGTGATCTCAAGCTGAACTCCTTCAAAAAGCCCATCTCTTTCACACTACCTAATATTCTCCCAGTGGTACCATATGGTTGTGAATCACAAAACAGCATGATCAAAGAAGAATCAAAACTGCAGGTGACCTAAAATGGTGGTGCAAAAACTTGATATTGTAAGGCTGCATCATGTTACTAACGATAGCATGTGTGCAAAATGTGTCAGGAGAAGACATCATCATGATAATATGATTGGAAAAGGACATTGCCTGGTTATGTAGAGACACTGAACACTGATAGCTAGATGGTTTAAACTCACCTCTCATATGCCACATGCAGTGCTCTTTGGAGGATTTACAGAAAGAGATGGACAAAAATTGTATCAGGAGGGACAGTACTCACACTGTTTTGAACATGGATGCTTTAATTTGAGTCCAAGAACTATAGTTTTTTTTCCTCTTTAAAATTTCAGTTGTCCAAGAAGCATTTAAAAGTTAAATAACAGCTTTGGGTGCCTATATTGAAGATTCTGTTAACACATTGACTGATAAATTCATCCTGTATTTGTTTCACTTGCTGTATCAGAGGTTATAAAAATGTAGTTTGCACCAAATAAAAAAAAAAAAGAATATTCACTCTTTGTTGTACCTTCCATAAAGATGAAATTAAGGGAATAAAAAAACCAAGATGTTGGACTACTTTAGTCCCAGTGGTAGTAAGTTAATGTTTTTTGAAAACTTGAGATAGTACTCTATCGAGGTAAAACTAACCTGAGTCCATGAATCTAGAATCAAAACCAGGTGATGCTAGACAAGAAGTCTGAATTCCCAACAGTTTAACTACCCCCAAACATCTGTTTCTGTATTTGGCATAATTCCACTTTTTTTGTGTGTAAAATTGTTCCCATCTTTGAAAACACTTTAAAAAATAAGCAAGTCCCCATTCTGTCTCCTCCCTCCCCCAATTGCCAACACATGCATTTGTAATTACCTGGTTTAGTCTGTGTGTTTAATCAGTTTAAATTGAGAATGCTGTGTACATCTGACTTCAATCTGAAGGAGCTATTGAGTGTTGGGCAGTCACCACCCTTGTATCTGCCAAAATGTACCTCTGCCAAGAAAGGATCGAGCTAACACCAGGATATTTCCTAAAGAAGCCACTTGACTCAGATTAAATATTTATTTCCTTAAAATACTGGTTTGGATTTTGGTCTCTGTCCTGTAATTGGGATTTTCTGATGTTTAGGAATCTCACTTATTTGCTGGACTTGTTCCAGAATCAGCTGGCATTTATTCTAAAGTCTTAAACCTCAAGGAAGCAAACTTCATCCTCAGGGCTGAGTGTCATAAGTTGTATGGAGGTGAGGAGAGAAGGAAATTTGAGAAGGCAGAAATCCACATCTCTGTGTTCATTATCAATGCAACATGATTCAATTAATTTTAAAGAAGAGAGGACTTTTAACTTGCCATTAATAAAGCTGCTCATCAAATGTGTCTCCTTGGAGATTGTATTTTTTTTAAAGATTAGTTTAATTGAATTTGAATAAAACTGCAGTTTACACCAGTCATGATTATTAATTTTAGTCCTGTTTTTTCTTTATGTGAGATTGACAACCAGACTTCCTTGTAGTTATTTTAAATGAATCAATGAATGAAAAAGCATTTATTAAATGCTTGCTATATGTGCAAAGCTCTGTGCTAAGCACTGGGGTTACAAATAGAAAGATCGTTCTGGTTCTCAAGGAGCTCACACTCTAATTGGGGGAGGCAGTAGATTAAACAAAAAAATTAGCTGCAGGGAGGAAGGAAAAACTGAGAAGTCTTAAGGGCAGATGGCAAGCAAGGCCCCAAGGGTACTTAGATTAGGGTCAGTAGGTCACATGATAGTGCTGGGGGTCTGCAGGGTGTAGAGGAAAGACAGATGGTAAGGCCTGGTGGTCTTCCAATCTTGCCAGAAGGAATAGAGTTGTTGACTCCCACCTCATTCATGCCCTGTGAGCAGTCAAGAAACCCAGATGGATTCTTGGCAGCCCCCGGCAGGAAAAGGGAATAAAGGCAAAAGGCAAGGGGAGAGGCTTCCTTCATAGGGTTGGGTCTTCCTATTGCCTCATAGTCCCAGTTGACTTCTGGGACAGCCCAAGGGAAGGGATGGGGTGTACCTGGTACCCCCACTCATGGTGAGTTTTCCCACCACCTGTCAGTAGTTCTACATGAATTAAGAGCCATTCTCATTCATCAAATATTCTGTTTTTAATGGACTTCAAATTACTGTAGAGCAGATATTATTAGCCTGAGGTCTATGAATTTGTTTTTTAAAAATATTTTGCTAACTGTTTCAGTAGGATTGGTTTCCTTTGTAATCCTATGTGTTTCATTTAATTTTATGCATTTAAAAACATTATTCTGAGAAGGGACCTATAGACTTCACCAGACTGCCAAAGCAGCTCATGACCCCAGAAAAGGTTAACAATTCATTCTTCATTACTGTGGCCTGAGTTCCTTATGCAGTGAAGTTTTGATCATTATACTCCTACTCAAAAAACTTCAGTTGCTCTGTCTGGCCTTTATGGTAAAATTCAGACTGGTATTGGGGAGGCCTCTATTTCATGGATCCAACCATCCTTATTGCTCTCCCATATGTGCCCTAGGATAATCAAACTAGTCTGCTTCTCAAAATATTCCCAAGAGTATTTTGGAAGAAGGTTTCCTCTTCACTTTGCTTATTCTTTATCTCTGCCTTGAATGTGGTCCCCCTCCTCCTCCTCCACCTTTCCCCATTTCTACTACCTGTCAGAGTTTTACCCATCCATTAAGAACTTGTTTAATAGAGACTTCCTTTCAACTTAATAGAATATGTTTCCTACAGCCAGCCCTAGAATTTGTGTTCCCTTTGTATGCCCCTTTCTCTAATCTTTATAGGTATTTCTCATATCTCTCAGTTCAATTTTAAGCCCCATGAGGGTCAGAGACTTTGATCTCATTCATCTCTATATCCTCTGCTGTCTCTAACATGGGACTTGGCACAGCTGATGCGTCCCAATTGAAAGGGGGATAAAAATTGTGTTCTGTATATGTGTGATTCCTTGGATTCACAACATCACAGAGGCTTGGAGCCACTGATGGTAAGCCATCCCTTTGACTTTTATTGACTGACAAATGTCATGAGGGCGATGATGAACTGCAACAGAATGTCAGTGTCTCAGATTGATGGGCTCTCAGTGACTTTAAGCAGTCTTTTACTCCCATAGCCATAGAACATAATAAAACAAACAGAAAAGCGAGTGGGCATCTTTCTCTTGCCTAGTATGATATTCCTTGTTTTCACCATGATGTAGCAACAGGCTGCCTAAGGTCTTACCTGTCATCAGTATTCTGCCTGACATTCAGATTGTCAGGAAGTGAGTGAAATGGGATCTGTTAAGGAACATTTGTGACTCAGTTCCTTTGTGGGTCCCTTGTGGTGGTGTTTGTTTGTTTTTTTTTTCTGAAATTGTCAGAGACCTCACAATCTATCCTTTCAGTTCCTAGTCTTTCAGGTTTCTCAAAAGCATTAAGCATATTCTGAGTGGTTTTAAAAGTCTTGATAATACGAAGTACATTGAATACCTAAATACAGTATTTAAAACTAAGCACGAAGACAATTTCATGGCTTGTCTCAAACATTTTCTTTAAAGCAAATCTAAGGACAGAGTTCAGATTAAAATAGGAAATATCTAATGTTGCATCATCTCCATATTATAATGTAGGCTGTGGTTATTTCAGATCCTAGCTGATTTGTATGAAAGTCTTGAGAAAATAAGTTTATACTCCAGGGGATATATTAAGGACTGACAGTGATA
>NW_027555847.1:582973835-583296335 GCF_003287225.1 Phascolarctos cinereus | reverse complement strand
TCTGTTGCTAGACGATGCTGTTCCTTTTCTCATGAAGTACTTCAGTACTCTGTTGATGAACTTTGAAAATAATAGTAGTCAAAATAGTTCGTGTCACCTCTCCAACTGGTAGAATAATGTTCAGTTGCAAATTAACAGAAACTGAGCTTCAAAAGTATAAGCTTTAATAAAAAAAAAACTTTTTCCAAACAGTAATTTACAGATACAAATGGATGTTATAATTTTTTAAAACGTTTATTTAGGCAATATGTTCTTTTAATAACAAATTAAGTAGTGGATATGCAACTTGAGTGAACTATCCAGACAAAAAGGGGTTTCTTGTAAAGAAGTGGTTTTGTTGTTATTTTGGGGAAAGGCTAAGCTGTTGAAGGTAACGTGGCAGAGTGGTATAGAGAACTGACCACAGAGTCAGGACACCCTGGGTTCGGAGTTCTGGCTCCGACCCAGGGCAATTGTTAGACCCCAGATAAATGACATAGCCTTCCTGGTACTCTGTAGACCACTCTATTGGATTTAAGTGAAGCAAAACTGCACAAAATGGTCAGCCTCCCTCTTTCAGAGTTATTGAAATCCAGTGGCAGAACAAAAGTCAAGACAGCTAGTGATGGGGGCAGCTAGGTGGCACAGTGAGTAGAGCACCAGCCCTGGATTCAGGAGGACCTGAGTTCAAATGTGGCCTCAGACACATAACACTTACTAGCTGTGTGACCTTGGGCAAGTCACTTAACCCCATTGCCTAGCCTAAAAATGATGACTAGTGATGGCCCAGGATTCAGTGGATGACGGAACTCTTAAGCACTCTACAGTACCTGCTTCAGTCTCTTTCATGGCCATTGAGACAAGTTCTAATGTGTCCATTCTGCTGGGGAAAGTCTCCAAATGCTTGGGGTAGACATCCCCCTAACTTACCAACAGGTTTCAAGCCTGTCACTTACCCTCAGCCTGCTTTATCCCATCTGCCAAGGTGGTTTTACCGGGCTGCAGCTGCTGTGCGTGCTACAGTTTCTTGGAGCCACAGATCAGAACTGGTGACGTGGACACCGAAGGTGGATGCGTAGTCCTGAAAAGGGCTCAGCAAGCCTCATGCCAGAGGTGCTAGTCCTCCCTGAAGACTGCCATACGTCCCCCCCAAAAAGTGATTTGCCATCTCCTTCTCTGGTGGATTAAGGCAAACCGTGACCTGTGTTAAGTGACTTGCCCAGGGTCACATAGCTAGTAAACATCTGAGGCCAGATTTGAACTCATCTTCCTGACTCCAGGCCCAGCTCTTTTCTACCCACTAAGCCACTTAGCTGCCTTCTTCCTATAACTTAACCATATTGGTACTGATCCAATATTGGTAGAGGGGCTTCCCTTGGGAGTTCTCCATGCCCATGAAAACACAGGCCCAGTCCCAATCTCCTGGTCTCTGGTTAGACTTATCTTTGGTTGACTTATTTCAGTCAGTCTATTGAGAAGTATTTACAAAGGGTGCACTACATTCCAGGCACTATGTTTAAACATGGGTGATACAAAAGAAGAGTAAGGGGCAGCTAGGTGGCGCAGTGGATAGAGCACTGGCCCTGAAGTCAGGAGGACCTGAGTTCAAATTCAGCCTCAGAACAGACACTTGAAATTTACTAGCTGTGTGACCCTGGGCAAGCAAGTCACTTAACCCCAGTTGCCTTAAAAAAAAAATACAAAAGAAGAGTAATAATTGCATGGGCTTATTCAGTTATATCTGACTCTGTGATCCCATTTGGATTTTCTTAGCAGAGATACTAGCGTGGTTAGCCATTTCCTTCTCCAGATCATTTCACAGATGAGGACACTGAGCAAATGGTTAAGTGACTTGCCCAGGGTCCCATAACTAGTAAGTGTCGGAGATCAGATTTAAACTCAGGAAGATGGGGCTTCCTGACAACTCAGCACTCCATCCATTGTGCCACCTAGCTGCCCAATTAATTGCACGGGCAGAGAGCACCTAAAACAATGAATCCTAGAATGTTAGAAGAGACTTTAGTGGCCATGTCATTTAAGGGTCCTTAACCTTTTTTGTTGGCCCCTTTTGGCAGCCTGTTGAGGTCTATGGGCCCCTTTTTAGGATAATGTTTTTAAACATATAAAATCAATAAAATTTAAAAGAAAATTATGTTGAAATAATAGTTCTCAAATATTTTTTAAAATCAAGATCATAGATTCCAGGTGCAGAGGCCCTAACCAAGAGAATTATTGCCGGTAGGATGTTTTGCCAGTAGACCTTATTGCTGATGGATTTATGTCTTCTTATGGGTGCTGCGCTGTTGAGATGTAGCCAAAGATTAAAATGGCAGAAACACAATATGGCAAGGGGAATTCAGAGCCTTCTTGTGCTGCAGAGATGCTACAGCAGTGGTTCTATAAAATGACAGAGACTGGAGCCCTTCTCTCCACTACCTATTTCAAGGTCAAGCACCCAGTTAGCACTCAATAAATATTAGCTGTAAATACAATTGTGAGGCTGCATCTGGAATAGTTTGGTGCCAGTTTTCCCAGAAATGAACAAATTGGCCGCAGGACCAGAAAGAGCAACGGAAATGATTTAAACGGCTGGAGGGATTGATTTAAGAGGAAAGATTAAACAACTGTACAGCTTGATCAGATGGTGATTAAGGAGCAGTACAATGACTGTTTGCAAATAGTGAGAAGATATAAATGCCAAAGGGAGTGGAAGAATTACTTAGTATCTTCTAAGTAGATATAACCAACAGCGATAGGCAGCAAAATCAAAAGTAATTATAAGCAAGAGTTCTCTGTGAATTCATCCATGCAAGATGAGAATAACAAGAGAACTGCAAAGTGCATCCCCGACTTTGGTTCTTCACAGCCAAGAAAGATAGACCAAAAGGACTCCTGGTCTGATAGAAGCTGGGAATGTTATTTATGAAAACAGGCAAAGGAAAAAGACATGAATGGCTGTGCTGACTACTGAGTTAGTGGGGATTTCTCATGTATGGGTTGGACTAGATAGCTGGTCAGGTCACTTCTAACTTTTAAATTCTGTGATTTTTTTTCTTTCGTAGATTTAATCATTTATGCCATCTAAGTCCCCCTTTGTAGTTATCCACAGCTCATGTCTAGTAATCCAGGTAATTCGGGTTTTTCAAGTATTTATTGAGTCTCTCTAGCTCCCATTTCTAGCCAAAATTCCTTAATCATGGAATAGTGTCTCATTTCTCTTGTTAATGGGTCAATATTTAATAATTAGCAGTTATGTAGCATTTTACAAAGAGATTTACAAATACTATCTCATCCTCACAACCACCCTAGGAAATGGGTGTTGTTATTATCCCTAGTTGACAGATGAGGCACAGGATAAGGGACTTGCCCAGAGTTATACAACTAGTAAATGTCTGAGGTTGGGTTTGAACTTGAGTCTTCCAGATTTCCTGACTTCCAGCACTGTCTACTATACTGCTTAGCTGACCATAAATTTGAATCCCAGCTCTACTCCTTAATATCTTATCACCTCTAACAAGTTGCTGTACCCCGCCTTGGACTCAGTTCCCTCATCTGTTAAATAAGGAACTTGGACTAAATATCTTAAGTTCCTCCCATCTCTAAATCCCGATGTGATTGATTGCTTTCTTCAGAGAGGCACATCTTTACTCTTAATATATATTTCATATGAAGCTTATAAACTAAGTAAATGTCCTGACAGTTTTCTAAAAAATAAAATAAGGGGAGGGGAGAGGAGGGGAGGAGAGAGATAGCAGATAGGTCATTGTTACTGCTAAATCCCCCAATGCCAGATGCCAGGGAGCAAAGGCCTTTTCTAGGCCTTGATGCCTGTGGGATGTGGCACTGGGGTCTTATAGAATCTAGAGGAGATCATGAGCTGTGGCACCTTCTGGGCCAGAGGACCTCAGCCAACCAATCAATCGATAAATCAATAAACATTAAGCACCTGCTGTGGGGTAGGCAGGGTGCTAAGCACTGGGAATACAAAAAAAAAATGCAACAGACGTCTCTGCCCTTGAAGACTTGGTAATCTAATGGGAGAGACAACTTACAAAAGGAAATAATTAGCAGAGGGAAGGCATGCAAATTAGGAAGGGTTGTAGAAGGCTTCCTGTAGAAGGTGGGACTTAAAGGAAGCCAAGGAAGTCAGAGAGGATGAAGGAGAGAGTTCCAGGCATGGGGGACAGCTCCAGAAGATGCCTGGAGCCAAGAGATGAGTTGTCTTCTTTTAGGAATAACAGAGCCAGTGTCTCTGGATCAAAGAGAACATGGCAAGGTGTAAAGTGTAAGAAGAATGGTAAGGTAGGAGGGAACTAGGTTATGAAGGGCTTTGAATGTCAAACAACATTTTTTATTTGATCTTGAAATAAGGAGCCACTGGAGTTTTCTAACTAGGAGAGGTGGAGGTTTGACATACTCAGTCCTGCTTTAGGAAAGTCACTTTAGTGGCTGAATGAAGGATGGATTGGAGTGGGGAGAGACTTGAGGCAGGCAGGCCCAGCAGTAGTTTATTGCAGTAGTTCAGGCTTAGGTGATGGGGGCCTGCACCAGAGTGGTGGCAGTGTCAGAGGAGAGAAGGGGGTGTATATAAGAGATGGTACATAGGTGAAATTGACAGGCCTTAGCAATGGACTGGATATGAGAGGGTCAGGCAAAGAGACCCAGGGAATTCAAAGAAACGGAGAATCTCAAAATTAAAAATCTGAACAAGAACATGCCTTACAACTTCATAGAAATAATCAATCGTCTAGCCTTTGCCTGCTGATATCCAGCTATGGATGGGTCCTCAGTTTCTGCCATTTTCTCTCCTGATCCCATAGTTTATTCCACTTTCTTTTGGATAGTTCTAATTGTTAGAAATGCTTTCCTTATATCAAGTATGAAGAAGCAGGTGGCACAGCAAAAAAAAGCCTTCAAAGTCAGGTAAAGTTGGAGTTCGGGTCCTTCCCCTGGCAAATACTGGCAGTGTGACCTTAGGGAAGTCATTTCTCAGCTCCTGGGTCACAGAGAAAATGCCAAGTTGCATTTCTCACTAGTAGCTACTCTAATGAAATCTAATGAAATCACAAGTCTGGTCAAAACTGAAAATTAAGTTTACATCTGGATTCTCTGTAACTTATGCTGATAGAAGTCCAGCATAACAAGGCTCATTCTGCTTCAGCATGACATGACTTCAGATGCTGTGAAGACAGCTCACAGCTCCCTCAAGCCTTCTTTGACCTAAGCTAAATGCTATTTCCTTCATCTGATCTTCCCTTGCATGGTTTTCAGTCCTTTCACAATCTGACTACCTTCATCAGAACATGCTCTATCCTCTGCCATCCCTTTTCCTATCACCTTCAATATCTCCCAACATCAGGGTCTTTTCTAATGAGTCCCCTCTTCCTATATGGTCAAAATATTTAAGCTACACCTTCAGTATTTGATCTTTCATGAACAGCCTGAATTAATTTCTGTAAATATTGACTGATTTGATCTTCTTGCTATCGAAGGGACTCTCCAAATTCTTTAGCACCACAATTCAGAAGCATTGATTCTGCAATGCCTATCTTTCCTTATAGTCCAATTCTTGTAGCTGTACTTTGCTACTGGAAAAGCCATTGTTTTGACTGTATGGACCATTGTCAGCAAGGTGTTGTCTCAGCTTTTTAGTATGCTGTCCAGATTTGCCATAGCTTTCCTTTCAAGGAGCAAGCATCTTTTAATTTCATGGCTGCAGTCACTGTCTGCAGTGATCTTTGAGCCTAAGAATATAAAATCTGACACTGCTTCCATTTCTTCTCCCTCTATTTGTCAGGAAGTGTTTGGACCAGTTGCCAAGATCTTAGTTTTTTTTGATGTTAAGCTTCAAGGCAGCTATTATATTCTCCTCTTTCACGTCATCGGGAGGCAGGCAGTAATCCCCTGCTCTAGCTTTGTGTTATCTGCAAATTTGATTAAAAATAATAATCAGGGAACATTTATTAAGTGCCTACTGTGTGCGAGGCACTATTTTAAGCACTGGAGATAGAAAGGAAAGCAAATGATAGTCCCTCTTTCTAGGAGCTTACAGTCAAATGGAGTAAGACTACATACAAAACAAACAGAAAGGTTGGGGAGGGGTGGAGAATCTCTGATATAAGACTGAGAAGTCCAGAAGAGTACAGCTTGGTAAGAAATGAAAAGATGGCTGACTCGAGCTCCCTCCTTAAATGGAGGTTATGAGAGGGGAAATCTCTGCTTTCCAGTTAGAGGGATAGAAGGGCTGAGGGCGAAGGGTCCTGGAAAGGTATGCATTCTAGGACTGAAGTGATCTTTCAAGATGGTGGAGAAATCCAGATCATTGCATCTGGGTGGGAAATGAAGAGGATGATACATACAAATTAAACACAATGTAAAGGGCCAGTGAGTTTGAGAACTCCAGTAATTCAGTTCAGTTCAATAAATATTTATTAAGCACCTACATGCTGGGTACTCTGCTAAAACCTGAGAATACAAATAAGAAAGACAGTCTCTGCTCTCAAGCAGCTTACAGTCTAATGGGGGGAAACACTATTAATACACAAAAAGGAGCTGAAAAGCTGTGGGTGGGGCATGATGTTCTGGGGAGGGGAAACCAGGCCAGGCCATTGATAGAAAAAGGACAGTAAAATTCTGACCCCTTTATAAAGGAAAGCACTGGGAGGCGTTTATTGCTTCACCACGCTCCAGCCCTCCAACCAAAGCAGAGAAGCATCTGAGAGAGTTGAGAAGATGTTGCCTATCAGAGCTGAGTCAATCTGCATTTACCTGCCTTCAAGTTGGCATCAGTCCATTAATGACCACATTTTGTGTTGGGTCATTCAACCATTTCCTATTCCAAATAACTGTACTATCTTCTATCTTCCCATCATTCCATCTTGTGTGAAAGAGTTTCATGAAGGACTTTGTCAAAGGCCTTTCTGGAATACATATATCGCAAGTACCCCATGTGTGCAAGGTCTGTCCCCCAACCATGGGGGTATCATTGTGTAACTTGGAAGGAAGGCAGAACAAAAATACCCAGCACCTCCTTTCTACCTCCTCCTTTTTTCCAAGGGAGACTTTAATTTCTGCCAGAAGGGGAAGAAGGAAATTGGAGCTGAAGGCCATTCTGCTCTTCTCAGAGAAAGAGGGCTACAAGGGCTAGAATTGTATCTGTTTCCTTAAATATTAATAGTCTAGGTGATGTGATTTTTGAAGTTCAATCTAACTTCTGATTGCTGTTTCATTATTGGAGAAACTAGTATCTCAAACTTTATTTCTAAGACTTGACCCCTTTCCCACTGAATGCCAGCTATACAATGAACACAACAGCCGAGAAATCTGGTTTTCCAAATAGATAACAAAACAGAAATCAGAGAAGGTATAAATAGCAGAATATATACCAGACAATATAGAGTGAAGGAGCTTTCCCACTGGTAGCAAGGCAAGTCAACTCAACTATTGAGGGTCCCAGATCTCACTCAAGGGGAGGTTCTCCAAAGCGTCTAGTGAAGCAAGCTGTTAATGAGGACATGATGGAGAATGCCCACTCCTCTCATGTCTTCCCAGTCTTTTCCTTCAGTAATCTGAAGCGGGGTTGGCCTTGTCCCTATTTTTTCTTGAGTCTGGAAGCCAGAAGTGCCCAAAGCAACTCAACAGTTGAGCAAAACTCGAAGAATACTGGAGAGAAAAGACTGAAGCTTTCTTACTCTCACCAAGTAAGCCCCAGCTGGACACAGATGCGGGGCACTGATCTCCACCAATAAGGAGACAGTGGGTTTGAGGCTAGGGTTGTATATGTATGCTATATTTGCAACATTGTCCTTTGATCTTCTAATCACATAAAAAAAGGAAATGCTTTAGTTTATGCTTGATGAAGATCCTTCTGGATCTAGTGACTGCCACTCCCCTTCATAAAAACTCATTATCTCTTTTATAATGCATTCTAGAGTTGAAGACAAGCTCACCTGCCGATAATTAGAAAAATCCACCCTTTTACACTTGCCAGTTCTTTCAGTTCCCTGGGATATAACTCATCTGTGCCTAGTGACTTGCAAGTATTGAGGGCAGCCAGGTGCTCTCTTACCATCTGCTGACAACTTGGGTTTTCGCTCCCTGTTAACACAATGGGTTCTATTTTTCCAGTTTGAAGATCATTCTCCTGGGTGGAAAAAAAAACAGAAGTAAAATAAGTTTTGGTTGTCACAGAATCCCAGTGTTGGAATGAAACTTAGAGGTCACTGAGTCTGACTATTACCTATAGGGGGATCAATATCCCCAACTAGTGTTTTTCCAGTACTAAACTGAAGATTTCCAATGAGCAGAAAACCCCTGCTTCCTGGTTATACAGGTCCATAATTGCCCAGCTTTGATAATTAGGAATATTTTTCTTAAATAGAGCCTAAATAGTTCTGTCTGTAAATTCAATTCTGTTCAAGTATTTCTCATATTTTATATCAATTCTGTTCATTAAATATTTCTTATATTTTATGCTATTTTAAATATTTTGTTGGTATCTTTTGTTTAAACATCATCTTCATTTTCAAATATATCTCTCTCCAATCCCTACCAAGTGAGCCATCCTTTGTAACAAGAATAAAAAATAAAGAGAAAAGGAAGCAGCAGTTCAGTAAAACTAACAACATTAAACCAAGTCTAATGATGTATGCAACTCGACAAACATTTCTTAAATTACTGCATACCAGGCACTGAGGATCCAAAGACAAAATGTAAAATTATCCCTGCCCTCAAGAAACTGAGGTTCTTCTAGAGAATATAACATTTTTAACAGGTAAGTGAATACATTAGAGTAGGGAGAAAGTAGGTATGACACTTGATAAATGAAAAAATTGTCCAGTTAACATGAAAATAGAAGCCAAGTAATAGTTACTGCATTGCCTATCCATTCATTTTCTAGAGTAGGTTTTCAATCCTAGAAATAAATATGACTGCCTCCTGCCAAACTACACTGAAAATAAGAGTGCCTTACAAATGTATGGATTAGTTCAAGCGTAACCTTGAACATTTTGCTTTTTCTGATTTCTTTAGCTGTTTGTATGCCCCCTTTCTACTCCATTACTTGGTTTCTATACTGTATCTATTTTGCATGCATCTCTCTCTCTCTCTCTCTCTCTCTCTCTCTCTCTCTCTCTTTCTCTCTCTCCATATTGTTTTCCCCCATTAGACTGTAAGCTCTTTGAAAACAAGCACTGTTTTGTTTTCGGTCTTTTTATCCCCAGCACCTAGCCCAGTACCTGGCACATAGTCGTCAACATAATCAATACTTGTTGGTTGATTTTTGATCTCTTAGTGATCTATGATCTATCTACCTTGAAAAAAAGGACATATGCATTTTGTCTTTCAAATTTCTCAAGACTTTGGGAGCTTAGATAGGCTCCCTATGGCTTAAAGTCAGGAACTCTTATCTTAAACACAAAATATCCTTGTTAAAGGGTTGAGAATGCAATCGCTACCAACAAGCCTGGGCACCCATCATGGAGGTCTTTTACTTTTCAGCTTGGTTCTCCATATCCAATTAGTCATCAAGACCTATTGATTCTCCTTGCACAAAACATCTCTCATCCATCCCCTTCTTTCTTCATTCCCCCTAGTTCATCCCTTAGCTCACAGCTGGGCTAGAAGACTATGTAATATATTGCATACAGCCTCAAGATTAATTTTCCTGATTACTCTTTGATGATGTCAGGCCCCTTGCTCAAAAACCTTCTCAGAGGTTGTCCATTAACTACTAAATAAAATCTATGCTCGTCAACTAAAGCCTTCCATAATCTTCCTTCTGTATATATATGAATATATATACACATATATGTATGTATGTATGTGCATATATGTGCAAATATATGTATATATTTTTTTCAGACTACTTCCTACTACTCCCCTGCATGAACCACCCCAATCCAGTCAATCTAGTGTATTTTCCCCTGCATGAACCACCCCAATCCAGTCAATCTAGTGTATTTTCCATTCCTCAAAAATTGTGTGCATTTGATCATATTATTTTTCCTCCTCTTAGAATGCCCTCTCTCCTCTCCACTTAGCCAATTCCTCCTCTCCGATAGTCAACTAACTCCTTCCTCTTTGACAAAGCTTTCCCAGTTCCCAATTTTGCCATCTTTGCTTTGGATGTACTCAGCCCCCTTTTTTATACTAGTCATTAGATAATGCACTATTAATTGCTATATAATTCTCCACTAGAGTAGTGCTCTAATTCTTCGTTGGGAGGATGACCTTGGATGCTCAGATTACAAGCTCTGTTAGTGCCAACTATTCTGGAAGGGTTTCAAACACAGCCCTGAAATATACCTCCATTGTAGCTAAGTTTGGAAAGCTTCAACAGCAGAATGTTGGTTACCAAGGTGATGAATTGTTTGGCCACGACTCTTGAAACTATCTTGGAAGACAGGGGTCAACAAACTACAGCCTGAGGGCCAAATCTGGCCAGCCGCCTGTTTTTGTACAGCTCACAAGCTGTAGTTTTTACATTTTTAAATAAAGTTTTATTGTACTTGTGCCTCAGAATCTAAGACACAAAGGACTTCTATTTGGATTTGAAGAGAGGGTACCCACCATGTACAAATCATAGATTTTCCAAATATTTAAGTATTGCCTTATTGCATATCTTGTATTGTTGTTGTTGTTTTTTTATTGATTGTTTTGTTTAACTGAAGTTTTCTTGAGTTTGCACATATTTATTTTCTTTCTGTTTAAGTCGTAAGATCCTTAGAGGTGGAAATCTAGGTCTCATACTACAATCTCCTAACCCAAGTCAAATAGGGTATATGTTGCTTTAAGATTTGCAAAATGTTTTGCACTCATTATTTTATTTGATCCTTACAGCAACCCTATGAGATGCTGTTATTGCTAACCATTTTATAGGCAGGAAATTCTCTCTCAGGAAAGTGAAGTAATTTTTCCGGGCTCACACAGCTGGCTAGCAGGTAGTGGAGGTAGGAGTCAAACCCAGGTCTTCTGACTCCCAGTACAGGATGTACTGGGCTACATGGCCTCTATGAATTCTGGTCTAAGTTGAAAAATCCAATTTCACAGAAATCAAGTACATATGTTGAGGAACCTAAACATTCTTACCCTTGACTAATGCCAATAATGCACCTGTTGTAGCAGTTTGCTCTATAAGTACCTGTTGCTAGATGGGAAGATCTTAATTAAAAATGCAGCTTTAATCAATGCTCATGAAAGACACCACTCTTCCAATCAGAAGCTGCTGAGTGAGATGAGAAGTAATTTAGCAATGAAGAGGTGAAGGAGAAGGGGAAGGGGAATAAGCATTTATATAGCTCCTGTTACTTACAAGGCATTGTGCTAAGCTCTTGATCCTCAGAACAACACTAAAAGGTAGGTGCTGTTATTATTCCTATTTTACAATTGAGGAAACTGAGGCAAGCAGGATTTAAATGACTTGAGAGACGTGATGTACAGTTGAATCTGTAATGGGAGCATTACAGGCTAAAACAGGCACTAACTGTTTTTGTGCATTTGCTGAAGGTGGAGCTTTTAGAAATAGGGTAAAGCAGATGAATGCTTAGACACAGACCAAGAGCTGATTTTTCTCTTCACTCTGATCAGAATAGAATAGGAAGTAGCGACTATCAGGTCCCTAGTTGTATTTCTAGCTTTCAGCACTGTGCTTAGTACATAGTAAACACTTAATAAAGGCATTTCCACTACATTCCATAAAGCCAGAGGACAAAAGGAGAATACAGACAGGGTAGTCTCAGTGTTCTATTGCCTGGGCTCCTTTCTTTAGAGAAATAAACAGCAATTATAGGATTTTAGGGTTTAGAGCTGCCATAATAGAAATAGTGCTGGGTTTATAACCTGGGTTTAAATCCTAACTCTCCTGTTTCCTCTCTCAATTTACCTTTGTCTCAGTTTCCTCATCTGCAAAATGATAGAGTCAGCTTGTACTTTAATTCCCATGGTCCTATAAATGAGGAAACTAAGGCTTAGAACCATGAAGTGACTTGCCCAAGGTCGTGGAGTAAATCGTCTATAAAAGGTACTATTGTACTTTTAAAATAGTCTTCTGTTTCTAAGGACAGTCAATTAACATTTGTGGAGAACCTACCATGTGCCAGGCACTGTTCTAAGTACTAAAAGAGGCAAAAGACAGTTTCCTCATTCAAGGACCTCACAATCTAGTGGGGGACAAAACAAATATGTGCAAACCAGGATTAATAAGAAATAATTAAAAGAAGGAAGGCATGAGAATTCAAAGGTGTTAGGAAAGGCTTCCTGTAAAAGATAGGATTTTAGTTGGAACTGGAAGGAAGCCAGGGAAGCCAGGAGGTAGAGTTGAGAAGGGAGAATGTTCTAGGTATGGAGGATGGCCAGAGAAAAAGCCCAGAGCCTGGCAATGGAATGTCTTGTTTATGAAACAACATGGAGGTCAATGTCATTGGACCCAAGGTGTGAAGAAGATTGGAAAGATGGAGAGTGGGGGGATTCAGTTATGAAGGTCTTTGAACATCAAAAAAAGATGATCCAAGAGGCTATAGGAGCCACTGGAGTTTATCGAGTAGAAGGGAGACATGGTTAGGAAAATCACTTTAGTGGCTGAATGGAGGCTGGCTTGGAGTGGGGAGAGACTTGAGGTGGTCAGACCCACCAGTAGGCTATAGTAACAGTCCAGATGTGAGGTAATGACAGCCTGCACAAGCATGGTGGCAGTGTCAGAGAAGAGAAGAAGGCATATTTAAGAGATGTTGCAAAGGTGAAATCAACCCGCCTTGGCAACAAATTGGATATGGTAGGTGAGAGATAGTGAAAAATACAAAATGATTCCTTAGCTGTAAGCTTGACTGGGAAGATGTTGTTAGCCTCTGTAGTAATAGAGATTTGTTGATGAGATTCAACAAAGCATGGATCAATTCTCTGCTGCTTGTGTTAATTTTGGCCTAACAATTAACAACAAGAAAATACAAGTTCTCCATCAGGCAGTACCACACTGTCCATATGTGGAACCATTGGTTACAGCAAATGGAGAAGTTATAAATACTGTGAATAAGTTTATTTACCTTGGCAGTTTACTTTCCAGGGATGTCCACGTAGATGATGAGGCTGATACCTGCATTGCCAGAAGTAGTTCAGTATTTGGGAGGCTCTGAAGGAAAGGGTGGTATTAGAAGAGCTATTAAACTGTCTATCACACTGAAGGTTACAGAACCATTGTGCTGACCTCATTGCTGTGTGCCTGTGAAACTTGGACAGTATACCTGTGCCATGACAGGAGAGTGAATTGCTTTCATTTAAATTGTCTTAAGAAGATTCTGAAGATCACCTAGCAAGATAAAGTACTGGACACTAAGGTCCTTTTTCGAGCTGAACTGCCAAGCATTCAGACTGCAGAGAGTACAACTCTGATGGATTGGCCACGTTGTTTAAATGCCAAATGGACGTTTGCTTAAAAGACTATCTTATAAAGAACTCACACAAAGCAAGCACTCACATGGAGGTCAGAAGAAGTAATACAAGGACACTCTCAATGTGTCCCTGAAGAACTTTGGAATCAATTGTGAGACATGGGAGACACTAGCACGGGACCACCCAGTATGGTGTGCACACATCAAAAAAGGCTCTATGCTCCATGAGTAAAGCAGAACTGCAGTAGCTTAAAAGAAATATAAGATGCACAAATTTAGAGACATCTCCGCTTCAAATGTTCATATAGACTATTTGTGCCCAACCTATGGTAGAGCCTTCTAAGCTTGTATTGGTCTGATCAGTCATGGATGGACATACTGTCCCCTGACTCCAACACAGTGATGTCATTTTGGTTCTCTTTGAGAATGAAGAACAATCAACCAAAAGTAATAGGGAGAGTAGGAAGTAGGAAGGTTATTTTGTACGTGTTGAGGATAAGATGTTTATTGGACATCCAATTCTAGAAGAGTGAAAGACAGATGGAGATGTGAAATTGGAGGTCAGAAGAGAAGTTGGGGCAGGATTGGTAGATTTGAGAATCATCAGCATAGAGCTGTAATCAAATCCTTGGGAGCTGATGAGATCACCAAGTGAAATAGTTTAGAGGGAAAAGAGAGGGCACAGGACAGAACTCTGTGGGACACCCATGGTTAGATAAAGTGAACTAGATGAGGATCCCTAAGGGAGACTGAGGAATGGTCTGCTGGGGAGGAGAACTAGGAGAGAGTGTTATCTCAACTACCTAGAGAGAAGAAAGTATCAAGAAGAAGAAGGTGATCAATGGTGTCAATGGCAGCAGAGAGGTCAAGAAGAATGGGGATTGAGAAAAGTCCATTGATTTGGCAATTAAAGATACTTGGTAACTTTAGAGAAGTAGTTTCAATGGAATGATGAAGTCAGAAGCTGGATTCTAAGGGGTTAAGAGAAGAGTGAAAGGAGAGGAAGTACAGGCACTTATCGTAGATGACCTTTTCAAATAGTTTAGCTACGAAGGGCAGAAGAGATATAGGACAATAGTTACTATGGATGGAAGGATCACATGAGCAAGCTGTATAGTTTCTGCCTCTGCACTGGTGGGTCAGGTTATATCAGTGATAGCAAAAGGCATGCCTTTTCCTTTTGTATTGTTTTCACTTCGAACTGAGCAAATGCTAAAGCGTAGATATTCAATCAATCAGTCTGCTTTTGCTGACTTGGTAGAAATGAGCTGACCAAAGATTACTATGGACGGAGTCCCCCATCTGCATGTTTGACATACTCTGTCAAACTTCATCACTTTCCTTTTTGCATTATTCTTTTACTCTTGAGATCAGTGATGCTCCTTGTACATTCTAAAAATGATTCATATGATCAGGTGATGTCTGTTTTGTTGGGAGATCCACCCTCCGCCACAATTAATAACTGTAGACACAGAAATCTCAATTAAATCAATCAAAGGGGAAAGAGAAAATAAATGCCTAATTGAAAAAAATTAATAAAAAAGAAATAAGATATGAATAAGTATTTTCCATTTGAAAAACTTATAGAGACTTTGGGTCATCAGCTAAAAACAGAAGACACTATACAGGAATTATCTTGTGATTGGTTGAAGATCAAGTCACATTGATTGGACTATATATAAATATAACGAGCTAATTCAGAGCCAGTCAGATAAATATGAGAGGACCTTAAATATGGGAGCTAAGGAAACCAGGCCCCTGGGAGGGAATCATTCTTGTCTCTACTCACGTATCTACCACCCTAGGTCAGGACCTTATCACCTCTGACCTAGATTATTACAACTGTCACTTAATTGATTTTTCTGCCTTAAATCTCATTACACCAGTCAATCCTACACATTTTTTGTGCCAATTTTTTTCCCCTTCATTGTGAATTTGACCATTTTCTCCCCTATTCAACAAACTCCAGTAGCTTCCTATTGTCTCTTAAGACAAAATACAGATTCCTCTTTTTGGGTCCTATAAAACATGGCCCTAACCTATCTTTCCATCATCCTTGGACATTACTCCTCTCCTGGTAATCTGGGATTTAGCCAAAGTAATTTTTCTCTGTTCCTTACACATGACTTTGTACCTCCTGTCTCTATTCTTTTCACATTGGCCATCTATCATGGCAAAATTTATTCCCTCCTTATCTCTATCTCATAAAGTCCCTTCCTTCCTTTAAAATGCAGCTTATGTCCTATCTCCTGCATGAAATCATTTCCTTCAGCCTCTAGTGGCCTCCTTCCCAAACTCTTATATCTATTTTTATATATACTTGTTTATCCCCTCCATTAGAATGTAAGCTCATAATAGGTAGGGACTATTTCATTTTGCACTTGTATTTCCCATGCCTAGCACATAGTAGGTATTTAATAAATAATTGTTAATTGATCAATTGGAAAGGAGAAAAATGTGCCTTCTCTCTTCTCTACCACCACTGACCATATTACCAGAGAAACTGTAGTATGAAACAGTACATCCAGGGGAGAATAATGAAACACATGCCTGGGCTAAACAGAAAATCTCCAAAGAAAGGATAACTGAATATCCAGAGCATACTCAAGAATTGAACCAGGTCACAACTTTGAACTTTGAAAATCAGAAGACCTGGAAATACTTTAGTCTTCACAAAGTTGGTCGCATTGTCCCAGAAGCAGAAGTGGCTGATGACAGTACATGGCATCAGAAGCAGAGAGATATTATGGGGGGGGGGACTAGATCCACTGAATAATTTTGGGTTTCAAGCCTCAACGATAGCACAGACCTTCAGAACCCAGTAGAGAGCTACATAGAAGAGGAACTTCTGGACTCCACGGAGAGAGGAAAAGACCTTTAGTAACCAGGAGTTGTGTTATCAACTTTGCCACATGTTCTCTGCACACATGCCTTGTTATCTTTGTGTGTTAGGTTTGAACCCTCCCTCCCCAGGGGCCTTCTGTGTGCAAGAGGAGAGTGCACCCATAATCTGAAGGATTGTGTTTCTAACAATTGCCATTGCTGTATCTACTGTCCTTTTCTGCAAAATGAAGAAGTAGGATGAGTTGACTTCTAAGGTCTCTTTTAATTCTAAACCTATGTCCCTTCCTCTTTCTCATAGGACATAGGTTTAGAATTAAAAGAGACCTTAGAAGTCAAATTAGCAGCTACAACTGATTTACTCTCTTGTGAGGAGTAGTATGGTTGGACTTTGGCTTGTTGGCCATAGGAGAAAAAAGTCCCAAGGGAAAGGACCTATTTGTATAAAAATATTTATAGCAGCTCTTTTTTGTGGTGGCTAAGAGTTGGAAATTGAGAGGATGCCCATTCATTGGGGAATAGCTAAACAAGCTTTGGTATATGATTGGGATGGAATATTATTGTGCTATAAGAAATGACAAGCAGGCTGATTTCAGAAAAACCTGGAAAGGCTGACAAGAACTGATGCAAAGTGAAGTGAGCAGAACCAGGAGAATGTTGTACACAGTAATAGCTATATTGTACGATGATGAGTTGTGAATGACTTAGCTATTCTCAGCAATACAATGATCCATTATGAAGCATGCTGTCTGCCTCCAGAGAAAGAACTGATACTCTGTATACATGCTATTTTCACTTTTTGTTTGCTTGTTTGTTTGTTCCTTCCTTCCTTCTTTTTAATTTGAGTCTCCTTGTACACAATGGCTAGTATGGAAATTTTTTTATGTGATTGCACATTTATAACCTACATTGGATTGCTTACAGTCTTAAGGCGGGGGGAGTAGAGGGAGAGAGGGAGGGACAGAATTTGGAACTCAAAACTTAAAAAAAAAGTTTAAAAATGGTTTTAACATGTAATTGGGGGAAAATAAATATTATATATATTTTAAAAGTCCCAAGGAAATACTATGTACCTTTGAGATCCTGGATCCCTCAGTCCACAAATTAACTCTATTTGTACTGGGTTTCCTCTAGAAAGGACTGTTTTTCCCAAGTTGGGAATATTCCCTTGTTTCCAGTTTCCCTTGGAGTTAAGGAACCCTAACCATCAGAGCAGATGCCCATCAGTTAGAGTCAGTCAGGAGAGTACTATATTAAATATATAACTTTCAAAATATTACTTTAAAATATATATTTATTACTATTAAATAATGGAGAATATTATGTTAAATTATAGGCTTAGGCACTGGACCTATGATTTAATTCATTACGGAACTACTAGATGAAGGAATTCTCCCTACCAATGCAGGTTGATACCTTCTCTGTAATTTATGGTCCTACAAAATTGCCCAAGTACTTGTCAAAAATCAAGGGACTTGGTCGGGATTACAAAGAGCCAGGACTTGAACCCAGTTCTTGGCTCTGAAGCCAGCTCTCTGGTGACTGTCTCACATTGCCCCTTTATGTTAGATTTTATTTGACTTAAAAAAAAATACCTCTGGACTTTAGAGGAACTGTGAATAAACAAAAAGTAAAAAAAAAAATTAACCAACTTTCGATCCTTTCCACCTACCTAAATCTATGGAATTCAGAGACTAAGAGGAACTAAGGAACTATATAGTGTGCAGTGCTCTACATAGTCTGTATAGTCAGTTTTTTAATAATCCAGGTCTTCCCTTGTTTTTCTTCTCTTCTTTGTTGTTCTCTTAGAAGAAGAGCTCATTAGCGTTTCTACTAGAACCACTGAAAAGGAACAGAGGGAGGTCTTGAAATCAGATGCACTCATGTCACAGTCAAATGGAATTTCTTGTTTGATGATGCTAACTCTGGAAAGGAAAGGTGGCCAGGATAAGAGAGATCTCTGTCTTATCTATAGACTTCATATATTCCCCTGTTAGTATATACCGTCAAGAACTGGCTATAAATTAAATCAGTATTATCCGTTTTTTCCCTTCTTTAATAGAAAGCGACTTACTCTTTGCAAGTCCGAATATGTGACCCAGAAGCAAGAAGTGGTCTTATTTGACAATCAGGTAAAATGCGTAACTTGTTAGAGGGACTATGACCCACAGTCCCAATCAGCCTATCTCTGTGGCAAAGTGTTTTTTCCCCGATATTGCTCAGACCTTAATTAGGGAAGAAAGAAGATGAAAGTTCAACAAGAGCAAAGTTTCCCCAGTTGCAAAGCATCTTAATGGATTTTCACACCTGATTTCCATCTACAGTTGCAATCAGTAAGCTCACAAGTGTAAGCCAAAGAAATCATATAGAGTTCAATGATGTTAAAAAGAACACACTCACAACTATTCTGGGTATTTTAGTTATAGCAGAGGTTTTGAAGAGGAAATTGATTTTTTTCATTATTTCTGCAGGGAGTATTAATCAATAAGATCAATATTACTACTTAGGAAGCAATGTTTGGACACATATTGGAAAGAGAATGATAGTGAATACTCTATTATATGTTAACTAGTAACTGTGGGGTTTGGGAAGTAGGTTGTGGTCATCAACACTATATACTTTTGCAACAATTACTTGGTGTTTTGTGACCAATTTGTGTTCATATATGTAGTGATTATAAAACCAGCAAAGACTGATTTACTAAAGCTCTTTTTTTAAAGGACCTTTCATATATACTCCTTGGTTATCAGAATTTTAGATAATCAGATTTATTCTTGTGGATTGACTTTTGTTTGCTTATATCACAGGGGATTACAAGAACATCTTCCCTGACAATTAAAAGTGGAGAGGCAGAGTCCATTACTTAGAGCAGAGGTTCCCAAACTGATTTGGCCTACCTTCCCCTTTAAAAAAAAAAATTACTCAGCTCCCCCTAAAAATCTACTTTCCTTAATCCTTTAATGTTTTTAATTTTGAAATTTGTATCATTTCAAAAAATATTTAAATTTTTTAAAATGATGCATCTTAAATTGAATAATTTATTATAAATTTGTGAGTTTTTCCTGCACTGAAATTTTGATGATGTAATATTGCATCATGTAACGTGATAGTATCATATTGTAAGCAATTTATTACATGCACGTGTTCCTGCCAGTGCATGCTGGACTTTCCCACAATGCATGACACTTGCTTGTTAAGACCTGTTGGTGGAACTGACCACTGGTTATAACTTGCATTTTGTGTGTTTATTTGGAAAATAATGTAATCACTATGACTTAAACTCTGTAACACAACAGACGAAACATGTACAAAAGGTTTTTCAAAATTTTCTTCTCTTCTTTCCTTATGCTTTCACCACCCCCCAGTTGTACCTGAGGCTACCACTGACCCCACTGAATGGATTGTTCCTGCATTCCCCAGGGGGTGGTATCACCCACTTTGGGAACCTATGATCTAGAGTAAAGGTAAGAAAGGATATTTTAAATGAATTAACCTTTGCTCAGAAGGCCACTTTCAGGGTAGTCCAGGCCAGTTAGCCATATTCCCTAAGAGGACTACCAGAAAGAAGACAAAGGGCTGAGAAGGCTCTGGCTTTCAGATTGTTTAACAAGAATGAAGAGTAAGGATTCAGAAGGAGCCCGCAGAGAATGTGTACTGGTTGTGTTTCTGCCAGGATCAAGTAGCATCTGTGTGTATATCACATACCAAGTAGTCACCCTCTTAGATGAGCAGGTGAAAGGGCCCAGGGAATTCTTCTCTACTCCTGGGGGGATTTGGGAGAATGTAACATTTCTGAACAGAACAGAAGTGCCTCAAGGAGGAAACATGGTGGGGTTGGGGGGTGGGGGAAGATGGGAAGAGGCAAAAGAAAATTCTGAATTATAAAAGAACATGAAACAGATGAGAGGGATGAAGAATGACCACTGAACACATGAAGTTAACTAGTGGTAATGTTTAGCAGGAGAGTTTGGGTGATGAGTAACAGAAGCATATAAGGATAGCATTGAACAAATCTTTATTATTACTCGTGGGGGGGGAGAAGAACAGATGAGGAAAAGGAAGAGTCTTGGTGTGTGGCCCCTATGGCTCCCAGCTTAGGGTAGGACATAATGGGTGACTTGTGGATATAGAACTGTGTAACAGCTCTCTCACTCTGGTAGAAAGTTACGTAGAGTTTTAGAAGAAGATCTTCTTGGAACCTCTGGGAGACTGTCCTGGCATCCAGAGATACAGACAGCAGCAGAGTTGGGACCAGTGAAATGAGGGTATTTTCTCAATTGCCTAATAAGGAAAGAGAAATGAGGGTCGGGCACATAGGGAATTTAACTCTGTGCCAATCCAGTAAGAGTCTGGGGGGTTGGGGATAGTACAGAGAAGTCATGTTCAGTCTCTGAATTTATTAGTTTTGGCATCCAGGCATCCAGGAGTTATTGTGCTGTATCAGTAAAACTGGTTTTTCCTGGATCACAAGTAATTATGAAGCTCTTTCTGTGGAAGGGGGAGATGAACCACCTGGGGAGAAAGCAACTTGTTGTACTCCAAGGAATAATGGTATGTAACCAGAGGTCCCTTCAGGTGAGTGTTCAACAAGTAATAGTCAGAGATTAGTGGTTGGTATCTCCCAACTAAGGGGCCCAGAGATGTCTATTTGTCAATCTGACATAAACCACACAGATGCCTGCTGTTTTCCAAGGACATTTATCTAAGACATTAGGTAGAACCTCCTGGGAACTATCAAGTCAAGTCAGGTCAAGCATTTGTTAAGCACCTACTATGTGCCAGACACAGTGCTAGGTACTGGGAGTACAAAGAAAGGCAAAATACTGAGGATGGAATCTAGACTCCAAAAAGGAAAAATCCTAGACTTTCCCACATGGCTAAATCTCTTGGTATTAGCCTGAGGCTATAATCCCATGGACTGGCCTTTCATGGTGGCTAAACCCAATCTCTGTTATCCTTAATGTAGCCTGGCCCCCCTTTGTCTTACTTCCCTATGGCCCCTGGCCTTTTCCCACCTTTAATCCTGACTAGGCTCCATTCTCTCTTGGCCACATGGTCAAGGTCCCTGGAATTCTATTACCTTATAGACTAGTTGGCCACTCCTAGATCCCTCCCATAGTCTTTCTGTATATAAGGTCCATCTTGTCTCCATTAAGGTGCTTAGATTCTTAAAATCTAGACAAGGGCTAAGATTTTTATAATCTAGCCAATAATTTACTAATGTTCAGACTCCTTAAGAGTCTGCCCATATGATAGATGTTCTAATAAACCTTGTCTTTGACTGAAAGAAGGCTTGGGTCGAATTCTTTTAGAGAGGACCCGTATGTTGTGATTGTGGGGTCCCAGCACCCCAGCACCCCTAAACCTCAACATTTCTACCCTCAAGGAACTCTTAGTCTAATGGGAGAGTTTATAACATGTAAACAACTAGATACAGACAAACTACAGACAGGATAAATTGTAGCTATTTTTAAAGGGAAGTGCTATAATTAGGGGAAATCAGGAAAGGCTTCTTGTAGAAGACAGATTTTCAGTTGGGAAGTTAGGAGGTGAAGATGAGAAGAGACAGAATTCTGGGCACGGGGGACAGTCAGAGAAAATGCAGTGTTCTTGAGGAACAAGATGGAGTAAGTGAGGAGCTACAAGGAGATCAAGTCACTAGATTATACAGCTGTGGAGGGGAGTAGAGTGTAAAAAGGCTGGAAAAGTAGGAAGGGTCTAGTTTATGAAGGATTTTAAAAGCCAAATGAGGGATTTTATATTTGATCCTGGAGGTGACAAGAGGAGGTGACATGGGCAGACCTGAGCTTTAGGGAAATCATTTTGACAGCTGAGGGAAGGATGAACTGGAGTGGGGAGAGACTAGTTAGGGAAATCAACCAGATTACTGTAATAATGAGAAAGCAGGGAAAGAAAGAAAGTAGGGGAGGGAAGGGGGGAAGAAACAAAGAAGGGAAGGAGGGAAGAAAGGAAGGAAGGAAGGAGGGAAGAAAGAAAGAAGGGAAGGAGGGAACAGGGGAGAAAGAGAGAAGGGAAGGAGAAAAGGGAGGAGAAAGAAAGAAGGGAAGGAAGAAAGAAAGAAGGGAAGGAGGAAAGAAAGAAACAAAGAAGGAAAGGAGGGAAAGGGGGGAGAAAGAAAGAAGGGAAGGAAGGAAGAAAGGAAGAAAGAAAGGGAAGAAAGAAAGAAAGGAGGGAAGGAGGGAAGAAAGGAGAAAAGGAAGGGAACTCAGAAGAAAGGAAGGAGGGAAAGAAGGAGGAAGGAAGGAAGGAGGTAAGAAAAGAAAGAAGTAAGTCTACTTTGTATCAGATATTGTGTTAAGTCTTTTACAAATATTGTCTCACTTAATCCTCACAACAACCCTAGGAAATAGGTGCTATTATTATCCCCATTTAAAGAAACTTGGGCAGACTGAGGTTAAATGACTTGCCCAGGATCACACAGCTAGTCAGTGTCTGAGACTGGATTTGAACTCAGGTGTTGCTGACTCTGATGAGGGTCCTAGAATCCCAAAATCATGATGCGCAGGTCCTGCCCAAAAGAATTCGACCCAAGCCTTCTTTCAGCCAAAAACAAGGTTTATTGAAGATTCACCATATTAGCCAGACTCTTAAGGAAACTGAGCATCTATGGGCTTTTGGCCAGACTGTGAAAATCTGAGCAGTGGCTAGATTATAAGAACCCCAAGCATCTTAATGGAGACAAGATGGACCTTATATACAAAAGACTGTGGGAGGGATCTAGGAGTGGCCAAGTAGTTTGGGGTGACTGGAGGAGGGGTCTAAGAAGATCTGGATGGGAGTGCCCAGTAAGCTGGGGTGAACAGAACTCCTGGGACCTGGACCATGGAGCCTAGCTAGGATTAAGTGTGGGAAATGACCAGGGGCCATAGGAAGGTAAAACAATGGAGGGGAGATTGGGTGTAGCCACAGTGAAAGGCCAGTTGATGGGATTATAGCCTCAGGTGAATCTGGCAATGTGAGAAAGTCCAGGGTTTTTCCTTTCTGGGGCCCAGATCCCAACCCCATCGACTCCAGGTCAAAGATTCTATTCACATTCCACCTAGTATGCCCATAAGAAGACAAAGCCTTGGGGAACATCCAAGTTTAGTAGGCATGACTTTGATGAAGATTAATTAAAAGAGATTGAGAAGGGTCAGTGAGACAAATGAGAGGAGAACCAACTGGCAAACATGATGAAAGCTACTATGAATGTGAAGATTTATGTGGGGACAAATGATAGCACCAGAAACAACCCAGGCATTGTAAAGAACAAGGCCCTGGGCACAACAACAACAAAGCAAAAAACCTTCCAAAATACCAATGATGGGGTATGGGTCCAAGCAGAGACCTTTGCCCCTTGCCCATTTGTCTAAGGGATTCTCCTTGAATTGTCCCACTTGATCAAGGAGGTCTCTGGCATTCCCCCGAGGCTGTAGTCCCATCAGCTGGTCTTTTGTCATCTCCCAATTCTGTTACCCTTAACCTAGCCCAGCCCTCCATTGTCTATTACCTCCCAATGGCCCCTGGCCATTTCCCACCCTTGACCCTATCTAAACCCCATTCTCGACCTCCCAGTCACTGCCATCAAGATCCTTCCTAGATCCCTCCCACAGTCTTTCTGTATATAAGGTCCATCTTGTCTCCATTAAGGTGCTGAGATTCCTTAAGAACCTAGCCAATACCTCACAAATGTTCAGATTCCTTAAAAGTCTGGCCAATATGATGGATGTTCTAATAAACCTTGTCTTTGGCTGAAAGAAGACTTGGGTCAAATTCTTTTGGGCAGGACCTGTATGTCATGATTTTAGGGTTCCAGCACCCCTAAGCCTCTAGACTTCATCACCAATCACAGGTAAGTTTTTCGTTATTGATGCCAATTGAAAGTAGAGGATTCAGAAGAGAAAGAGAAATTTGAGAAATGAACAGTTTTCTAAAGAAAGTAGTGTCTGAGAATGTGATTTGGATTTCTAGGCCTCAGCTTAATATGAGAATAATGGGCTCTTGGCCAAGGATGGAGTGCACTCCAGAAGGTCTGGTAAAAACACATGTTCTTGGAGCTTTGCAAATACAATCGAGAGAGCTATAAATAAAACAGGAAGGGGGAGCAAGGAGAAAACTCCCCCATGCCTGGTCCCATGGAGAGTAGTAGATCTAACAAAAGAAGAATAACAGATGAGAGAACTCATTCACAGCAGACAAAATTCAAGAAGAGAACCAGTGATAAAACTGATGGCCTCAGATGTTTATGTAGAAATGAAAAAAAGTTGGAAGAATAAATAGGGTGAACTAGAGAATTTAAGGAGATAAATTTGACCTTACTGGATTTATTAGCATGTTACCCCGACTGCATTAATACTCTGGAAAGCAGTATCTTATTCAAGAAAAAGCAGAATAGGTTGGTAGAATAACATTGCATAATTTAAATAAAAAAGATAAGACTCATGTGAGAAAAATCTAGGACACATATACCTGGAGAACATGGATGAATAGAGGGGGAAACTGTGGCAGGTGAAGATGAAATGACTGAGAAAAGCAAAGGTTCGATCTTCTCAGCATATCGATTTATTAAGCAATGCATGCCAGTTGCTCAACAAACCAGAATCAGATCTCCTTAGCTTAGGCCTGGACCTTGAATATAGGGGAAGATGGAGTTTTATTGATTAAAAACAATCAAGTAAGACCAATTAATTAAAAGGAAACAATACAATATTATAGGTTATCTCATTTCTAATTGGGTGAAAAATTAGGGACCTTCCAAGTGGGGAAGGGGAGAACTAACAGGTACGATTCCCTGAATTTAGAAAAAGAGGTGTCCTCCCCAAAGTGTCTGTAAACAATTGAAGGAACATGCAGACAATAACTGATTGATCAGTATAGGGCCTGTTTTCAGAAAAATATATGGATTGCAATGTGATCTCTAGAGTGCTTAAGAGTTTGGTCAGACATCAAAGATGCTAAGGTCATCCACAGCATCCTGGGCCATTGCCAGTCATCTTGAATTTTGTCCTGTCACTGGACTTCTGTGATTCTGGAAGAGAGAGTACAGCTGATGACTTTGGGTAACTCTGCCTCACTTAAATCCAATTCACGGACACATTGAGACATCACCTGAGATTTCATTGGTCCTCTTTGAAAATGAAGGACAAACAACAATAATAGTGAGGAGCTCCCAGTAATAAACTTCCTTTACCTGTGACGATGAGCACCTTCTCTACCCTTTATAGAGTCTTAGAGAGTTGCCTAGAGCAGTGAAAGGTTAAATGACTTGCCCAGGATATCAGAACTGGATTTCTCATGAATGTTAGAATAATGGAAAATCCTTTGAAAGATAGGTCTATGGACATAACTTTGTTCAACCACTTACGCCAATCAAGGTATGAAAACAGGAAAACACATACTTGCTAAGGTGCTTACCAGTGTCATGAAGGATGTTTTGTTCAGTGTCTAAACAAAAGTTGGATTCCATATTGGTAAGTGAAGTTCTCCAAAGGCTCATAAACTCTGATGAAATTGCACTAATTCTGTTGAACCCCTGAATACTAGAAGCTCTCCTTAGTGAAATTCATAATTTTCCTAAAAAACTCACTGAAGTATTCACACTGGGGAAAAATAACAAAACTCCCCAAACTAGAATGGTCATGGTGGGGAGAAACATACTTTAATAACTATGACAAATAGCCTATGTATTAGGTGATCTAGCAATCGACCTCCACATGTCTTAAAAAGGCTTTGTATTTGGACATCTTACCAGACCAGAGTGGAATAGGACATGGTCAGACTGCACTGTAGCTGAGAAAAAGTGCTCTACTCCTAAGTACCTACTCAGAGCAAGGAGGGGCAGCTAGGGTGGCACAGTAAATAGAGTACTGGGCCTGGAGTTAGGAAAACTCATCTTTGGGAGTTCAAAGCTGGCCTCAGATACTTACTAGCTGTGTGACCCTAGGCAAGTCACTTAACACTGTTTGCCTTAGTTTCCCTATCTGTAAAATGAGCTGGAGAAGGAAATGGCAAACCATTCCAGTATCTTTACCAAGAAAACCCCAAATGGGGTCATGGAGAAAAACAACATTCAGACAGAGCTACTCTGTCTACTCTACTAAGGTAGAGATACCAAGATAAGAAAGGACCCTTTCTGGAAACTTTTAGTTATGGCAGTTAGGGGAGTTGGTCTGCTGCATTTCAATAAATCAACAAGCATTCATTGAGTTCCTCTTCTAAGTGCCTTGGAGACCAAGGCATAGGTGAAATAGCCCCTGTTCTCAACAGTTTACATTCTAACTTGGGAGACAACTTGTGTATACTTACTTTGAGAGCCCCAGACCATGGAAATAAGCCCTTCTTCTATAACATGAAATAAGTTCTCAGGGAATGTACTGGGAAGGAGCTAATAGGTTATCCCCCTTAGTTCACTAAATGAGGCCATGGTTTACAGATAGGGACTGAAGAAAGTAGGGTGGTGGTGGGGAAGGGAATTAGGTTTATCAAATCAACTACCCCTATACAACAAAACTGAAGTCAGATAAAATGTAGATGGATAGGTAGATAGATTTTATATACACACATATGTATGTGTGTGTATGTATATATATATATAATATGCATTTATCTATGTATATAGTATTTATATTAGGTGGGTACTGTATCTAGTATCAGTGTATTTGAGTGTATATATATATATATGTATGTATTTGAGTGTATGTGTCCATATATCTATAAACATGTGTGTATAATATATTATTTTTACAGGGACGGTTGATTTGACAAGCCTGATTTCCTTCCCCACCCCCTACTTTCTTCAATCCCTGTCCCTACACTCTACTGGGTTACCTCCTTTACCAGATAATAGTAAAAATTAAAAACAATAACATTTATATAGCACTTTAAAGTTTGTCATTATTGTTCAGTCATTTCAGTTGTGTCTGACCCTTTGTGACCCCATTTGGAGTTTTCTTGGCAAAGATACTGGAGTGGTTTGCCAATTCCTTTTCTGGTTCATTCTACAGATAAGGAAGCTGAGGCAAACAGCATTAAATGACTTGTCCAGGGTCACACAGGTAGGAAGTATCTGAGGCCAGATTTGAACTTAGGAAAATGAATCTTCCTGTCTCCAGGCCCAGCACTCTCTTCACTTTGCCGCCTAGCTACTTCAAGGTTTGCAGGGCAATTTAAATATATATTGTTTGAACTTCACAGCTGTGAGATAGGTGCTATAATTATGCTCATTTTACTGATGAGGAAACGGAGGCTAAGAGATTAAGTGACTTTCATAGGGTCACACAGCATGTGTGTGTGTGTGTGTGTAATATCTCTATAGATAGATTCTATCTATCAAATAAGTACACAATGAGTATAGCATGGGAGGGAGGGTACTACCTACTGGGAGGTAGGGAGGAATCAGAATAATTTTCAACCTGAGATTCCAGTAAACTAAGGTGAAGTGGAAGAGCATTCCAAGCATAGGAGAAAACCAGGGACAGGGCATGAGGTGGTAGATGGAGTTCATGTATGAGAAGTAGCATGTAGGTCAGAATAAATGTGTGCATGGATGAGTATAATGTGTAAGGAAACTAGAGAAGAAGGAAGGGCCCATATTATGACATGGGAACACTTTCATCAGAGGAGATGGGGTGAATGAGGGAGTTGACACTTGAGCCTTGAAGGGACAGGATTTTTAAAGGGACATCATAGGTCACTAGAACAATCAGGGTTGTAGGGGTCCTGAACGGCAATGAAGTGACACTTGGTGGGTGTATAAGGAGGCTGCAGCACAGGACAATTTTTTTTTCCACTTGAGATTGGCATATATGAGATCACCTAAGACAAATAGGAGCAGACAAAGGAGATGGTTGTTCATGTAGTGAGGATGATAAATAGGTGAAGTGTTTCTATGTGGTACCAGTTCCTTCTAGGGATTAAAAGAATCAGAGACAGACATCATGTAGGCAAATCAATATATATAAAATAAGCATAAACTCTATACAAAAGAAATTCGAGGGTAATCTTTTGGGAGGGGCAATAGAAGATGAGAAGATCATGAACACTGGCTCAGGAATCAGGAGAAACCTGGATTTAAAGCCCTTACTAGTTAGTTGGGTGACCATGCACAAATCAGTTTTTTTTTTAATCTATAAAATGGGGATAATAATATGTGTACCTCCTACTTTCAAGTCTGTTGTGAAGTTCCACTACGATAGCATAAATGTTAATTGCTTTGCTTAGGCTTGGGAGTACAGCACTTTTTCTTGGCTGCAATGCAGTCTGACCACATCCTACTCCACTCTCGTCTGGTCAACTACAAAGCCTTTTTAAGATGTGTGGAGGTTGGTGGCTAGATCACCTAATACATGGACTATTTGTGATACTTATTAAAGTATGTTTCTCCCCACTATGACCACTTTAGTTTTGGGAGTTTTGTTATTTTTCCCCAGTGTCAATGCTTCAGTGACTTTTTTTGGAAGTCACAGCTATTTCATTAGAAACAGAGGGGAAAATAAAATGAAAATGATTAGTTTCTATCAATAAATGGTTCTCAAATAAGATGATATTATTTATATAAATATGTATAATGCACTTTACAATCTTCAAAATACTATAAAAATGAGATTTATTAATCCAAGTGGCACCTAGCATAGTAGACAGTGAGCTAGCCACTGAGTCAGGAAAACCTGGGTCCAGACCCTGCTTCTGACAAACTGGCTACATGACCCCAGAAGGTCACTTAATCTCTTAGCCCCCTAGGAAATTCTCTAAGATCATAAATTGCAAAGCAGACCCAGATCTGCACCGGCAGGAGTTTCCTCCTTGGGAGCTCCATATGCCAACAGACAAACTGGTCTGATGTTTCATTGCCCCTTCCCCCCCATTCCATCCCATTTGTAATCTATGATTTATATGTTTATTCACTATATATTTGTTAGTAGGTTGTCAAGGAGTTCCATATACTAACAAAATCCAGAGTTTAATCTTTCCCAAATTCTACTGGATTTTACTAGAGACCTAGGGGTAAGACTGTCCTTGGGCCCTGGTGTCATCTCTGCTCTCTAGTTTCCTCCTGATTTAGAGGGCAGAAGGTCACCAGAGTGTATTAAAACAGCCTCTGGCATTTCCCTTGGATTCCTGCCATCTGAATCTCCTCTAGTTTGGGCAATCAGGGTATATCATAGCCCAAGGGCGAGCATTACCATTCACACCAGGCTTACTCTGGCTGAATAACTCCATGACTTGGCCTGGCTGGCTGTAGGCTAGCTGACAAACTGTCTCTGGCTGACCAAAAGAAGAGATAGGGGATCCTGCTGACATCTGAAGGCATCATTTGAGTATCAGAGTATTAATTAGTCAAAAGCACTCATTCTAGGCCTCAGAGATCTGATCCTCACTTCCTCAGCATATTGATTAGTTGGCCTATCAAAAATAACCCAATTTAAAGGAAAAAAAAAAGCAACAACAAAAAACAACCTAACTTCGTTTTCTTGGGTAGGATTGTAGTATGTAGAATTTTTTTTAGTCTTGTAAGTGGATATGTACAGTGCCTACCACAGTGCCTGGCACATATTGCCATAAATGCTCGTTGGTTAATTGACTGATACATGAGTTAAGAAGACTTCAGGTCAAGAGCTGCCTCTGACACATATTGGCTGTGAACACTTAACCTTTCCGTTCTAACCCGTCCCCCACCCTTTCACCCTGTCCCTCATTGTAGATGACTATAAATTAGAGGGGAGTTGTTGATCTGCAATGGTGGAGGGGGTTTGCACACTGGGAGTTTCATATACTAACAAAATCCAGGGTTTAAATAAAGGTCCCAAGAGGAACAATGGGGAAAAATAGTTATTTTTCCACCTCTAGCCTTGGTACTGTGATTTGAAGGTTTGTCAAAATTTTTATGTAAGAAGTAAAAAGATGTGTCCTTGTATAAATTCATAAGCACTATGGCAAATCGAAGTGCTCTCAAGCCTTTAGTTTCCTCATCTGTAAAATGGGGAGATTTATTTAGGTAGCCTCTGAGTTCTTTTATAACTTTTGAGTAACAATAATAATAATAACGGATAATGTTGCTATAATGCTTTAAGATTTGAAAAGTGTTTTTTACAAATATTATCTCATTTAATCCTCACAATAATTCTGGCAGATAGGTGATATTGTCCCCATTCTATAAATGAGGAAACTGAGGAAGACAGAGGTTAAATGACTTGCCCAGCATCACACAGCTAGTAAGTATCTGAGCCTGAATTCAAATTCAAGTCTTTTTGAATCCAGTCCCAGGGCTCTATCCATTGTGCCACCTGTCCACTGTACCTCTAATGTTTCAGGGAGGAGTAGCACCTCTGGTGTGAAGGCTTGTCCAGCCCCTTTCAGGGCTGCTCATTTACCTTTGGTCCACCTTCACTCAGTGCTTACCTGTGGCTTCAAGAAACTGTAGCAGGCACAGCAGCCACATCCTGCTAAAACCATTTTGATAGACAGGCTAAACCAGGTTGAGGGTAACCTATAGGTCACAAAACCATTGGTGAGTTAAATGGGTATCTACCCCAAACATATGAAGACTTCTCCCTGAGCAATGGGTGGATGAGAACAATTTGTTCCAATGGCCATGTGGGAGGCTGAAGCAGGTAAGCTTGGTCAGACATTAAAGATGCCAAGGTCATCAACTGCATCCTGGGCCATCCCCAGTCATCCTGGACTTTGGTGACTGTGGAAGAGAGAGTGAGGCAGACGACTTTGTGCAGCTCTGCCTTGCTTAAATCCAATTCATGACCGTGTCAAGACATCACCCTGTGATGTCATTGGTCCCCTTAGAAAACTAAAGACAGATAACAATAGAACTTCTGGATAATGGAATTGTAGACTTAGAGCTGTTACGAATCTTAGGAGCCACCTATTTCAACCCCCTCATTTTACAGATGAGTAAACTAAGGCCCAAGGAGATTGAATAATTTGCCCAAGGTTATATATGCATTAAGCATCAAAAAGTGGGATTTGAACATATGACCTCTAGCTCTGTTGTACTGTGTTATTCCTTCATTTTAAAGATGAGGGAACTGAGGCCCAAAGAGGTTAAATGACTTGCCCAAATTCACAGAGCTAGGAAGCCCTAGAACTGAGATTTGAACTCACCACCTCTGAGTCCAAATCCAGCACATGTAGCCACCTCAAATCTGTTAATTCTGGCTTAGGCAGGGCTGGAGGAAGTCTTGAATCCATATTGTCCCTGGCTCCGTGGGCCTCAGTTGAGTAGGTCAGTCCTGGCCATATTCTAAGCTAATCCTGGCAGAATGAGTGTCTTTAGAGAGGTGATGAGTGGTCTGGACTTGCAGAGGATTTTAGAAGCCCTAAATCATGGAAACAAGCCCTTCCTAAGCAACATGGGATAATTTATCAGGGAGATATATGGGAAAGAGCAAGCATTTTGGTTCACAAAATGAATTAAGAATAGCTTAACCTCTTTCTTTATTTGCCATGCCTGTACTAGACTCAAATACTGCCATAGTGTAAGGGCCACAGACTCATAGAGTGAGAGAGACAAGATTGTCATCTAGTCTGACACTCATTTTATGGATGAAGCAATAACTAATCCAAAGTCACATAGTTAATTGATGATACTAGACTTTAAGTCTCCTGATTCCAGTCCAGAGTTCTGTTGTAAATGCCAAGAAAATGAACAGGAAAGTGAAACATCACTCTAAGGCAGCTTGAGGGCATGGTGGCTAGATAGAAAGTTGGACAAAGGGAGGCCTGACTTCAGATCCTGCCTCAGACACGTTTTAACTGTGTGACCCTATGAAAGTCACTTAACCTTTCAGCCTCAGTTTCCTCATCTGTAAAATAAGGATAATAATGGCACCTACCTCACAATTGTAAGGCTCAAATAAGATATCATAGTTATAGTGCCTTGCAGATACTGTGCTATAGTAAATGATGAGCTTTGATGATTTTAGAAAACCATGGATAGACTTACAGGATATAATGAAAAGCAAAATGAGTAGAACCAAACGAACATTTTATATAGTAATAGAAATATTGTTTTAAAAACAACTTTGGGGGCAGCTAGGTGGTGCAGGGGATAAAGCTCTGGCTTTGGAGTCACGAGGACTTGAGTTCACATCCAGCCTTAGACACCTGGCATTTACTAGCTATGTGACCCTGGGCAAGTCACTTAACCTGGATTGCCTCACCAAAAAAAAACAAAGCAAAAAAAAATCCAAATTAATTACAAAGGACCTATATAGAAAGACACTATCTGCATCTAAAGAAAGAACTGATAAATAGAAGTATGTATAGAATGATTTTACATACATACATACATATATATGTATGTATCTATATGTATTTGTGTTTAATGGTAGCCATCTAGGGTAGGGGAAGGGGAAGGAAAAAAAGTAAAAAAAGTTACATGATAACTTCATTATACATTTAAAAGGAATAACAAGTTGTATATAATGGATTTGCAGTTTCATGTGCAATCATCTTTTTTTTTCTCTATTCTACTATATTATGGATATGCTTGGTTTATTTCCTAAGTTCAAAATAAAATAAAATCTGAAAAAAAGGGAAAAAATCTTAATGTGATATATAAATGGTATTATTTTCTTTTTTATTAATATCTGGTAAAGGAGGGAGCCCAACATGGTTTAGGGTTAGGGACGGAAGAAAGTAGGGTGGTGGTGGGGAAAGGAATTAGGCTTGTCAAATCAACCATCCTTGTACAAACAATCCTGAGGATAGCTAAGATCAGGGGATGGGAGGAAGCAACATTGCTATAGTCCTGAGCTCTTAATCATCCTTTGGTTATGTGGGCCATCTAGCTCCTATGTCTTCCAGGCTGATTATATGCTAATAACTTGAAAGGCAAAGCCCTGAAAGGACCAGAGACTCAGCAAAGGCCTAGTCCGCCCCTGGCTAGGGACTCAGAAACTATACATATGGAACAGTCATTTCAGTGAGACCTGGACTGCTGCTTTGCAAAGAGAGCCTAAATAGACCAGGGAATCATATTTCTTTTCAGCTCAGAAAGAGATGAAGCTATTGAGAAGTCAGAAATGGAGTGTGGGATTGGGTTTTTGTTTTTATTTCTGTTGTGAGTTTTTTTTTTTTTCCTGCACATAGCTACTAAAGGATTTGGGCCTCAGACATCAAACTGAAGTAGGGTTTCAGAAACCAGACACAGCGCAGAGCTCAGCACATGCTTAGCTTATGGGCTGTCTTCCAGGTGTGTCTTATTTGTAGTATGTGTGAGTTTAGCCTTGTCCACAGGGACCAGATTGCTGACCAAGAAATCCCTGCCTCTTCTAGCTCCCTAGAGAATGGAAACCTATAACAATACTACCTCCCAAAGCGGTGAAGATAAAATTCGTTAATATAGCATAAAGTGCTTTGCAAAACCTTAAGGCACTTTATCTATGCTAGCTATTATTATCATTATTATTGTCATTATTATTATTATTATTATTGTATTTCCTTACTTCTCTTGGTTTCTCTGACATCACTCTCCTCTAGCTTTCTGAAACTTCCTTCTCAGAGTACCATCCATCTCCTACCTCCCTATCATAGGCCTTCCCAAAGAATATGTCCTGGGCCCTGTTTTCTTCTTTATGCTTATTTCCTTGGGGATATAGTCAGCTCGCATGGGTTGAGGCATCATGCCTACTGAAATGACATCCATATCTATACATCCAGACTGAACCGCTGTCCTGAATTTCACTCTTATATCATCAGCCATGTATTGGATATCTCTACCTTACTGTCTGTTAGGTATCTCAAATTCGTAATGTCCACAATAAAACTCACTATTTCTCCATCCCTACCCCCAAATTCCCCTTCTCCAAGCTTCCCAATTTCTGTTGCTCCCAGCCATCCAAACATGTATCCCCAAGCATTCTTGACTCTTCCCATGTCTGATTTTGTTGGCTTTGCTTTCACAGAGACTCAAATCTATTTCCTTCTCCACTCACAGGGTCCCAAGCTGAGTTCAGGCCCTCATCATCTCTTTCCTGGGCCTACTGCAATAGCCTCCCAATTGATCTTCCTGAATCCTCTTTCTTCTCTTACTTTCCAAGTTATCCTCCCTATAGCTTCCAAAATATTTTCTTAAGGCACAAGTTCAATCATGTCATTCCTTTACTAAAAAACTTTTAATCATTCCCCAATCTCATCAGCTTGTTCTTAAGACCAGCTATAACATGACGTTTGCCTCCCATTCCAGTTTTATTTTATACTACATGCTAGTAGCCAAGCTGGATAACTAGTTGTTTCGAACTTATATTCCACTTACACAGATAATTTCTTATTCTTTCAATGCACAGCTTTCTCACCTCCACATCTCAGAATCCTTAACTTCCTCCAGAGTTCAGTTCAAGTACTCTTCTCAGACTACTGACTTCCCTGGCTTCCTGTAAGTCTGAACTAAAATCTCACTTTCTACAGGAAGCCTTCTCTAACTCCTCTTAATTCTAGTGCTTTCCCTCTGTTAATTATTTTCTATTTATCCTGTATATAGCTTATTTTATACATATATACACATATACATCAGATATATGTATTATATATGTATATACATACATAATATATGTATTATATGTGTGTATATGTACATGTTGTCTTTCCATTGGATTATAAACTCCTCGAGGGCATGCTTCTTTTGTGTCTTTAGTGCTTGGCATGGGACTGCAATATAGTAGAAGCTTGATAAATGTTTTATTGATTGTTTAATTGACTGGGCTCACCAGGAAGCCCCAGGCTGAGAAATTGCACAAAGCACACAGCAGAGACTCAATAAACAATTGTGTCTTGTCATTTTGAAACACAGACCAACTGCTTCAACCAAGCCATTTTGGTTTATAATTTTTTCCACATACCCTGCATCTTGCCCCTTCCAAGCGTTTGCTACTTCCATTTCTATCACTTACAACATTCTCTTTTCTCTTCTTTATTAATCAATGGTAATTGCTTTCAAAATCTAGATGTAAGACTATTTCTTCCAAAATCTTTCCCTGATAATCTGCACTTCATCCTCTCCTTTACCTCATTACCTCCTTGCTGACTACCAGTATGTCCAGTGAGAGATTGTTTTGCCAATGGTTCTGAACACATGTCTAACTCTACATTAACCTGGGATCCCTGAACTTGTTTTAAAAAATGTTTGTATAATTGTTCCAAAATAATCATTTTCCTTAGCAATCTTATGTATTTCATTTTTATGCATCTAAAATCATTATTCTGCCAAAGGGGTCTATGACAAAAAGTGTTAAGAACTACTGGACTAAAGAGATCTGGCCAGGTGTCTGGTATTTCTTATTCCCCCCACAGCGTTTGTATAGACATGACTTGACAATATAATGTTACCCTGAATTGCTAGTAGTCATAACTTTCTTTTTTGTTAAATAAGTTTATATGATATCTTCTGTTTCTTACGTCATCGTAGTTATCCCAAGTATCCTGCCTCCTCCTTTCAGAGAGTCATTTCATGGAACAAATAGTGTTTTTTGTTTTTAAAGAGGAAAAAAAAAGTCAGCATGACAGATTGATACATTGAAAAGGTCTGAAAACATGTGCAATGTGTAACTTCTGTGGACCTCCCACCTCCATGAAGGGGTGGATTTGGGGTGTTTTCTTAGATCTTTTCATTTAGGTCCTGCTTGAGCTTTATAATTGTGTTAATTCACTTTTGATTTTTGATGTGTCATTCTTTCCATTTACACATTTTCTTGTCTCTGCTTACTTTACTCTGTATTGGTTCATACTGATCTTGCCACACTTCTTTGTATTCATCACAATACACATCATTTCTTACAGTTCTGTAACATCTATGTAGCCACGGTTTGTTCATTTGTTCCCAATCAATGGGCATCGACTTTGTTTCCAATTCTTTGCTATCACAAAAAATGCTGCTATAAATATTGTGGTGTATAAACATGGACTTTCTTCTTATCACTGGCTTCCTTGGGGTATAAGCTCCGTAATGAAGTCTCTGTTCATTTATAACTTTAAGATAACTCAATAAAGCACCACCACAATGGAATTAAGCTCCTTGCGTGTAGAGATTATTCAGTCCTCTTTATTTGTATCTCCAGTGCTTAGCACAGTACTAGACACATAGTAGACACATGCTTGTTGGTTCATCATTGATGGTTGAATGAAGTACTATACTAGGCATTGAAGAAGAATTTTACATATGGGGTGAACCTCACTTAGCGTTGGTCTCAGGTCCTGCATCTTACAATTAATACTGGAACCAAAGGCAAGTCACATAACTTCTTTAAGCCTTGAGGCAGCATGAAACCAGAAAGAAACTAGCTCTTGAGTCAGAGAACCTGAATTCAAATCTCATCCTGGTGTTTACTACCTGTGACATTAGGCATCACACCCTCCCTGAGTCTTAGGTTCTTCACCCATTAAAAGTGGAGGGTGAACTAGAGGGCCTTTGAAGTCCTTTCCAGCCCTAGATTATGGTCTTAGGATCTATAATATTGAGATGATAACACAGGGTTGTTGTGAGGCTAAAATGAGATGAGGCACATACAGTACTGAGCACACCTTAAAGTACTGTTGTTGTGACCCCATTTGCGGTCTTCTTGGCAAGGATACAGGAGAGGTTGGACATTTCCTTTTCCAGCTCATTTTACAGGTGAGGAAACTGAGGCAAAGAGGGTTATGTGGCTTGTCCAGGGTCACACAGCTAGTTAAGTGTTATGAGTCTGGCTTTGAACTCCTGAAGATGAGTCTTCCTGACTCCAGGCATAGTGCTTTAACCATTGTGCACCTAGCTGCCTTACAGCATTATATGAATCTGTTATTATTATTATTATTATTACTGATGCCCACACATTTATTTTAGTGCATTACATTAATGATAACCATGACAACCGATGTAGTAGATAATTCAATGTGCAAGCTTGACAAATCCTTGCCAGTCACCCTCTCCTTCATGTAATCTTCCTTCCTTTTGCCATTTTGTTGATAAGTAAAGTTTTCCCCCTTTTTCCCAGAAGCCCTTGCTTCTTTAATCACTTTTCTTGGCACTCCATATTCGCCCTGTCTCATAGATATCTTATTGCCTTTTTTTTTGCTGTCTTGCCGAGTAGGCAAATAAACTTCTCTGCAGTGTGGTTTTGCCATTGGGTTCAGCGAAGGCCAAGTAAGCTATCCCTAATTGTTAGCCTCCCTTCCTTGTTGTCATTTCTTACAGAAGTCTTCTGTAAGCGCCCTCCCCACAACAGTTCTATCAGGAACATGTTTGCAGGAACTGCAGAAATTCTGGGCTATGCTCTTCAAGAGGAGGATTTTACCCTCTGAACTAAGGAAAAAAGAAGAGAAGAGTTATTCCAAGCCACTAGTTTGCAAAAGAATCCTGAATACATCTCTGAAATTATCCTATAAACTCATGGGAAAATAGACTTGGGGTAACACAATTTTTAGTAATAATGTCCATTGCACAAAGAAAAACAATGCTGCAAACCTCATTACAACAGGATCTGGTTGATAATAGGAATAACCTGACAATCATTTAAAAATAATAGTACCTTAGTGATCCTAGCAAAGGTCAATTCAGACTGACAACCAGTTTTGTAAGAAGATGTGGCCAGGTGAGTTCTAAGGTCGAAGTAGTTGGGAAGATGTACATTTACTGTACCCAGATGGTGAAGATGTTACTTCATTCTACCATAACTGGGAACCTATCCGCATTAAGTAGAGAAAACTTGTACTTAATTTGCTTAGTTTTCCAAAAGGAAGGGCTTTAAAAAAAACATATATGCAGTATTAAAAAAAAAACTGGAATCCAAATCATGATAGACAGTTACATCTGAGATGTATGAAAAATTCTGGCGTTATGCTGGTGTCAACATAATCAGTAAAAAATTATTTTCGATGACATGAAGATGGAAAGTGTTAGCAGAACGAGAAGCATTTTTGAGAAGCAGATACACCAGCAAAGTCCTTTCCCCTTGTCTGCCAAACACACCCACACTTGTCATCAGTGAATGCAATTAATTTTTTTTTTTACAATACAGAAGAGACTTTTGGCAGTCAAGGAGGGCTATTTTTTTTTTCAATCGCACATCCCTTTCAGCCACTGTAAAGACGTGAACAGAAAGATGTTCATAGAGTTGACTTTGTCTTTCAGGCATGGATTTGCAAGCACTTCAAGGCAATATTTGGAATAATTAGATCATACCAGACTCCAAGCTCTGAATACCAACACGGCCAAAAGACAAAATCATGGAAAAGTAAAGACGCAAGCATCTATTTTATGAACAACTAGAGGTAAATAAAGAATCAGTGTAAAACAAAATCAAACACAATTCTCTTTCATTGCCTTCTCTCTCTGACAAGAGCTATTCAATAGTATAACTAATAACCATATCTTACACAAGGGAAAAATTACATAGAAATAATTTGTAGCACTTCATCCTTCTCGAAGTGCTTTCACACAAATTAATTAATTTGATTTCCCTCAATAACACTGTAACACATTTAATTTTTAAGGGCAAAGAATGTGTCAGATTCTCATAAGTCTCATTGGATGTTTCTTTCAGACAAAAGATGTTATGGACCATTTACTCCATTCATTCTGACCTCATAATATCTCTTCTACACATTCCTTTCTCTCCTCTGACACTGCCATTACCTTCATTACCTCACACCTGGATGATTGATTGTGTTAGCTACTGCTTGGTCTCTTCCCACTCCAGTCTAGCCTCTATTCAGTTACCAAAGTAACCTTCCTAAAGCACAGGTCTGACCATGTCGCCCCTTCCCTAGTCAACAATTCCAGTGATTGTCTATTGTTGCTTGGCTGTGGTCCTTCATTCTCGAAGAGGACCAAAATGATATCTCTCTGGTGGAGTCAAGATACAGTGTCTCTGACTGTAGCTGATCAGACCAACGTGAGCTTAGAATGCTCTACCACAGGTTGGGCACAAATAGTCCATATAAACATTTGAAGTAGAGATGTCTCTAATTTTGTGCATCTCGTGTTTCTTTTGAGCTACTACAGTTCTGCTTTACTCATGGAGCACAGCGCCTTCTTTGATGCAGGCATGCCATACTGTGGGGTCCTTTGCCAGGGTCTCCCATGTCACACAGTTGATTCCAGAGTTGTTCAGAGAGAACTTGAGAGTATCCTTATAATGCTTCTTCTGACCTCTATGTGATGGCCTCCTTCCTTCTGTGAGTTCTCCATAAAATAGTCTTTTAAGCAAACATACATTCAGCATCCGAACAATGTGGCCAGCCCATTGGGTCGTTGTGCTCTCTGTAACCTCCAGGACACCTTCTGAATCAAATCTGAATCAAATTCTTTGTTTGACTTCAAAAGTTCTTTATGTATAACCTTGCCTCCTCTTACTTTTCCAGTTTTCTTGCTCTTTATTCCACTCCACATACAGTATGACCTGGTGGCACTGGCCTTCTTGTTGTTCCCTGAACATTTACTAGCTGTGTGATCCTGGGCAAGTCACATAACCTCTGTTTGCCTCAATTTCCTCAACAGCAAAATGGGGATAGTAACAGCACCTACCTCAAAGGATTGTTGTGAAACTCCATTGAAATACTATTTATAAAGCGTGTAGCACAGTGCCTGGCACATAGGAGGTGCTATATAAGTGATTATCCTATTTTCCCCTTTCCTATTCCCATCGGCCAACAACAATAACAACCCAAAACCAACCAACCAAACAAAAAACCCCAACCCTTTTTCAGGATGGATTTGCAGAAATGTCTTCCTTTGGTAGGGCACTGATGCAGGGACATTTGGCTTCTATCAGATATAATCAATTTATATGAGAATCAATGATACTATATACGCATGGGTGCATGTGTTATGGGTAATTTTGCTCTTTTCTGGAAGGAACCATTCTGCCTGTGATTTCATTGATGTTCAGCTCTTTCAGTCTTCCCAACTCTTCGTGACCCCCTTAGGGGTTTTCTTGGGAAGGATACTGGAGCGGTTTGCCATTTCCTTCTCTAGCTCATTTTACAGATGAGGAAACTGAGGCAAACAGGGTTCAGTGACTTGCCCAGCGTCTCACGGCTAGTAAATTCCTGAGGCTAAATTTGAACTTAGGAAGATGAGTCTTCTTGACTTCAGGTCAGGTGCTTTAGTGTAGGCCACTGCACCACCTAGTTGTGCTGTAGAGTATTGCAGGTGTGTAAACTTCCTCTACAGAGGCAAATCTGCAACTCATCCGAGAGTTCCCTTAGACCAGGGGTGGGGAATCTGCGGCCTTGGGGCCACATGTGGCCCTCTAGGTCCTCGAGTGTGACTTTTTGACTGAGTCCAAATTTTACGGAACAAATCCTTTTCTTAAGGGGATTTGTTCTGTGAAGTTGGGATTCAAAGAGCCACACTTGAGGACCTAGAAGGCCACATGTAGCCTCGAGGCCACAGGTTCCCCACTGCTGCCCCACCCACCTCAAGCCCTTGAGGGGCTTGAGAAATTAAATGACTTGCCCAAGGCCACACACAAGAGTACTTCGAGGCAGGGCTTGAAGCTAGGTCTTCCTTATTCCCAAACTCCTACAAGATAAAAGTGGGGGAGAGGAGTATGATTTGTAATTTCACTGATATAAGGAAGGCTTAGTCCAGGAAACTCTCCCTACCAAATCATGTCTACATTTTCTGGAGCACTTCAAGATTTAGGGAGTTGCCTACATGAGCTCTGAGGTTAAATCACCAGCCCAAGGTCAAATAGCCAAGTATACATCAGGGGTAGGTCTTTCTGGATCTGAAACCAGCTTTCTAGTCACAATACCACACGGCCTCTCAGAAGAGAGAGATGTTACTACTTCAAGAGAGCATCTCTTTTCTATATCATCTATGTTTAGGTCACACTTCGGGAAGTTCTGTTTTCATAGCTAAATGTAAAGAAGTGCTAAGATTCTAATTCTGTTTAAATTTTGAACAGTTTCCTCTCGGTATTATCCCTACTCCCCTTCTTGTCCCCCCCACAACAAACCTCAATTCTTTTCTGCTGATCAAATCCTTATAATCCTTGTCTATTTCCACTGGGCCAAGGAATTTCTTTAAGGTGTTACTTTAACATGAAATTGAAGAGGGAAAAAGTCAGTCAATAAACATCAGTAAGTCTATACTTTGTGTCAGACATTGCAGTAAATCCTGAGAGCCCTCCTAAAATGGGGAATCAAGGAGGAACTTACCATTCTCCACCCTCTCCTATCAGTGGGCGACAGGGGCCCCAGGAGAAGAGAGGTATGAAGAGATGTGAGTTTCAGAGCTGGCTCTGATCTTGCAGGGTGATGAGATGTCTGGAGTAGACCTGACTTTCATTTGTTATTGTTAAGGCTGAGCCCAGAGGTCAGGTTGCCTTGGAGTCCAGTTGGAACCTACTTCTTCCAACCTTTGCTAGAGTATTCGAAACCATGGAGAACCACTTCGAATACTTCCTTCAATGCACTGGGATACTGTATGGGTGTCTTTTGTCTATAAAGTGATTGTACAAATCCCACCTACAGTAGGATCTTCTCCTGCACCTGTCCCACCTCTTCTTCACCTCCCCTCTGAGATTCCCTTCTATTTGCCTGAATATATCTTGTATGTACATAGTTGTTTGCTTCTCTCCCCACCCCCTTTTTTTGTATCCCCAGAGCTTGGCACGGTGCCTACTACATAGTAAATACTTAATAAATGCTTGTTGATTGATTGACAATTTACCTATTGTCTATTTCTTTTTTTCCTGATGATTTTTATGGTTAGTCATTGACGCTCTATTGTTTAGTCCTGTGATAGAGGTACTACAAATTTCTCTCAGCATAGGTACCTGGCATTCCCCCAATTCTCTCTGACCTCCCACTGAAGCACAGTGCTCTAGCTCCAGGTTGGTTTTATTGGTGCAATAATGAACTTTCTCAGATTAAAAGTGTGCAAAATTTGTTTCTTTTCTTCTAATGGTTGCTCCTTAATCATTATTCCTGCTCAGTGTGATATGTCAGAAGCAGGGTGATTTGGTCAAAAATTGAATGCTGGACCTCAAGTTTGGATCATCTGGTTGACCTTGTGTGACCTTGGGCACATCACTTGTGTTATCTTGGGCAGACCACTTAACCTATTGTAGCCTCAATTTCTCCATCTGTAAAATAAGGATGATAACACTTTGTGCTCTTTACTTTGCAGCAATGCAGTAGTGAAAGCACTTTGCAGACCTTAAAGTGTATATAAATACAGGTTATTCACTCATTCAACAAATCTTTATCAAATATCTCCTATGAAGTTAGGTGTTGTGGGGGATATGAAGAAGAATAAGACATAGTTCAGTCTCTGCTTTCTCATGACTTAGAATTTGACAAATTCAAATCAATCTGACAAACACTTGAGTTCCTACTATATTCCAGGCCTATGGTATGGGAATCCAGTATACAAAGACAAAGCTAAAACAGTGCTTGATGTCAAGAAGTTTATGTTCTACTTCAAGTTACAAAATAGAGATAAAATTAAAGTATACACAAAGTCAGTTACTAATGATCACTTAATTGCCAAATCTAATGGCCTTTTTTTTTTCAGTCTTCATACTTCTTGATCTCTCTGCCACCTTTGGTACCATCCATTAACCTCTTCTAGATACTCTCCTTTCTCTGGGAGACAGCTAGTTGGCTCACTGGTTAGGATACCAGACCTGTAAGACTTGAGTTCAAATATTACTTCAGACAGTGTGACCTTGGGAAAGTCACTTAATCTCCATCTGCCTATTTCCTTAGTTGTAAATTTTGGGGATGATAATAGCACCTACCTCTCAAGGTTATTGTGAGGGTAAAAATGAGATAATATTTGGAAAGTATTTTGTAAATTTTAAAACAATATAAAATGCTAGCTATTATTAGTCTGCATTTTGGTGACATTGCTCTTTCCTGGTTCTCCTCAACTGTTCCTTCTCAGTCTCCTTTGTTGCATCTTCATCCAGGTTGTGCCTGCTAATTGAGGGCTGCATTATGGGACACTTTTCTTTTCTCCAAATTTATTATTTTGCTTGATGATTTCATCAGCTTTATCATTTCAATGCAAGTGATTCTCAGATCCATTTATCCAGTCATGAACTCTGTGCTAACTTTTAATCTTATATATCCAACTTCTAATTCCATATCCAAGTTCTAATCTTGAACTGGATGTCCTGTAGACATCTTAAACTCAGCATGTCCAGACCTAAAGTCATTGCCTTTCCTCCCAAACTGTTCCATCTTCCTCATTTCCCTATTACTGCCCAGGGCACCATCATTCTCCTATCCTCCAGACTTCCAGCCTCAGTGTAATCCTTGACTCTTCCCTTTTCTCACTTGCCACATCTCATTTGTTTTCAAATCCTATCGGTTCTACCTTTATGACATCTCTCCTGCACATTCCCTTCTCTCCTCTGACATTGCTACTGCCCTGGTTCAGTCCCTAATTACCTCACACCTAGACAACTGCATCAGCCTACTCGTTGGTCTCCCTGTCTTAAGTCTCTCTCCATTTCAATCTGATCTCTACTCAGGTACCAAAGTAATCTTCCTAAGCACAGGTCTCACCATGTCACCCCTCCCTAGTCAATAAATTCTAGTGATTCCTATTACTTCCAGGTGTGTCCTACTCCAAAGTATCTGTAAGCACTCAAAAGAATATGAAAACAATAACTGATTGATCAGTACAGCGCCAGTTTTCAGAAAGACATATGGGCTGCTAAGCGGGATCTGTGGAGCACATAGAAATTGCTCAGACATCAAAGAATCCAAGGTCATCCAATGCATCTTGGTCCATTGCCAATACATTTGTCTTGCCATTAGACTTTGATTACTCTGGAAGACAAAGTGAGGCTGACAACTCTGCGCAACCCAGCCTTACTTATAGCCAATTCACACAAATCAAGACATCACCCCATCATACCAGTGGGCCTCTTCGAGAATGAAGAACAGCCAGCAACCTCCCAGATGAAATCTAAAGTCTTTTGTTTGACATTTAAAGCTGGCCCCCTCCTACCTTTCCATTTTTCTTATGCTTTATTCCCCTCCACATATACTTTAACATAGGGACACTGGTGTCCTTGTTCCTTGAACAGACATTCCATCTCCCAGTTCCATGATATTCACCAGCCGTCCCGCATTCCTAAAATGTTCTCCCTTTTTGTTCCTACATCCTGGCTTCTTTCAATTATCAGCTAAAAATGCTCCTTCTCTAAGAAAGTATTTCCCAATTTTACCATTTACTTAGTACCCATCTCCATTTTACTCTGTATACATCTTGTTTATATGCAGTTATTTAAATATTATCTCTTCCATTTAAACGTGAGCTCCTTGAGTGCAGGTTCTGCTTTTGCCTTTCTTTGCATCCTCAGAGCTAAGCAAAGTGCCTGTCATATAGTAAGTACTTAAATATTTGTTGTTGTTGTTGTTATTCTTGTAGAATGCTAACAACTTTCGGTGAAAAAATGAGTATAAAGCCCTTTTTGTGGAGAGGCTTGGCCTTTGATGTCATCATTGTTGATAATTCTTGGTGTGGAACTCCCCCACTACGATGTAAGCTCCTTGAGGGCAGGAAACCATGTTTTTGCCTTACTTTTTATTGCCAGATCTTGGCACGGTGCCTCAAACATAGTAAGTGCTTAATAGATGATTGTTGACTGACTAATGAAGATTGAATGTTCACGTGTTGTTTACCATCTTAGGGGGGTTCACAGGGCACTACGAGGTTACGATTTGCCCATGGTCACACAGCTTGTATATGTAAGAGACAGAACTTGAACCTAGATTTTTCCAACCCCATGCCACTATATCCCACTACCAGTACATAATACAAATCAGAATATGGTAAGTTTATAGTACACCATACATAGTACAAGCTATAGTATGTGTTTTTAAAAATTTTGTTTATATTATGTATTTAGTGTTTTATTTTTCCCCAATTAGATGTAAAAACAATTTTTAACATTCATTTTTAAATGAGTTCCAAATTCTCTCCCTTCCTTCCCAACCCCCCCTCACTGGGAAGGCAAGCAATTTGATACAGGTTATACATGTGTAGTCATGTAAAACATATTTCCATAGTTGTCATATTGTAAAAGAAAACATAGACAAAAAACTCCAAGAAGAATAAAGTAAAAAAAAATATGCTTTGATCTGTATTTAGACTTCATTAGTTCTTTCTCTGGGGATGGATATCATTTTTCATCATAAGTCCTTCAGAGTTGTCTTGGGATCATTATATTGCTGAGAATAGCTAAGCCATTCACAGTTGGTCATCTTACAATATTGCTGTTGCTGTGTTATAGTATGTATTTTCAAACAAAGCATTCAGGAGTTTAGAGAAAGAAGTCATTAGGTTTTCTAGCCTAGAAATCAGAACATATAAGTAACCATTCCCATTGACTTTTTCTGTGACTTTCGGTGGTACTCACATACACACAGTCTCAGAAATGGAAAAGAACTCAATGGCTGTCCAGTCCAATTTGTATCAAAGACAAATCCGTACTGTGTCTTACAAGGGACCATCAGCTCTCCTTGAAGACTTCCAATTCCCTGTTCCTTAAATTCTCCAACAATGACTGAGGCCTAGTAATAAACTACTCATCCATAGGATTAACTATAAAACATTGTCAAACTATGGTAGGGGAAGGATCAATAAATGGAATATACAAATACCAATTTCTCTTTGAATTATTATAGGTTTTTATTAATCAGGAGCCAAATGCACACCTTCCCCTACACTATGTGGACTTTTCTTATTTCCCTAGGAAGGACTATGAGAGATAAAATGAAAGATGCAAATTTGGCTGATATTTTACACCTTTGTTTCTTTTTTTAAAATAGATTTGATTAACCTTATCACATTGAATATAAGTAATAATGTCACAAAGGAAACCACGTAGAGTTGAAAGAAATCAAATAGTCTTTGGCAAAGCCAAAGGGATTGGGCTTATCTCTTTAACAGTACAGATGTACTGTATTCTTGACATAGCTGATCCAAATTTAGATAATACAACTGTACATCTGATTAACTGTGATTTAATTAAAATCACTTGGCAAAAGCTTTAGTCTTCATTTTTCACAAATGCAATAATGAAAAGATAAAGCTGATTATTGAAATCACTTTGGAAAATATTTGCAAGTCTTGAAACTGAGAGAGAATATTTTCATCTAGTCATAGCTCCTGCTATGAAATCTTGGCTTTTTACCCTTTTCAGTGGGATAGATGGATACAGAGATATGGCTTTCAAAAAGGAACCACAGTGAATATTTTTACACAGTTGAGAAGCACTGAAGAGGAAAACACTTCACAAGACGCTATTTCTGCCTTATTGTAATTAAATTTAGGCTTTTCCTTGCTGCTTATCTCTCTGTTTAAATTACTTCACATTTATTAATAGTTGAAAATCTATTTGGTCCTGTCATCAGTCAGTTTACAGGCATTTATTAAGCACTGACTATATACCAGGCACGCTATTGGAGACATAATGTTAGGAGTGCCAGCCTATCTCATGAATGACCTAGAACTCAAGAACCTCTTAGGCAACTCAGAATTCCTCAGGGCCATTATTGTCCTACTCATTTCCAAGGGGGAACTCAACTATATGCATATGTAACAACTGTGGGCCTGTCACCCCTGAGACCTCTTCCAGCCTCAGCACCAGCTGTCTTCCCCTACATCTTCCCATTAGCCCTTCTGGCCAATGATACACCAGTTCTGTTCTCTCTTTCAGGGAGGCTCTACTATTCCCCAAGGCTCTGTCCTGGTCCCTCTTCTCCTCTTACAAGGAGTAGTAGGGGGAATAGTAGATGAACTGTTGAGTCTGGAGTTGGGAATATCTGAGTTCAGATCCCACTTCAGCCACTAACTATTATGTTATATTTAACCACTATCTGCCTCAGTTTCCTTAACTGTAAAATGGAGATAATAATAGTACATACCTCCTGGGGTTGTTGTGTGGATCAAACGATATACTATTTCTGAAGTGCTTAGTATAATATTTGGCACAAAGCAGGCATGTTTCTTTCCTTCCTTACTTCTTTTCTTTCCTTCTTGCCATTCCCCCCCGCCTTTTTTTTTTAAACTTTTCCAAAGCCTACCTGTCCTATAAGACATAGATCACGTTCCATATTCTCTTGTAAAACATGTTAATATCAGTAGTATTACACCAATATATAATTATGTTTTCATCCATTTGAGAGGGGGCATGGCATTGTGAGTAGAGAGCTGATTATGGAGGTAGAAAGACCTGGGTTTAAGTCCTGCCTCTGACACCTACTGTGTGCCCCTGGGTAGTTACTTTACCTCTCAGTCAGCCATTCAACAAACATTTATTAAGAGCTTACTATATGATGTACCAGGCACTCTGTAATGTCCTCAGGTGATTCTTTAAGAGTTTGAGTTACAGAAGAGTGGCCAATTTGTATCACTGGAAAGAATTTCCTCCTGGGAATTCTCATCACTGATGAAATCTGAGATCCGAACAAAAAAAAAAGTGTTAGTTCATTCATTTATCAAGCATTTGTTAAGCACCCACTATGTTCCTACCACGGCCTGTGCTGAATATGCAAAGGAAAAAAATGATGAAGCAGTTTAACAGACAAGCAAATGAGTCCTAACAACCAGGAGGATCAGGAAAGACTTCCTGCAGGAGGTATAACCTGAGGTGAGCCTTGAAGGAAGCCAACAGTGTTAAGAAGCAGTTCATGCATATCATATGAATGAATGAATGAATGAATAGGCATATATTAAGCATTTATGTGCTAACCTCTATATTTAACTGTTAGAGATACGAATTTTAAAAAAGTGAATCTTTACTCCCAAGGACTTTATACTCAAAGTGGAGTAGACAACACTGTATAAGAGAATTCAGCTTCAGGACAGATGGAAATCAATCAATCTAATCACTATAAATGCATACTTTGAGCACTGGGGATACAAAATGAGACAAAAAGACAGCCCTGCCCTCAAAAAGCTTAAAATCTAATGGGAGAGACAACGTGCAAACAAATATACACAAAGCAAGCTATATACAGGGTAAATAGGAAATAAATTAGGGAAAACACTGCAGTTAAGAGGGGTTTGTGGAAAGGCTTCCCATAGAAGGTGGGATTTTAATTGGGACTTAAGGAAGCCAGGGAAGCCAAAAGTCAGAGTGGAGGAGGGATTACCAAGGGAGTGCCCAGTGCCCTGTTCATGGAATAGACAGAGGCCGGTGTGGAAGGGTACCTGTCAAGGAGTAAGGTGTAAGAAGACCTGAAAAGTATTTGGGAGCTAGGTTGGTTATAAAGGGCTTTGAATGCTAAACAAAACATTTTGTATTTATTCCTGAAGACAATAGAAAGCCATTGGAGTTTTTGAGTAGCTGAGTGTGACATGATCAGACCTGAGTTTTAAGGAAATTGCATTAGTGGCAGAAAGGAGGATGGATTGGAGTGAGGAGAGTCTTAAAGCAGGAAGACCCATCAGTTCCCATTTCCCAAAAGTACATTAGCAGCACGGGATGGCAATGCCCTGAGGGTGTGGAGGGTGAAATGACAGGGCAGATGGTAAGGTCTGATTATACTTAGTGACTCTCTGCTCATTCAAGTGGTCTAAGTAGCCATATCTGCCCTACAGAGGGCAGAAGAAAAAGAATGTGGGGGCTGGAGGGGCTTCCATCACAGACAGCTCTTCCTGTTGCCCAATGGGGTCTGGTCAAAAGGAATTAATATATTATCTCATTTCCCAAGTACTTCAGCTCAGAAGTTTTTTTTTTCCTTTTTGGGACTTTCTATAGTCCTTGCTTTGGTTCTTTATTATTTTATGTCTAGTACTGTTCATTAAGGACAGCTAGGTGGCCCAGTGGGTAGAGTATTGGGCCCAAAGTCAGAAATACTCATCTTCCCGAGTTCAAATCTAGCCTTAGACATTTACTAGTTGTGTGATTCTGGACAGGTCATTTAACGCTGATTGTTGCAGTCTCTTCATTTGTAAAAAGAGCTGGAGAAGGAAATGGCAAACCACTCCAGTATCTTTGCCAAGAAAACCCTGAATGGGGTCACGAAGAGTTGGACATGACTGAAACTACTGAATAACAACTATTTGTTAGTAGTTTTATCTGTTCTAGTTTCGTATCCCCAGCTAGGTCCCTTTGGAGCAGGGACTGTGTTTTCTTATTTCTTATGTATTTTCTTTTTCTTTTTTTTTCCAGGAAATTGGGGTTAAGTGACTTGCCCAGAGTCACACAGCTGGTAAGTGTCAAGTGTTTGGTCTGAGGTCAGATTGAACTGAGGTCCTCCTGACTTCAGGGCCGGTGCTCTATCCACTGTGCCACCTACCTGCCCCTGTTATGTATTTTCTACAATGTCTGGCACAGTACCCAATCTACAACACATAGCACATAGTATGTGTGCTAGAAAAAAAAACAAAACACCTCTTTAATTGGTTATTGATAAGTAACTTCTCATACCATAATGGCAATAGGGTGAAAAAAGTCTGCCTCTTCTTCTGCCCTTCCCCATCCCAAGCTATCTACAACTCATCTAGATGCCTGGGCAGGAACAGGAACAGCTTGACTTCCAGCAAAGGGCTTCTTCCTCCTTCCTTGGCCTCAAACTACTCCCACCCTAGGGCCAGGGCAGAGAGCTGGAGCACTAGAAGAGTGAGTGTTGCTACCCCAACCTTCCTGACAATGCTCCCTTCCTCACTTCTGGCTGGACACTGACTTCTACCCTTCCTCAAACTACATAGGAAGGAACCTAGAATCTTCATCTAACTCTGACTCTGTGGCCTGTTTTCTATTTCCCAGTGAGAGTGAGAGTGGGTGGGGGTCTTTCAGGTACTCTCTCCCTGAAGAGGAGACATAGTTATTTATACCATTTGGATGATCAGGGAATCACCAACTATAATCCTTCTGGCAAGATATAGAGCTCCTAGGCCTTACCATTTGCCTTGGCATTTCTGTTAATGTTTTCTTACTGTTACCATCTCTTATGCCACTGTTCCTTCTAGGACTTCACCTTACCCCCACCCCTACTGCCACTTGGCTTGCCTTTTTACCCTAGGGGCCCCTGGGTATTGCCATCTACCCTGCAATTCTCAGGAATTAAGGACTTTTTCATCCACCATGTAGCTGAATTTTCATAAATATTGTCTCCCTTAGTTGGAATACAATTTTCTTCAGAGTGGGGACTATTTTAATTTTTTATTTTTATGTCCAGTACTTAATTCAGTTCATGACACATTATAAATAATTAAATTATTTTTAATTTATTCATTTCTGTGTTTTCTTAGGGAGAAACTGCATGAGAAATATTTCAGTGTTCAATGTTAAGAGAAATATAATGTTCTTGACTTCATTTTTTAGAGATATCAAAATTTAAAGTGATTCTCTTAGGTTTTTAAAACACTGTCTAAAAAAGATTATCATAACTCTCCCATTTTCCTGACACTAGATATAAGCAGGTAGATTATGAGTATACTGTACTGAATAGTCTGGTAGCCTTAAGACTGAAAATAAACTTGGATTCAGTGAGATATCACAAATGAAGACTCTGGGTCCTTAGAATTCAAAAACAAAGGCTAGACTATGAATTTATACATAAGATAAAATAAATTGAATCATTGAAAATGATAAATTAGAGTTAACTTATACATTTGTTGTAACCACTAACTAGCTCTGAGATATTGGGCAAAACATTTAACCTCCCCATGCCTCGTTTGCTTTTATTACAAAGTGAAGAATGTAGGTTAACTAATGCCTAACCTTCCCCTCCCCCCTTATCTTCTTTGAGTCTATTAAACTGAATCAATTTAATGCTATTTATATAGTTAATTTTTTCTATGTATTTCTGTTTTAATCTTCCACAAACTCCCACTGACACTTCATCAATAGTCAACTGACATTTATTAAGTGCCAACTATGTTTCAGGCACTGTGCTAAGCACTGGGAATAAAAAGAAAGGCAAAAGACAGTCTGCCCTCAAGGAGTTTACAATCTACAAGGGAAAAAATAGCATAAAGTTTGGGGGGGAGAGAAAGAGGATACGTGAGTGAGGGGGATGCCTGATGAAGACATGTAGCCAGATGGGAAACAATGAGGTGGCTGCATTGGGATCCCTCCTTCAATGGAGGATCTGGGAGGAGCTCTCTAGATGTCTGTCTTCCACTATCTCCAATCAGAGGGAGAAAGGAGTTCCAGGGCTTTGATACTGAGGAGATGATAGTTTCAGTGTTGATGTAATCTTGAAAAAAAATGAGTTACTAGAGACAATGATGAAGGCAACAAAATCAGCCAGATGGGAAGTGATGAGGCCACCTTCTTAAATGGATTCTTGTAACAGAAGCCCTTCCTTAATGGCCCTCCCTTAATATTTGGTCCAGTCCTGTAAGAAGCAACAAAGAATGGTATAGTGGTGAAAAGGTTGCTCATGGAGTCATGAAGACACTGAGTTTTGTCAAACTGAGTAAATCACTTAACTTTTTGGTGCTATAAGACATTTTTTAAGAATTTAAGTTGCAGAAAGATACCTATCTGGTTAAAAAAAAATTCTCCTGGTAATGTATTATGGCAGATAGACTATAGCCCTATAAAATGGAGTACCTTTCTAAACTCATAAATTTCTTTAAAACCCATGAGCACACTTTCCTGTCACATTTTATCCATAATGCCATACATTTTCCCCTACTATAAAACATCTTTTTTTTTTAGACCAAATACAGGAAAGTATGTGACAAAAATATCTGAGGTTTGGTAATTATCTAATAAATTTGATATTTTCTTAGTAGTCAATCCATATAAACCAGAAAAGGCTCTTTAATTTTGACTAAATCATCTAAGTTATTCAATTCAATTTAATCCAAAAGTAATTTTTTTAAAGTACCTACTATATACAGAGCATGTAGGAGGATACAAATATGAATGAAAGACACTTTTCAATAACTTACAATCTAATAACTCATATAATGGGACTTGGCCAATGGGGCTCCATCCCTAGAGTGTGTATATACTATTTTTATTCCATAAGGAAGAGTCTGGGGAGGCTGCTTGTGGTTAGCCATTATGTAACGATGTATAATGAAAGGATGTAACTAACAGGCTCCTGTAGCCTGTGGTCTCTCTCTCTACCTGAGGCCTATATATGGTCTGTTCATAGGCCTTTGTTCTTTGCCTCTTTGCATTTGTTCTTTCCTGTTTTTAGGTGAAAGAGTATTGAAGGCATCTATGATCTTGTGTGCTTCAAAAGGTCAGAATGGCAAGATACCAGAGGCCCCAAAAATGGAGTCCATGATGGATTTTAAGGCTAGCCATGCACAGTGAAGACTCAAAAGTTTTCTCCAGCACTACAATTCAAAAGAGTTTATTCAGCCAACTCTCACAGTCATACGTTGCTACTGGAAAAACAATTGCTTTGACTATATGGACCTTTGCCAGCAAGGTGCTGTCTCAGTTTTTTAGTATGCTGTCCAGATTTGCTGTAGCTTTTCCCCCCAAGGAGCAAGTGTCTTTTAATTTCATGGGTACAGTCACTCTCTCTAGTGACCTTTGAGCCCAAGAATATAAAATTGGACACTGCTTCCATTTCTTCTCTCCCTATTTGCCAGGGAGTGATGAGATGAGCTTCCAAGGTCTTAATTTTTTTTTTTTTATGTTAAGCCTCAAGCTAGCTTTCAAGCTCTCCGCTTTCACTCTCATGAAGAGGCTTCTTAATTCCTCTTCATTTTCTGCCATCAAAGTGGTATCATCTGCGTATCTGAGAATGTTGATCTTTCTCCTGGCAACCTTAATTCCAGCTTTTGATTCATCCAGCCTGGCAGTTTGCATGATATACTCTCCATATACGTTAAATAAATAAGGTGACAATATGCAGCCTTGTCATACTCCTTTTCCAACTTCAAACCAATCAGTTGTTCCATGTTGGGTTCTAAATGTTTGTCACATTCATCATAGGGAATTGGAATGTTAAAGGAGAAAATCAAAAGGTATTTGCAATAATAGTCAAGTTTGGTCTTGGAGTACAAAATAAAGGAGGGCAGAGACTAAGAGTTTTATCAAGATAACTCGCTGGTCATAGCAAACACTTTTTCAACAGTCCAATATGTGACTCCACACATGAACATCTTCAGATGGTTAATATTGAAATCATTGCTTGCAAACTTTGTAGCCAAAGGTGGAGTTGCTCTACAATCAGTTAAAACAAGACCTGGAGCTGACTGTAGCTCAGATCATGAGCTTCTTATTGCAAAATTCAGACTTAAATTGAAGACAGTAAGGAAAACCATCAGACCATATAGGTAAGGCCTAAATAATACCCCTTATGAATATGAAGTGGAACTGATAAATAGATTTAAGGGTTAGATCTGGTACAGTGCGTGAAAAAATATGGACGGGAGTTGGCAATATCATATAAAAGGCAGCAACAAAACATTTTCCAAAGGAAAAAAAGAGCAATAAAGCAAAATGGCTGTCTGATGAGGCTTTACAAATAGCTGAGGAAAGAAAAAAAGGGAAAGGGAAAAGAGAAAGGGAAAGTTATGCCCAATTGAATGCAGAATTCCAGAGAACAGCAAGGAGAGCAGAAGGTTTTCTTAAATGAGCAATGCAAAGAAATAGAACAAAACAAAGGAATGGGAAAGGCAAGAGATCTCTTCAAGAAAACTAGAGATATCACGGGAAAATTTCATGCAAAAATGAGCATGATAAAAGACAAAAATGTTAGAGACTTAACAGAAATAGCAAGAATACCCAAAGAACTATACAAGAAAGATGTTAACATTACGGATAACCACAAAGGTGTGGTTACTAATCTAGAAACAGGCATCCTGGAAAACGAAGTTAAGTGGATCTTAGGAAGCATTGTTAGAAATAAAGCTATAAGTAAAGCCAGCTGAACCATTTAGAGGCATTGATTACCATCAGTAAATAGAAGGAATAAAACAGGAAACTGAGCCCTGTGTAATTACAGTGATGGAGCTTGATTTGGGAGAAGAGTTGAGAAAATGTACATCCTTTTCTGCTAATCTATCCCCATTGATGTGAGGGATTATTGGTATGGGATATTTCCTATACTGTCAGACATAGTAAATTAGTTGGCTCTGTTGAGACTCTTCTAATGCAAAGACTCTACATGCCTATGAAAGGGGTACCTACATGAGTTGGCACCAGAGCTTTGAGAGAGGAGATATTCTTTCTTTCTGAGAAAGACACATGATTCTAGACTCTCTGAGAACAACTCCTGGCAGAAGAGAGAAAAACACTGTCTTGCAATTGTATAGGGAAAGCTGGCTCTTCAACATATCTCTGATTTCCAGCTTCTCTCTCTTGAGACTTTGGGGAATTTTCCCTTGTGTGAGATCAGGGTCTTTCTTTTTTGGGCTGACAGCTCTCTTTCCTTGGGGGGTGGGAGAGACTTATTTACTCTCTGTGTTTTCTGGTCTATTATATTCATATATATATATATATATATATATATATATATATATATATATAGCTTCTCACAGTTTTCTTTGCTCTTTTCTTGGATAAATGGTTTTACTTGATAGTCATTATTTGTGATGGTCTTTGTGTAACTCACATTTTGTGAGAAGGGGCAAAGCTGGTAATTACAAGCTTAGATCAACTCTCTCCTTTAAGAATGATCAGGAAAGTTTCTTTTTGTCCAGAACCAATTGTGCCCCTATCCCAGGAATATTTATCATGCTATATAAATGTAATTCTAGGCTGGTACCCCTTCTCTTAGATGAAAACAGGGTAGACAACCTCATAGTCACTTTACCTGTTCACCTCAAGGCAGAATCCTTGTCTCCCTTGGGATGGGGTGGATAAGATTACAGAGATATCTATCAATGCCTCCCTCAAGCTGCCTCTCTATATGTTTAGACCTCCTATGTTGATGTATACATAACCCACATGAGCAGCCCACACTTCACACATATAAGTAGGGCAAGATATGTTAGACTTGTGTGTTTTAGGGAGATGCTTTTGATAGCTATATGGAGGATGAATTAGAGAGGAAAGAAGCCAAAAGCAACAGTTGGGCAAGAGTTATGTGAATTAAGAGAAGGGGTTGGAGGAGAGAGATGGAAGTAGAATCATTGGAAACTTATTTTATATGGGGTGGTGGTGGTGAGGAAGTGTCCATGTTGAACCTGAAGTTCTGAAGTAAACCTGAGTGAGTGGAAAGTTGTAATGCCCCCAGTAAAAAGGAGAGAGCTTGGTGGGAAGAGAGTTAAGAAGTCAATGACTTCTATTTTAGATATCTTTTGTTTTTGATGCCTATAGGACATTGACATATCCCGTGGATCTGGAACTTGGGAGAAAGCTGAGATCTGGACATACAGATTTGGGAATCATTCACATACAGATGACAATTCAACCCATGGAGTCCGATGAAGGGGAGTGTAGAGAGAAAAGATGAGGGCCCAGGACAAAGTCTTTGGTGGACATCCATAGTCCATAGGGATATGAACATTTGATCACTAAAGGTAGCCAGAAGAAAAACTAGAAAATGGTAGTGTTACCAAAGTTGGGATAAAAGGAAGAGAGTATATGGAAAGAGGAGAGGTTGAACAACAACTTCAAAAGCTGCAGAGATGTGAAGAGAGACAATCTTTTTATTGTAGGTTTTTAATAGATATTTGCTAAATTGGATTGAATTCAAGGGCAATATATACATTTAAAGTTTCATTTCCTTTCAGGTTTTATTTTGAAATTTAAACTCTTTTGGCTCAGAGAATGAAAGGCAAAGTATCTTTTATAGCCCTATTTTACTATTTGCTTTCTTTTGTAAGGTTAGATAGGCATTGGGTGGCTGACACATTTCCATTCCTAGCTCATAGGATATAGTAAGAAGAGAGACAAAAAAAAAATCGCAGCTTTAGATCTCAGAGGGATCTTAGAAGACATCTTTAATTCCCTCAGTGGTACTGGTAGAGAATGAACTGCCCTTCATTCCTTCCCTCTAGCCAGTGGCAAACTGCCAACTATTCCTTTAATTTACTCTTTCAATCTAGAAAGGATAAAACATTCTGCACTTAAAGAAGTCCTTGATGGCTGTCATTTCAAAGGGAAAAACAAAAACAAAACCAAACTTCTATGGATTCTCTAAGTCGTAGTGGTAGAGAGTGGGAGATGGGGCAGAGTGAGAGAGAATTATGAGAATGAAGCATTTTCCCCTGGATTTTCCTTTTCAAAATGTAGAATAGAAAACCCTATGTAAAGAGGGAAAGTATATAAGTATGATATTATTTATGCTTATTGAACACATGTGCCTATGCAGATTTATTATATATGCTGTGTATAATTATATATGTAATATAAAAACTCCCTGTTTGTGGTGTTAAGCAACAATCTGTTTCTCTTCGGAACCCAGTTCTGTGTACAAACATTTTTACAACACATGTGGAATTGTAGTAGGAGTAGATGGTTTATAAATGATATGTTAAGGCAACAACATAAGTCAATACGTCAGAGGAATGGGAAAAACAAAATAATGCCGTATTCCTCAGCAAAAGTGGAAATGCAGTAGAAGTCTTAAAATTTTTTAAAGAGTTTTCTGTGCTTGTATGCAAATATCTTAGCTGATGATAATCAATTTCTAACTGAAAAAACTTCAGTGCCAAAAAACTTGTCAATAAACTTTCTTTTCTTTTTCTTTTCTTTTTTTTCAAGAAAAGAAAAGAAGCTACCTCTTGGAGGAAATGTTTGAGTTTGCACTTTATTTCTATCTTTGATTAAACATTTGTGTAAGAGGCCAATTGGATGAGCTGGGTTTTGCTCTGTGGCAGATTTAGATGGATTTTCTGGGTCTAGATTAATTAATGTAATTAGCTAGTTGGATTAATTACATTTGTGTTTCAGACTAGTTTGATTTTAAGGTATTAGGAGGACAGCGAGTGTAATCCCTTGAAGATTTTTCTGAACGGCAACTTTTCCCAAGTGACTGATGGTCTCCATCACAATGCACTCTGCACCACTGAAATGGTTATTTCTATTGCCTTGACCACAATTTTTAAAACAATAAGTATTGTGTAAGTAAGGTCAAAAGTATAGCAAGATCTATGAGTGATATATCTCAAAGAAATCAAAGAAGGAGGAAAAGGACCCTTATGTACAAAAATATTTATAGCAGTTCTTTTTGTAGTAGTAAAGAATGGGAAACTGAATGGATGCACATTAATTGGGAATGGCTGAACAAGTGAACGTGATCGAATTTTATTGCATTGTAAGAAAAAATGAAAGAATGGTTTCAGAAAATCCTGGACGACTTTTAAGAACTAATGCAAAGTGAAGTGAGCAGAACCATGAATACAAGTTATACAATAACAAAATAGTAAAGATGATCAACTGTGAAAGACTTAAGAACTCTGATTAATGCAATGACCAAACACAATCCCAAAGGACTTGTGATGAAACATGCTACCCACTTTCAGATAGAGAGAGAGAGAGAGACAGAGAGAGAGGAAAGAAGAAGGAGAAGAAGGAGAAGAAGAAGAAGAAGAAGAAGAAGAAGAAGAAGAAGAAGAAGAAGAAGAAGAAGAAGAAGAAGAAGGAAGAGGAGGAGGAGGAGGAGGAGGAGGAGGAAGATTCAGAGCACAGATTGAAACATTTTCTTTTCTTTCTTTTTCTTCCTTTTTTTGGGGAAGGGGGAGGAGGAGGAAGGACATGGTTAACAATGAAATTTCTTTTTCTTGACTATACATATTTGCAGTGGGTTTTGTTTTTCTTGCCTTTTCGATGGTTGGGGAAGGGGAGTTGGGAGAGAGAAAATGTAGTGCTGAAAATCAAATCAAATTGAATAAGTATCCTGAGAGGCAATGTTCCAGTGGATAGACAGTGGATCTCTGATTCAGGAAAACTTGATGATCTCTGAGTCAGGAAAAATTGGGTTTAAACCTTTCCTTTGACACATCTTGGTTGAATAAACCTGGGCAACTCTTAGTCCCTAAGGGCTCCCAGACAACTCTCTAAGAGTTCCAGGACAAGGCTTTAAGGCTAGAAATTGCAGAGTATTTGTGATCTTTGCTGGCAGAGGGGAGCTTCCTAGAGTGACAAAATCATAGATTTGGATTAAATGGCCAAACTAACTCCCCCTCCTCATATTTGCAACATGTTCGACCTATAATACTAGTGTAAAGTTGGCCTGATTAATTCCCTTGTCATGAAAACTGCAACTATGATTGCCTAGACACCTTTTTTTTTGCTAAGTGTCTTCATACGGCTCTGGGTCTTGTGTCCATATGTGCTTGTGGTTGCTCAATAATTATTAATTGACCAAATTTTTATTTTCTAGCACAGACTACTAAAACACCCAAAATCACTTTGAAATATGCAAACACCAGGAAGATCATGTCCAATTAATGTATAGCTAATACCTCCTTTGTAATAATACCCTCCCAACTTTCATTTACAAGACTGGGTTGCCAGAGCACAGATGCTTTCTTGTGTTCTAGGGTAATTCAGTGGTTGGCTACTTTTATTACAGCAGTGCATGAGCCTCTAGCTGTGTGCTTCCCATTGTTGTTGTCGTTTGTCTTTTGTTGTTATTGTTGTTTTAATTTTTAGGCAATGGGAGTTAAGTGACTTGTCCAGGGTCACACAGCTAGTTAGTGTTAAGTGTTTGGTCTGAGGTCATATTTGAACTCAGGTCCTCCTGACTTCAGGGCTGGTGCTCTTTCCACTGCGCCACCTAGCTGCCTCTTGTCTTTTGTTTTTGAAGAGGACCAATGATATCATGAGGTAATATATTGATTCATGGGTAAACTGAATTTAAGTGAGGCAGAGCTGCACAAAATGGTCAGCCTCACTCTCTTCCAGAGTCATCAAAGTCTAGTGGCAAGACCAAAGTGAAGAGGGCTGGCAATGGCCTGGGATGCAGTGGATCTCTTGGCTTCTTTGATGCCTGCCTAAGCTCTAAGGTGTCCACAATGCCTGCTTCATCTTCCTTCCTGGCCATTGGAACAAATGGTTCTCATCTGCCCATTCTCTGGGAGGTCTTTACATGCTTGGGGTAGACATCCCCTTAACTCACGGACAGGTTTGTTGGTTACCCTTAACCTCGTTAAGCCTGTCTGCCAAGATGGTTTAACTGGGGTGTGGCCACTGTGCATGCTACAGTTTCTTGGCACCACAGATGAGAGTTAAGTGCCAGGTAGATCCTGAAGGTGGATAAACAACCCCGAAAAGGGCTCAGCAAAGCTAGTCCTTCTTGAACGCCAAATATACCCCATGCTTCCCATTAACACTCAGGCAGTTGAAGGGAAAGGGAAAAAGCATTTATTAAGCACCTGCTATGTACCAGACACTTGGCAGATACTATTTCTTTTTATCCTTATAACAACTCTGGGAGATAGATGCTGTTATTATCCCCTATTTGACAGTTGAGGAAACTGAGGCAAACAGAGGTTCAATGACTTCCCTAGGGTCACGAAACTTATAAGTGTCTATGATTGGATTGGAACTCAGATCTGCCTGACTCCTAGCCCAGTTCTCTGTCCACTAATACCACCTACCTTTCTTAATTATCTTTTAGCAAAGGCATTAACTAGGAAGGCGTAGTAAAGATAGTAGGTATAAAACATTCCCACCATAAACCTGAGGCACATTCTCCCATAAAAACACAAAATATACATGGGAAGAGTGGTTTCAAACTTGAGTACAATGTGTAGAACTTATGTGGGGCAAAGTTAGCTCACCATTTCTGGTACTTCATGTCTTAAAAGTCCTTTCTCTCTCTCTGATCTCTAAGGTCCCTTCCAGCTTTATTTTTTTAAAAAATTTATCTATTTTTAGTTTCCAACCTTCACTTCTATAAGATTTTGAATCCATTTCTCCCCCCCCACCATGGTGTACAATCCAATATAGACTCTACATGTATATTCATGTCAAGCATATTTTCCCATTAGTCATGATGTAAAGAACAATTAGAACTAATGGAAAGAAGCACAAGAATGAAGCAATACAACAAAACAACAAAGGAAAGGGAGAGCAAGTAGTAAGCTTCCATCTTCATTCAGACTCCATATTTCTTTCTCTGGGTGTCAATAGCAATTTCCATCATGAATCTTTTGGAGATGTCTTAGATTCTTTTAAAATTTTTTTTATTAATTTATTTTGATTTATCAATAATCACTTCTATATGATTTTGAGTTTAAAATTTTTCTCCCCCTTCTTTCCCACCACCCTCCCCAAGATGGCTCACAATCTGATATAAGGTATACATTTATATTCCTATTAAACATATTTTTACATTAGTGGTGTTGTAAGTAAAAATTAAAACCAATAGGAGGAACCATCAGAAAGAGGAAACAAAACTCAGCAGAAGAGAAAAAATATAGCAATTCAACTTTCATAGTTCTTTTTCTGGATGTGGATAGCATTTTCCATTACGAGGCCTCTGGAGATGTCTTAGGTCCTTGTATTGCTGAGAAGGGTTAAGTTTATCAATATTAGTCATCGCGCAACGTGGCTGTTACTGTGTACAACGTTCTCTTTGTTCTGCTCATTTCACTCAGCATCAGACCATACAAGTCTTTCCAGGTTTTTCTGAAGTCAGCCTGTTCATCATTTCTTATAGAACAATAGTATTCCATTACATTCATTTACCACAACTTGCTCAGCCATTCCCCAATTGATGGGTATCCTCTCAATTTTCAATTCTCTGCCACCACAAAAAGAGCTGCTATGAATATTTTTGCACATGTGGGTCCTTTTCCCATTTGTATGATCTCTTTGGGAAATAGCCCTAGAAGTGCGATTGCTGGGTCAAAGGGGATGTCTTAGAATTTTGTGTTGCTGTGAAGTGCCAAGTCTATCAAAGTCATCCCATAATGTGGCTGTTACAGTATACAATATTCTCCTGGTTCTGCTCATTTCACTCTGTATCAGTTCATGTAAGTCTTTCCAAGTTTTTTAAAAATTCTTCATGCTCATCATTTCTGACAGCATAATAGCATTCTATTACATTCATATACCACAACTTGTTCAGCCATTTCCCAAATGATGGGTGTCTCCTCACAAAAAGAGCTGCTATAAATATTTTTGTACTTGTGGGTCTTTTTCCCATTTTTTATGATCTCTTTGGGATACAGACATAGAAGTGGTATTCCTGGGTCAAAGGGTGTGCACAATTTTATAGCCCTTTGGGAATAGCCCCAAATTGCTCTCCAAAATGGTTGGATCATTTCACAACTTCACCTTTCTCTCTTTGTAGAGTCCTTGCAAAACTTCCTTGGGTGTAGCATTTCTGATGGGCAGGGTGCTCAGCTGAGTTCCAAAGGTCTGCTTTTCCCCATGGTCTGACTCTTAATTACCAGGTCTAATTCCTTGAATCTGCTTTTTCTCTTGGTTAACTATGTATGTCTTTCCTCAGCTGATTGTCTCTCTGTGTCTATCTCTTTCTGGGGTGTGTGTGTGTGTGTGTGTGTGTGTGTGTGTGTGTGTCTTCCCAATTGGAAGCTATATTAAGGCCAAGGATGGGAAGGGAGGGAGAGAGGGAGGAAGAGAACAGAAAATCACTTTCTCCCATGCTGTCATCTGGTACAGTGATATGAGTGTCCTTTCAAAACCAACTCCAGTATCCAAATTCAAAATGCTCTGCTGCTGAATGGCTTCCTTCTTTTGTCTAGGTTGTTCAGTCATTTCAGTTGTGTCTGACTCTTCATGACCCTATTTGGGGTTTTCTTGGCAAAGATACTGGAGTGGTTTGCAATTTCCTTCTCCAGCTAATTTTCTAGATGAGGAAACTGAGGAAGCATCTATATTGTACTGAGTGCTTTTTATAAATATTCTCATTTGATCTTCCCAACAATCCTGCTAGGTAGATATTATTATTAATCCAACTTTACAGTTTAGAAAACTGAGGCAAACAGAGGTTAAGTAAATTTCCCAAGGATATACAGTTAATATGTCTCTAAGGCCAGATTTGAACTCACGTTTTCTGGATTCCAAGCCCAGTGCCAGTTGCCTTGAAAATAATCAAACAGCTATATTATTGTTATTATTATAAAAATAGCATTATTAATCATATGTTCTATATTATAAAATAGCAGGGAGAGAAATGACCCTCTTTTTAGATGTTTGGCCCCATTTCAACTAAACCCTATAAACACTTGCAAAAAGATGTGTACTGTTTTCCTAAAACAAGACACAAGAACAGATTTCATACTTTATGTCGGGTTATTACTCAATCTGACCTTCAGTGATCATAGATAGATAATTGGGAGGTCATTTCTGGTTTGGGGGCTTTCACTTTTTGCTATTATGGTTTGGTGCTAGGACTTAAGGAACTTTGAAAAAAAACCCTTAGACCAATCAATGCTGAAATAAGGCTCTTTATATGACACATTTTGCCCCCACACAAGGAAAGGCATTTAACTTAAGGCACCTGGAGAAGGAGACAAGGATAATAGGGGAAGGGCTTGAAGGTGAGGAAGAACCACCATCGGGGATAATCCCTGGTGATGGTTCTCCAGCAGTTATGGGAGAAGGAAGTCTCTGATGATCCTGAAAGTGTTTGGCTAGTTTCCCTCTAGGAGGCAAAGCATTGTGACATGCATCTCTCAGTTCAAATTCAAGTCTAGCTTCAGACATTTACTAACTGTGTGATCCTGGACAAGTGGTCACTCATCCTTTCTTGGTCTCAGTTTCCTCATCTGTAAAATAGGCATAATAATATCATTCACCTCCCAAGGTTGCTGTGAGCATCACTTGAGGTAGTATTCGTAAAGCACTTTGCAAACCTGAAAGTGCCATATAAATAGTAGCTACTGTTGTTATCTGTGATGCTAAAGGCAAGGAGTTGCCCATTAGCAAAGCTGTATAGAAGATGGAAGTCTTCCGCAAGGAAGATTCTAAATATAGGATACACACACATAGATATATATGTATATATATCTATGTGTGTGAGTGTGTGTGTGTGTATATATATATATATATATACACACACATGTAAATAGGAATTTCCAGAGAAAGATTAGAATATAAAGGAAGGAGGTACCAGGCAAGAGGAGGAGGCATGGCTAAAGTAGTGATAGCCTATGGGTTGGAGGAAGATTAAGCTTTAGAACAATTATATTCACATTGTAGTATAAATACCTGTTCTATCTTTCAAGTAGAAACATCACAGAATCTCGGTTTTAACAGTGCCTCTCAGAGTCTCAGTTGTCATATCTGTAAAGTGGGGATATTACTGGTAGTAGCTACATCATAGCATTGTAGGATTATTGTTAGGAAAGAGCTCTGCAAACCTTAGAAGGCATGTAAATGTGAGTTTTTATTATCATTATCTACAGGTCAGAGTTCATATGGATAAGGAAGAAATTTTGTCTATCTGTGAGAATTTGGAATCCCTTGAAACCAGCTGCCTTTGACTTTGAGTTAATAGAGTCTCAGAATAAGTTGCATTTTATCCAGATTGATAAATCTTTTAGTGAGAAAATATCACAGGGACAGAGATTTGATCTTCAGCCTGCTTGAAACCATTAAACAAAGCACACTGAAGTGGCATTTGGCATAATAGACTTGCCTACAGAAATTCAGGGTATTCAGAGAATGAGGAGCCTATGAATGAAGTCTGATACATGTCTCAATTAGGAAAAATGAGCAGCAAAGGGCCTGTATTGTTATTTTAGAAGTGATTCTGCTTTTCAGTGTTTGTTGATCCTCTCCCAGTCTCTAACAAGCTCAGTGATAATGGGAGATTGTTACTGCTGCACTACGGTGAAAAACTACAAAATAGTTTGTCTGCAATCGGCAGTATTCTGTGTTTCCAAATATGGGTGAATTTCACTTGTTTTCTAGATTTCAGGTCCCTAAAACTTCTAGAGATTGAATTTTTCTATGCATTTATATTTCTATATAACTCTCTCTCTCTCATCGATAGTAAGTGATTCTTTCCATTCATTCATTTTAAATTTTAACCTTTATTGACATTTTTTGTTTTTCATCACTTATATTTTTAAATATATCCTGCCCCTCCCCAACAAGCCATCCCTTATAACAAGAAGGATAAAAAAAAGGCAGTTCAGTAAAACTAATACATGGATCAAAATCTGCTAGTATACACAATGTTCTAAGCCCACAGTCCTTCAGTTCTGCAAAGAAGAGATAGAGGAATATTTTCTCATTTCTTTTGTGGGACCAGGATTGGTCATTACAATTACACAGCATCAATTTCTTCTTTTCTTCCTTCTCTTTCCCTCCCCTCCCCTCCCCTGCCCCTCCCCTCCCCTGTCCCTCCCCTCCCCTGTCCCCTCCTCTCCCCTCCCTTCCACTTCCCTCCCCTCCTCTCCTCTCCTCTCCTCTCCTCTCCTCTCCTCTCCTCTCCTCTCTCCTCTCCTCAGATGACACTACCTCACTGATGCAGTAAGAAATTTCTCTCTTTTTAAATCTTTCATTTTATTCTATTATCCAATTAACACTTTTCTCTCCCCCCTCCAATTTAAATAAAAAAACATTTTAAAGAACATGAATAGTCAAACCAGACAAATTATCACATTGTCTACATCCAAAAATGCATTTCACATTCTAAACATTTAAGTGACCAAATGCTAAATCTCTCACCTTTATATCAGGAGTAGCATAGGTGATCACCTGTCCTCTGAAATCGTGGTTGGCATTATATTGCAATGGTCAAGGTTCTTAAGTCTGCCAAAGTTGTTTGTCTTTATGGAGTTATTATTGTGTGAATTGTTCTCCTGGTCATTTCACTTATTAGTTCATACAAATCTTTCCACATTTCCCTGAACATTTTCTTTTCATCGCTGTTTATAGCACAGTGTACTCCATTACATTCATTAAACATAATTTGCTCAATGATTCCCCAATTTTATAGGTATTCCCTTAGTTTCTATAATTTTCGTACATAAAGGTCCTTTTCTTTTTTTGATCTCTTTGAGATATAAGCTATTCCTGGGTTAGAGAGCATGTATAATTTAGTAACTTTTGTGGCATAGTTCTAATTTGTTTTCCAGAATGGTTGGACTAATTTACAATTCCACCATCAGCACATTAGCATACCTGGTTTTTTTCCACAGCCACTTCAACATGTCGTTTTCTTTTTTTGTCATCTTTGCAAATCTTATGTGTGTAAGGTACAACTTCAGACTTGCTTTAATTTGCATTTCTCTAGTTATTAATGACTGGGAATAATTTTTCATATGGCCCCTTAATAAATTGAATGTCTGCCTTTGAGACTCCCTTTTCACAGATGGGTGAGGAGTTCCTTGAGTCATGGTCTTTCTTGATCTTTTGCTTATGAAATCACAGTTTTCCTCACTATGATGTCTTGATTTAGTTCAAATGGAGATTCAATTGAATAAGACATTTATTGTGTCTTCTATGCATAAGGTGCTGTGTTAGGTTCTGGGGATACAAATAAATGAGACATTCTTCCCATCAAAGAGCTTCCATTCCATTAGGGGAACCACAGAATCACAGAAATTGAGAGTTTATAGGGACTTTAGTGGCCATTTAATCTAAATAACATATGAAAGGAATCCTTATTCCAACATACGTAATTAGTGTCTATCCACTCTGCTTGAAGACCTCCAATGACACGGAGCCTCTTCACCACCCAAGGCAACCCATTTCCAGATTTGGATAGCAAGTGTAAGGAAGTTTTCCCTGATATTAAGTTTTTATTGGCTCTTTTCAACTTCTACCCTTTGCTTGAAAAATGCCAAAATCTTGTGGGCTGTACAAAAACAGGTATTGGGCTGAATTTTGCCTTTGGACCATAATTTGCTTGACCCTTGGTTTAATCCAATTCTCTCTTTTTTGAATGAATAATATGAGATTCTTCATAAAAAATTTGCTAAAATCTGGATAAATATGTGTCCCTGACATTCCTTTTATCTGTTAGTTTAGTAAATCTCATCAAAAAAGAAAATGAAGTTAATCTGATATGACCTGTTCTTGATGGAGTTATGCTGGCTATATGTGATTGATCACTGCTTCCCTGTACAGAAGTTTGCCAGCCATTGTTTAATGATCTCTTATTAAATCTTTTCAGGCATTGAAGTTAAGCCTATTGGTCTATGGTTTATAGGCTGTGTTCTTTTAGCTTTTTTTTAAAAAATTGGGCTGTTTGCCTACTTTAGTCTTATGGTTCACCTCTTCCATTTTCTATGATCTTTCAAATATCACTGACAGTGGCTCAGAAAATTCATCTTCCAGTTTCTTCAGTACTTATATGTGTAGTTCATCCAAGTCAAGTGACTAGAACTCAACAAGGATAGCCAGCTGTTCTCTATCACCTCTGTTATCTTGAGCATCAACTTCCTCTTAGTGGTTTTTGTTCTATCATTTCCACTGGTAAGGTTGCTTTCTTTGGTAAGGAAAGAAATCAAAGCAAGAATTAAGATTTGCTTTCTTTCCATTGTTAGTTATTAATGTCCTATCTATTCCTGACAAAGTTCTCCCTTTGTTGTTCCTTGTTCTCCACCTCAACCTCCCCCACCCCCCAAATAAAAGCTAAACAGAACCTTTTTGTTGTCTTTAGCGCCCTTCATTAGACTCAGCTCATTCTGAGCTTTGGCATCCCTGACACTATTTTTATAGCATCATGACCTGATTTTATATTTGTCTTCTGTTACCTGCCCTTGCATCCAGCTTCAGTGAATTTCTTTTTTGGTTGGTGAGTTCCCTATGCATTCACATTGATCTCTACTAACAAATCTCAATTTTTTCTTCTTATCAGAATTGTTTTCCTTTGGGTCTTTGGAATCTCAGTCTTGAGCACTATCTATTCCTTCTGTATTGACCTTCCACGTAGCATTTAAATTAATGAGTATCCCACCTTTTTTTCCTCAAAACCCTTTGCAATTTGCTTTCCCCAAGAGCAGAGAGTTGTCGCATGTATACATCTAAGTAGATGCAGACTAGTTTGAATATGAGAAGTGGGCTAACAACTTTACACATCAGGAAAGGCTTTTTGGAAAAGATGGTGACATGAGCAGAGCTTTGAATGAGGATGAGGATTCTGAAAGATGGAGATGAAGAGTGCATTTCTGGTACGTGAGATGGCCTGTGTGAATGAATGCCAGAGTGCTGTAGAATTTGAGCCACTGGAAAAAGTTAACTTGTCTGATATTGGTTTTTAAAAGGGCTTTCAAGATGAGTGAAAGTGGAGAGGCAATATAACACAAGTCACAAAAATGAAGTGAAATAGGGAAATAACAGAGAGATTTAGATTGAGAGATGGAAGGAACCTTAGAAGGTCCTCCAGGCTAGTGGTGTCAAATTCAAATAGAAATGAGGGCCACTAAGCTGCACATAAGGCTACTCATGGGCCACATATTGACTTAGTTTAAAAATGTAATAACATCTATATTTTATGTTTTAATTTATTTTGTTAAGTATTTTCCAATTACATTTTTAATATGGTTCAGGAATGTTGTAGGCATGTTTAACATGTCTGTTCTAACCCAACCACTTCATTTTGCAGGTGAGGAAATTTATCAGGAAACAGATTTTCATTCAGTGTCAGGAATAACTTCCTAACATGTAGAGTTGTCCCTAAATGGAGTGGGCTGTCTTGTGACATGGTCTTCCCTCTCACCAGAAGTATTCAAACAGATGGTAGATATCTATCTGCCAGAGTTGTAGAAGGGATTTCTAAATTGGGTAGGAAGTGGGACAAAAGCATACCTTATTTGTGTCATGGACCCCTTTGGTAGTCTGGTGAAATCTATGAACCTGTTCTCAGAATCATGTTGCTAAAAGGCATAAAACAAAATATATAGGACTACAAAGGAAACAAATTATATGGCAATAGTTGTCAAAGAAAAAAAAATGAACAAGTTCACAGACCCCAAGAACTGCTAGACTAGATGAACACTAATGTTTCTTTCAAGTGTAAGATTCCATGCTTTTACATCTATTGTAGGTATTACCCTATGGACAAAAACAAAAATCAAAACCAAAAACAAACAAAAAAAAGACATTGAAGGTACAAGAAATGTTGTCCATTTTGGTGTTGTGTGGACTATATTTTCCCCTGAAATGGCAATCTCCTTATTTTTATAATAATTTGGTTTTTGGTGTTTTTTTTTTCCTTCTCATAATTACCAGTACAATGAAAGAAGTAATTTGAAAGCCAATTCCAGTAATAGTTTCATGGGCTGCCTTCATCATGGCCAAAGGATGCTCCAAATCAAAGTCCATTGCATACTCAAGTAAAGCACAGGCCCTTTAGTGTGAACTAGCAGGAGGAAAAGATGGGTTGAGAGGCAGTCAGCAGAAGCTCCTGCTTGCACATGTTTATTTTCAATAATTAGTCATAGTGTTAATAGAAACATCCATTTGAAGCAAAGGCTGCTTATTTGCACAAACAGTGGAAATATGTGATACTGTAGCTTGGTAATGCAGACTACAAATAACTGAGTAAGAACTGCTAAACTACATAACAATTAAATATACCAGAAGTAAACATTTTATAAAGAGCATTTAATATTTTGGATTGGGTAGCTATTACATGACAATGCCAATAAAATAGTTGTCTGAATCCCCCCCCCATTTTAAAAGTCTGTTTTTAATACATAATTCATTTTGTTTCAAGAAATATTTTTAAAATGCCTACTATACACAAGGAACAGACCATATGAGAACTAAATTTGTCCTTCCTTCCCTCCTTCATTCCTTCCTTCCTCTCTCCCTTCCTTCCTTCTCTCCCTCCTTCCCTTTCTTCCTTCTTTCCCCTTTTTTCCTTTCTCCTTTCTTTCCTTTTTCCTTCCTTTCTCCTCTTCTTTCTCTTCCCTTCTCTTCTTTTCTTTTTCTTCCTTCCCTTCTTTCTTCCTTCCTTCTTTCCTTCCTTCCTTCCTTCCTTCCTTCCTTCCTTCCTTCCTTCCTTCCTTCCTTCCTTCCTTCCTTCCTTCCTTCCTTCCTTCCTTCCTTCCTTCCTTCTTTCTTCTTTCTTTCTTTCTTTTTCTTTCTTTCTTTCTTTCTTTCTTTCTTTCTTTCTTTCCTTCTTTCTTTCTTTCTTTCTTTCCTTCTTTCCTCTCTCACTCTCTCTCTCTTACTCAGAATTTTGTGATATTCTATAGAATCTAGAGTTGTGAAACAAAGGTTGGGAAATACTGATATAAGGTCATTTTTGTCTTTATCTTTATTTAATATATAAGATCATTTTTATCTTTAATTATATACATACCAAATATAAATATTAAAGCAGTGTGATGTAGGAGGTCTGTAGTCAGGAGACCTTAATCAGTTCTTGTTTGTTCCTGGTTCTGGCATTTATTGTCTCTGTGACCTTGGCCATTTCATTTATCTTCTCTAAGACCCAGTTCCCTCATCTTTAACATGAAGGGTTTGGAATAGGTGACCTTTAAGGTCTCTCCTGATTCTAAATCTATGATCCTACTTTTGTGGAAATAAAGCCCATTTCATTTCATTTTACCATGCGGAACCCCATCATCCAAATGAAATTTGGTTGACAAAATCCCAAATCTGAGCAATTGATGAATTAGAAGCTCAATTTCAGTCTGAGAAAGAACATCACCCACCAAATTGAAAATGTTTCCAGGTGCCTGAAGAAACCTTTGTAGTAACTGTGAGCAGTGACTAGATGAAAATAAGAGGAAGAATGAGAGTTTGAAAATCAGTTTGGAGGGAAGTAAAATAATGGAAGACAAGCACTGACAAGCAATAGCAAGGAAGATAAAGCAGGAATCATGGAATAAACAAAGGCTGGAACAGTTTTCTCCTAATGAAAATGCCAGGAGCCAGCCATCACATTCTGATTTTCAGCAGGACTTGTAGAATCTCTAGGACAAGCAAGGAAAAGCCTGTTTGAAATATCTCAAGGGAAGAATAGTAACAACAACCCTCTGGGGGTTGTCCCAGGCAACCGAGACCATGCAACAGTGTGGTGTGTCACATCAAGTTTGCTTCCTGGATGCAATTCTCTAGGGCTTTGGAGGACAGCTACAAAAGCCTCATTACGTGAGAGTATGTCAGAAAGAGAGCAAAGACAACATTACTAGTCATTGCAAGCTTAGGGCCACAGGACCATAGATTTGAAGCAGTGCAGATGGTCCATTGCAGCCTTCTTTGGCAGCCTGATGAAGCCTATGGACTCTTCTAAGAATAATTAAATAATTGAAGGAAATGTTAAATTTCAGTTAGAAGTTAGTGAAAGTAAAGCTGAATTTTTTTTTTCCATTCAAGTTCATGTACAATCATCCACCCCTTAAATTTATTCATTAACCAATCCCTTTGGGGGTCCATGGACCACAGATTAAGAAACTCTAATTTAGTTTAAACTTCTCATTTTACAGATGAAGACTCCAAGGCCACGAGAGGTCAAACTGCTTGAACAAAGACACACAGGTAATTAGTAGCTGAGTCAGGAATTTGAATCCAGATCCCCTGATTCCAAATTCATTCACCTTTTTATTACACCACACTGCTTCTCATAATGTTTCTTGAGCCAGACTTTAGCCCTGACTATGGTCCTCTCATCCAAAGCATTGGACCTGATTTGGGGTGGGGAGAAGCTCTAGGATGGATTGTGCAGCCTTCCTTAAATACCTGCACTCTCTGAACTGCTCTGCCTGCCCCCCGGAGTCAGTACTCATGTTTTTGGGAACCACTGCTATCAGATTAAGAAAACTGGCAAATTCACAACATATCTGATATTCTGTAAAAAAAAGAGAATTACCAGAGACTAAAAAAGCAACCTGCTAAGGAGCCTTAGCTAGCTGGCATTCTTAAATGGGTTGCAAACCTTAAAAACCTTAACCTTTCCATCTCAATGGATGAGATGCTGTGTGAAGTTGTATCATGTATTTGGGAGATGGGGCAGCTAGATAGCACAGTGAACAGAGCACCAGCCCTAGATTCAGGAAGACCTGAGTTCAAATGTGACCGTGGACACTTGACACTTACTAGCTGTGTGACCCTGGGCAAGTCACTTCACCCCATAGCCTTGCCAAAAAACAAAACAAACAAACATATATTTGGGAGATAGGGCAGAGCTGGGAAACCTCTGTGGGAAACCATTCTCCTCCATAGGAAACCATTTAAATTTCTAAATATAAAAAAACCTTTCGGATTTAAACAAGATATATATGCAGGGGAAGGAAATAGACCTAGGGAAGAAAACATCCTCTACCAGTGCAGGTGGGAATATCTCAGTCAATAAACATTTATTAAGCACCCATTATGTGTCAGACACTGGGCTAAGTAGTGAGGATATGAAGAAAGATAAAAGACAGTCCCTGCTCTCAAGGAACTCACAGGTTAACAGGGGAATTGGCATGCAAACAACTAGTAAATAAAAATAAGATATGATCAGGTCTCAGAGAAAAGGCACAAAGATTAAGGAAGACTAGGAAAGGCTTCTTGGAGAAGACAGAATATTAGTTGAGATTTAAAGGAAGCCAGGGGGCAGAGATGAGGAGGGAGTGCATTCCAAGCATGGGGAACAGTCAGAGAAAAGGGCTAGAGTCAGGAGGTGGAGAAACCGCAAGGAGGTCAGTGTCACGGGATTACAGAATACGTTGGGGGGTGGTATAGAGAAGGAGTAGGAAGTATAAGAAGACTAAAAAGGGGGCAGCTAGGTGGCACAGTGGACAGAGCACCGGCCCTGAAGTTAGGAGGAACTGAGTTCAAATCTGGCCTCATTCCAAACACTTGATACTTACTAGCTGTGTGACCCTGGGCAAGTCACTTAACCCCTGCTGAAAAAAAAGAAGACTAAAAAGGTGGGAGGTGGGAATGATGTGAAGACCTTTGAACACCAAGCAGAGGATTTTAGAATTGATCCTAAAGGTGATAGGAAGCCACTTGGGTTGATTAAGTAGGAAGATAATATAGTCAGACCCAGGCTTGTCAGGCTTGACAGCTGAGTGGGGGATGGATTGAAGTGGGGAGAGAAAGAGTGACTTCACTGTGCCTTTTTGTCAAGGCAGGACTTGGTCTTCCTGGCTTTCTGTTAATTATGCCCCACTGCCTCTCAGGAGAAAGAAAAAGATTGAAAAAAAGGTGTCAAAGTTCAGAGGAAATGAAGCTATGATAGGGAAGGACTGAGAAAAGGTCACATTATATAACCTATTTTTTTTTTCATTTGTTTTCTCTGTGAAGGAGAATGCTTTTCCAGCTAGGAGGTGTATAGAGCAAAATATTTAACAGGGAATTCAAACATATAATGAGTGAGAAGAGAGTAAGAAAGTGCCTACCTATCCTCAATGAGTTTAAGTCATAGATAAATTATATAAAAATAAAAAATAAAAAACACACAAAGTTAAAAGCACAAAACTTTGGTGATGTGTTTTCTGAAAGGCTGTGTATATCCAGGGTGACTGTAGGAGGCAGTAAGTACAATGGAAAGTACCCTGGCTTGGGTTCAAATCCCACCATATCTACCGCTTATTACCTGGGTGACTTTGGGCAAGTGACGTCATCTCTCTAGCCCTCATTTTCCTCATTTATTAAATAAAAGAGTTGAACAAGATGGCCTCATAGGTCCCTCTAGCTCCAAATTTGTGATCATGCATAAGTGTAGATGCATGTAGATTCTGTAGAGATTAGCAGAAACCTTAATGTGTTGTAAGCCTAGGGTTGGTAAATAATGATATAAAGTCCCTATAATCCTTATTTAATTATATCACTGCCAAACTAAGAGCATTAAAGCAATGTGGTGTTGGAGATCTGGAGTTCATATCTCACTTCTTATTCCAATTACCTGTGTGACCTTGTCTTGCTTAGGGCTCAGTACTATGGATCCGTTAGAGATTCCTGTTGGGTGGGTAAAAGATGCAGCCAGTGCTAGACGATGAAACAAGAAGGTATGATGGGAAGCTCGGGATTATCACCATAAAGTATGCGCCTCATGCTGATCAACTATCAGCATCATTCATTATCTCAGATACGCATGGTCGATTGGTCAAAGATATCGTTTGCTACGGGGCAGCTAAATGCCAGGCCTAGAGTCAGGAAGACTCACCTTCCTGAATTCAAATCTGGCCTCAGATATTTACTAACTGTGTGACTCTGGCCAAGTCACTTAACCTTGTTTGCCTCAGTTTCCTCATCTGTAAAATGAACTGGAGAAGGAAATGGCAAACTACTTTAGCATCTTTGCCAAGAAAACCCCAAATGGGGTCAGGAAAAGTCCCATGAAACTGAACAACAGCAACAAATTGTTTGCTACAGAGGCTATGCTGCTAGCAAAGTGGAGAAGACATGCCAGTAATAATAATGATAATAATAAGCACTTTTAGGAGATGGAGGCAGGGGTGGAAATGCAGGATAAATAACATAGAATAGCATTATCTTCTAAGAATAGTGTTAGAAACTCTATGAAAGTGAATTCTAAACGACAACAAGAAAGGACTTTTTTAAAGCTATTTTAAGGGCAAAGAAGAAAGATCAAAGAAGAGATACGGGTAGATGAGTTGATGTTAACAGATGACGGTGAGGAGGCAGAATTACTGAACTCTCATTTTGCTTCTGATTTCTTTCCCAAAGGGAATGATGATCTTTAGATTGAGAAGACAAGAACAAAAATGCATAATGAGAAGCTGAAATCTAAAATAAATCAGAAATAGGTAGGAGAGCATCTAGAGGGCCTCAGTGAGTTCAGGTGATCAAACCTGGAAGAATTACAGGCCAGGGTACTGAAAAAACAAAAGAAAACAAAACTGGAAGATGTGAATGATAAACCACTATCCGTGATTTTTTAAATGATTGTGGTGAAGGAAAGAAGAGCTACCAGGTTGCAAGGTGGCATATGTCTCAAATTTCAAAAAGGGAAAATGATGAATCCTGGCAAGTATGGACTGAGAAGCTTGACTTCTAGAACATAATATTTAAAGGGATGATTTATGAGCACTTAGAAGGGAAGCTCTGATCACTAAAAGACAGCCTGGTTTAATCAAGAGCAAGTCATGGCAGACTAACTTCATGTCCTCTTACTTTTTAAGAGGTTAGTAGATTGGCATATTGTTTACCTAGATTTTCAGCTAAAAATTTTGACAAAGGCTCTCATGCTTTAGTTTGGGACAAGATAAAGAGAAGTGGCCTAAATGTAGTGGTGGGCTGGAGTCAGCTCATCCTGACTCTTGAGAGTATTAAATTTTAGTGTGAGCATTTATAACTCAGAAATAGCAAATGTTATAAGTAAATATAATGTAACATAACAAATATAACAATACCTTACTTGTTACTATGTTATTCTATTTATTACTCTTTTTATATTATATCATATTTATATTATCATTGATATGGTCCATTAGTATAATAAATATAACAACTGATCAGGGCTCAGTTTATTGTTTTGTTGATTGTTTAGACTTCAGAAAGTGATGGAGAAAATGTTAATGAAGATCATTCGACTTCAAAGTATGTCATGGGTATATTCCCTCCTGCCCTACCTCCTCCTCCCAGAAAGCTAGTTGTTAAACACTTACAAACATGCCACTGGTTAGATGACGGTATAGTTAGGTGCATTCAGGACTTGTTGAACTGTCAAACCCAAGAATAAGTATTCATTCATGGATCAATATCAAATTGAAGAAAGATCTCTAGTGGAATATTCTAGGGATCTGTCTTGGGCCTTTGCTTTCCAACATTTTTATCAATGACTTAGATGAAGCAAAGTGTGTTGAATTTAGATAACACAAAGCTAGGAGGCATAGCTAATATGCTAGATAAGAGACTTAGGTTCCCATAAGATCTTGGTAAGCTAGGATTATGAGTCAAATCTAATAAGCTGAAATCTAATGGGGATGAATTTAAAATTCAGAATTTAGCTTTAAATAAAAACTCCATAGGTATAGGAAGAGAGAGGCTTGGCTAAAAATAGTTTGTATTCAAACCATCTGAAAGATTTTAGTGGATTGTAGGCTCAAAAATTAGTCAGCAGTTGACCTAGCAGCTAAAAAACAAAACAAAATTAATACTAATTTGGGCTGCATTAAGAGGTATTACATCCAGAAGGAGGGAGGCAATAGTTCTGCTGAACTCTTTCCTGATCAAACGACACCCTGAATATTGTGTTCAGTTCTGGTCATCATATTTTAGGAAGGTCCAATGGCCTTATAAACTAGAGAAGATGTGGAAGAGGACAGCCAGGATGGTAAGGGACTGGAGACCTTGTTATGGGGATCTATTAAAAACAATGGGGATGGTATTGTGGAAAAAGAGAAGACTTAGGGGGAATGTGTATCTCTTGTGAAGTCAGTGGTCCCTCATTCTGGAAGAGGACCAAAATGACATCACCATGTTGGAGTCAAGTTACAGTGTGTCTGAGGGTGGCTAATTGGACCAATATGAGCTTGGAAGGTTCTACCATAGGTTGGAGACAAAAATAGTCCATGTGAACATTTGGAGTGGAGATGGCTCTCAATTCGCACATATCATGTTTTTGTTTGTATTTTAAGCTACTACAATTCTGCTTTGCTCATAGGGCACCTTCTTTGATGTGGGTGTGCCATGCTGGGTGGTCCTGTGCCAGTGTCTCCCATGTCTCACAATTGATTCCAAAGTTTTTCAGAGAGACCTTGAGAGTGTCCTTATATTGTTCTTCTGACCTCCATGCGGACACTTGCCTTGTGTGAGTTCTCATAAAATAGTCTTTTAGGCAAATGTACTTTTGGCATCAGAGTTGTGCTCTGTGTAGTAGAGTTTGAACACTTGAGAAAGGACCTCAGCATCTGGTCCCTTATCTTGCCAGGTGATCTTCGGAATCTTTCTAAGACAATTCAGATGGAAATGTTTCCTGGCATTCCTAGAATTTTTATGCTGGTTAAGATGGCAAAGCCAGGAGCTATGGGTGGATATTTAGAAAAGATTTTGACTTGATTTGAGCAACTTACTAACTATTAGAACTAAATACAGTTGTATGTAAAACGATATTTAAAAACTATATAAAATTGTAAGGGGCTGCCTTAGAGGATGAGGAGTAGGGGATCAGAGGTGTTCTGGGCTGGGCCTGATTTAGGTCAGTCACATGGTAGTTTAGGTTCACAATGATCATAGCTTGTTCAATTATTACATAACAATTAACACAAGTAGATTCACTAATTCATAGCAGAAAGATATTCAAGAAGAATAGGCATTGAGAACCTCTTAAGCTGATTCACATGAAGTTCCCAGCACAATCCACAGCCAAGCTTCTCAGGGAGGCTTTTTACTCAGGCAATGAGGAAGTGACATTAACAGTTAGATCTCTTAGCTCTGAGTTAACCAAGTCTCAAAGAGTGTCTAAATAGCTTTTAAAGAAAAAAACTAGCCTAAAGTTCTTGGGAGCCGGGGATTGGGCTATTTCTTCTAATTCCAGATAGTGATTTTCCCCTCACTGGAGATTTTCAAGTGAAGGTTGGGTTACCACCACTCATTTCTGGTTTTGTAACAGAGGCTTGGGCTGGTGATGTCATTGGTTCTCTTTGAGAATGAAGAATGAATAACAACAATAACAACAACAGCAGTTTTGTAGAGCAGAATCTTGTTGAGTTTTGGGTTAGACTAATTTTAATAGCTCACATTTAAGTTTTACAAAGTGGTTGCCTATGCTATCTCATTGGATTCTCCCAATAACCCTGTAAAGTAGATGCCATCATTATTCCCATTTTACAGGTGAGGAAACTGAAGGTCAGATCAGTTAGGTGACTTGCCCAAGATCACACAACTAATAAGTGTCTGACTGAGGCAGATTATAACACTTTTTTTTTTTCCTGAGCCTAGGTCCAACACTATCCACTACATCTTAAGTCTTCTCTGCCCTCCAAAGTACTGTAGTTCCATGAATATATACATATATTATATATATAATATATATTATATAATATATGTAATATATTAGATAATATATATAATATATTATATAGAATATATATTATAGAATATATGTAATATATTCTATAATATATGCAATATACAATATATGTAATATACTATATACTATATGCAATATATTATATAATATACATTATATAATATATGTGATATATTATATATAATATATTATATAATACATGTAATATATAATATATAATATATGTAATATATTATATATAAATATTTAAGGTACTTATATAGCACTTTAAAGTTTCATTTTTTAAATTCTGACAACAATTTTTAAAAGTATTATCACAAATATTCTTATCCCCTTTTTCCAATAGAGGAAACTAAAAAATCTCAGGTGGAATGAATTAACAAAGATCATATAATTAAAAAATACAACCCCCTGGGTCTCCGAGAGTTTTAATAACTTTCCCTGTGTCCCACAGCTAATGAGCATTAGCAGACTTACAACTCCAAGTCCGATGTTCTTCAATTACATGCAACAGTCTTTGGATTGCTTAAATTCTCGGCCTCCAGTGTCCAAGGCAGTTTCTCTTTAGCTTGCTGTCAGCCAGGATGCCTGGGTAGGACTTTTGCCGTTCCTTCTTCCTACCCTTGCCCACTCCTCAGTTCTTGGGAACCCAAGCAGCCCTCTGCTTGGGTGGTAGCTGTCAAAGCAGACAACCATCTAAGTGGCCATTTGGTTCTCAGAAACCTGGAAAAGAGATCACTTCAAGCCTCACAGCCAGATGAGTTTCAAGTGGTTTGAGGTCTTAATAGAAAACAGTGACTGAATTGTCTTCTTATAACAGTGTGTGTGCAGTGTGTGCTGCTGCTAGCCTAAAACCTATGTGGGCCTGCAAAGGTCCTACAAATTAATTTCTGCTTCTGGGGAAACAACCATTATTTGCATCAACTTTCAATGACCTTTCAGCAGTGTTTTTCCCCCTAGGTTCTCAGTTGCAGAAGCCCAACTATCAGCACATACAGGCATCCTCTAGGATGGTCACAAACATACCATCTAGGTTATTGGGCATGGACTGAAGAGGTTGAATGGGATGGTAGGCTTTCTGTTTAGGGTCAGAAGTAAATGAAGCAAAGAGGATCTTTGTATCCATCTCTGTCTCTGTTGAGCAGCGTCCTTACCCAGTGACTTTGAAGAGCTATAGCAATTTTTGGTACAATTATTGTTCTTTCCCCCTTTTGGCCACTTTCTTACCATGAAGGAAAACCAATCCCCAAATACCCCCAAAGTGACATATTGACATGCCAGGGAGGAAAATTGCATAAAAGTCTTATTTAGTGAACACAATTATAATATTTATCCTCATTTCACTAACCATTTTATTGACTGTAATAGGAGCTACTTCAAGACTACAGATCTGAAGTGCTAACAAATTAAAACCATCCCTGATGTAGTAATACTGTCTAATCTAACGCACACCTTCTGAATATGTTTTCAAGTTCTATAAACACCATATGCTGAATAGACAGTGTACCTGCTTAAAACTGTGGTCACTTTTCTTTTCTTTTCTTTTTTTTTGAGACTGACCTAATTGAGTCAAAAGGGGAAGGAAAAAAAAAACCTGGACACTGAATAAGAAAAACAGGAATTCTGTACTAGCAGTCAGTGTACATATGGAATCACTTACTTTATCATCTAAATATGTTCACTTTAAATAGTGGGTGACCAGAAATGATTCTTTTTACACATGACTCACTTAGTGGAAAGAGCTCTGCTGGCACTGTACTCATATTCTAGAAAGAGATGCAATACATTAGAAATGCAGGAAGTTCTTTCTTCTTGGTGAAATAGCATTTCCAATTGAAGACAGAAGCAAGTTTTCTGCTGAGAGATATGGGGAAAAATGGCAGAAACCCAACTTTGTCCAGATATTGGTTCTTTGACCATGGCATAGTCCAGTATGTGATGGACCTAAGAGGATATGACAGTTCTTTTGTTAAGGCAATGACAGTCTGCCCAAATCCATACCCATATTAATATCATTTTCCAGGTATGTACATTCAAATGCATGTGCATATATATGTAACATACAAATGCACACATACGTATCAGGTTGGTAGGCCAACCTGCAAACTTTTCCAGGAAGCTCTTTGAATCATTATTGTAGAAAGGCGATAATAGAAATAATGCAATTTATGTGGTGCTTTAAAGCTTACAAAGCGTTTCGTATATATCCTCTCATAATCATGTAGGTTAATCAGATAACCTAGACTGTGAATTCAAGTGTTAAATTCAGTAAATTGTCTACTCAGCCACATTCAGCATGCAAAGAAATAATTCATTGCCATTAATGGCAATTGTCATATATTTGACTGTTAGGTGAATTGTAGAATCATTTTGCTGATCCTAGAGCTTGGTAAATAATAGGTGCTTAATAAATGCTTGTTGCCTTGATTTGGCTTCATACACTTAGCTTTCCAACTATTCTCATCCCACCAAATCCTTTCTATTCCCAGATAGGAGAGTTAGCCACGATTTTCATCTCAGCTCATCTTTCAACAAAAATCACCTTTGTCAAGTGCTGAGCCATTGACGATTGCTCACTAGAAGACAGGGACCACACTGGAGACTTCATGAATGAAAATAAAAGCTGCAGGCCTGTTTCCTTGAATACAATGGAAGTAAAGTCAGAGATCCTTTGGAATGCGATTCAGGTAAACATATGTTCATGAAATCACCTTGCATTCCAGAACAAATGGCAAAGTTCTCTGCAGCTCAGAGCAAACCAGGCAGCACTTTCCAATCAAGTTATGTCCATCATTGTCTTTTGTTTCTGAGGATGCTGTTGCTAATGGAGCTGCTAACCATGAAGAAGCCTGACAGAAGAGACTGATGTGAGATGACTTTGAAACTGATTTTTGAAACAACATAGAATACAATTAAATAGCATCTACGGTCCCATTGACTTTTTAGTATGACCAGGTGCATTTTGGAAGTAAAGGTGTATTTTTCTCAATAAATTTCACCTGGAGATACTAATGTCAATATACCTGTTCCCTAGGTTCAGTTTTTAAAAATCACATAAATCAGAATCTGGCATTATAAATTAGTTCAGACATCCTCAGTCAGTGCACATATGGCCTTAACCTACAGGATTTTATTGTCTCTTCTCCCTCAGGAATTTTACTTATCATATGATTATGTTGTCTCATGACTGTGACTCTGCTTTGAGAGACTGTGAAATGCAAAACATTCCTTCTCTTGCTCTAAGTAATAAAAGGTTGTCACCTTTACCTGATGAGTGCTATAGTCAAACCAGCATTTAAGGTATGTATAAAAAGAATCAGCAGAGAGAAATGCTGCTGAGCAAATGTATCTTCCAGCACCCCCCTCCCCCGCCCCAGCTCCTTTGGTGAGGACTTACCAGACATTTAGCAGATGGATGCAGAAAGGGGAAATCACTATTAGACCTTTTAAAGTTGGGAATGTAAAATTTTATGGAACAGACACAACACACACACACACACACACACACAACACACACACAACACACACACACACACACACACACACACACACACACACATAAGTCTTCTTGGCTGTGGTCCGCTTGGAAGCCCTTTATCAGTGAATGGGAGGGATTTCCTCTTGCTAGAAGTCTTTTGGAAAGCTTTCATCCCTTTAATTTCTGGTTCTCTCTCTTTTCTTTTGCCAGCAGCTAATACTCAGAGCGTCTCTAATAATCCCAATATCTAATGTAAACTATCCTGCAAACACTGGGTCAAGGCTGTGGGCATATTTCTCTCCCATCTATGTTACATGATTCACTGCAATTCAAGTCAGAAAATCCAAGTTCTGTCTGCCTTTTCTATTTATTTAGATCTTATTTAACATGTATCATGCCTTAATCCCCTAAAGTCTCCTAGACATAGAGAGTCAGTCTGGTGTAATGGACAGAGATTGATTTGAGAGCCAAGAATACTTGGCTAAAGGTCCTATCTCTCACCTATACTACTTATGCTACCTTGGGCAAGGAACATAACTTCTCAGTCACCCAGGCAGTTGTAGAAAACTCTGAGTTACTGATGAGTTACTGATCTGCAATACTGCAAGGAGTTTCTACACTAATAGCTCTCTATATCAGGGACACAAGTTTTAGTTTCTTCTCTCCCACAATTAGCTTAGCATTGTACTAGGCACTGGGATACAAAGATCAATAGCAGATGGTCCGTGGCTTCAATGTTATGATTTAGTGGTGAAAATAAGACAGAAACAAGAACAACAAAAAGAAAAAGAAAGGACAAGAGATCCATGTAAACGTCAATGAGATACATGAGGATCAAGAGATTACTGCTGGCTAGGGAAATCACAATAGTTTCATGGAAAAGATGGCATGGGAGATGGGTAGTGATAAATGGGGAGGATTTTAAAAGGCAAAGATGAGTAAAGGGATGAGGCAACCTAGCTTAGTGGGTGGTGTGAAGAAAAGACATGGTAGCAGTAAATTCAGAGAATGGTGGTGAATACTCTCATCTAGCAGAAATATTGAGCAGATAAAGGCTAGAAAAGTGGGATGGGATCAGATTGTGGATTGTCATTAAGATTAAGCATGGATTATCATTACTATTAGGCAAAGGAGCTTGGACTTTCTCACTAAGCTTAAACTTCACTCCCTAACACGTAACCTTTAATTCAGTGACAGTGGCCTCCTGGTTGTTCCACCAACAAGACTCTCCATCTTTGGACTCTGGGTATTCTCTCTGGTTGTCCTCCATGCCTGGAACATTCTTCCTCCTCTGCTCTGACTACTGACCTCCCTGGCTTCCTTTAAGTGCCAACTAAAATCCAACTTTCTACATGAAGCCTTCCCCAAATGATTCTTAATTCTAGTGCCTTTCCTCTGTTATTTCCTAATTGTCCTTAATACAGCTTGCTTTGTACATATTTGTTTGTGTGTTAATCTAATCCTCCATTAGATTGTAAGCTTTCCTTGAATGCAGGACCTGTCTTTTGCCTCTTTTTGTATCTTCAATATTTAGCACATAGTAGACATTATAGCATAGTACCTGGCTTATAATAGGTGCTAACTTAAGCTTATCGAATGATGATCAGATTTATACATTGGGAAATTTTCACTGATTGGTTGATATTTATGTTGTTGTCATTGGGTCATTTCAGTTGTATTTGACTCTTCATGACCCCCTTTCGGGGTTTACTTGGCAAAGACACAGGAGTGGTTTACTATTTCCTTCTCCAGCTCATTTTACAGATGAGGAACTGAGGCAAACAGGGTTAAAGGACTTGCCCAGGGTCACACATCCAGTGAGTATTTGAGGCCAGACTGGAACCTTCTGACTCCAGGACTGGGACTCCTTCCACTGCACCACCTAATTGCCATTAATTAGCCTAGAGAAGAAAATAGCTTTGGAGAACTTGCTGAAAAATCTTAAAGTATTTTAAGGGATATTACATGGAAGAGAGATTAGACTTATGTTTAACCCCAGATCATAAAACTAGTTTCAGTGCTTAGAATTAATGGAGAGGAAGATTGTTTTGTATTTAAGGAGGTCTTAATGACTGATAGCCTACAGAATTCAATAAAGTGATCAATAAGCATTTATTAAGTGCTTATCAGGAGCCAGGAACTGTTCTGGATGCTGGAGGTACAAATACAAACGTGAGAGTCTTTACCTTTGAGAAACTTACATTCTACTGGTAAGACTGAAAACATTAGAAAAGGAAATACAGGGCTATGTACAAAATAAATATGAAGCGATTTCAAGGGGGGGCTCTAGCATCTCAGTGAACCAGGAAAAGTCTCTCGAAGCAAAGCTTTCAAGGCAGCAGGGTTGAGTGGAGGGAGGGAAAACATTTCAGGGTTGGGAAACAACTCTTGAAATGGCATACAGGTAGCAGAAAATAAGCTCATTTTTTCTGTGGTGGAGAGTTGGTGGTGGTGGTGGTGGGGTAATGTGTAATAATCCTAGTCAAAGCAAAGTGAATAATGGGCATTAGTACAGTGCTGAGTAGAAATTACTCTATTATCTGTTAATAGTGTGGGTCCTATTCTGGCCATAGTTGCGAAAGATTCCTTAATTCAATTCAGCAAATGATTCACACAAAAACAAAAAACAGCTCCCCCAAAAAAACTAAAAGCTTTTGTTAGACTTCTCAGATAACCAATTCCAACTCCTCTTGTATTGCCCCAACAGAAATGTCGTCTCCATGAGAGCAAGAATTGAATTTCATTTTGTTTTTGTGTCCCCAGGGTCCAGAGCAGTGCCTTGTATGCAGGGGTATTGTGAGGCTCAAAGGAAATAGTGGATCTTTAGTACTTTGCATATGTTAAAGCGTTATATAAATGGCAGATTATTATTATTCTAAAGTCACTAGGCCTCTACTGTGGAGATGACTTTATTCCTTGAGCCTTCACCCCTGCTGAGATCAAACAATGTTTATATAGCAATTCAGGAGTGTTCTGGTAAATGCTTAACAAACAGGGCCTCCAAAAAAAATGCATACAGAGACACTTTTAAATTTAATCTGTATTATTAATGCTTTCTTATGTCCAGACAGTCAACAGAACAATAAATCAAGCCCTGATTGGTAGCATGGTAGATTTCTAGAGTGTAAATGCTCACATTGAAAATTACAAGCTGATTAGATCTAGTACCAGTACACCCCTGCTTGCATGTAGTAGATGCTTCATAAATGATTGTTGGCTTGGATCAGATTGGATTGGATTGGATTGAAGTCCTAGCCTCTAGACTTTCTTCAGTTACTCATTGCTCATGTCTCAGCCTAGAAGTCTAGAGACATAGATTCTAGTTGGTGCTGTAGCTAGCCATATGACTTTAGGTAAGTCACTTGTACACTAATCGTATGTGCTGAATTTTCTAGGAACAGTCCTGATAGCAGATGGTGTGCTCAGTCATCTTCACAAGTCATAAAAATGTTCTAAGGATTCTAATATTTCATCAAAGAGTAATTAACTGACTCAATTCAGTAAACGTTTCAGTCAAAATATACTACAGTCACAGAAATTGAAGGAAAAAATTCACGGACTGAATAAATATCTCAATTTCTCATAGAATACTAGCACTTCTCGAACTTCACAGGTATTTGATCAATGTATATGAATGTGACTGGGGCAGGGACAAGGAAGGTTGTTGAGTATAGGGAGCACAATGGTGGCAAATCTTCTGTCACACTATATTTTTGATTTTTGGGGGGGAGGGGTCCTGAAAATATTGTTGGGGTACTCATCTGACATTTTTGTGCTCAGTTTTCTCCTCTGTAAATTGAGGCTCATAGTAGAGTAGATTTAAAAGTGTTTTTAATTTTTAAAGTTATATACAAATGCAAGCTATTATTATTAGTAGTATAGCATCTAAGGTTGCTTAGCTCCTCCTTTATACCTGGGTAAGTTTCTCTCTACTCTTCCCACCTCCACCCAAGGGATTCAATGTAGGATGGCTCCTAGTGTAGAAGAGAGGCCAAGTCAGATTGAGGGGGTGTGGCCCAAGCCAAGGTCTTCTTCACCCCTTAAGGGAATCTGGCTCCCCTTTGTCTACAGGCCCCAGCCCCTCATCTCCCTTTGAAAGCCTTAGCCTACCTTTTAATCTCATTCAGATGCCTTTCAGTTCCTTCATTATCTGTTCCCATTGTCTATTCAATCTCTTAGACATTCCAGTCTCTGGGAATTCACACCAAGACCATTTTCTCAGACCCTTCCCTGGTCCCCCAAAGTATATAAGATCTGGCCCTCATTCTGGGCTGAGAATCTCACGCTCAAAAGGCTGAGACTTTCTCATGCCCTCTCGTCTTTATGGGCGTCACCTGGCTTATGTGTTTTATCACTAATAAACTTTTCCTCTGGCTGAAGAAGATTTGAGTTGAATTCTTTCAGAGAGGGCCCAGTACCGCGATCTTGAGGTTCCAGAAGCACCCCAAAAGTCCTAGACCTCTTCATATGGTTCCCTGACCGGGAAATAACTGCCAAATCTCAAACTCTTCTTCAGCCATGACTGGTAAGCCTCCCCCTCCCCAATTACACCTGACACTCTCAGGCTTTTCAGTCCAGTGCCTCTGCTTGAGCACTTGGACCTGGATTTCTAAGCAGCCAGCCAGGCTTGCCTTGGAAGTTTTTTTTCCAGCCTGACCTCTCAGGTTCCTTTAGGTCAGACAGCTACCAGGCTGTCCCGAACTCTGCCTGACTCTTCCAGGCTTTCGGTCCAGTGCCTCTGCTTGAGCACTTGGACCTGGGTATACCTTCCTTAGCATAGAGGATGGACTCCCTATCAGGAAGCGTAGGTTCAAACTTCTCAGTTCTCTCAGCGCTAGGGAATTGGGAAACTGTTGGATGTATATTTTTTTCTTTCTTTTCCTTTTTTTTTCTGTTCCCTAAGCCCACAATAGGTCGATCCTTTTCATTTCCCAAGAATTCACCTTTGGACTGTCTTTTATTAAATTGGAAAAATCTTAGCTTCTGTAAAGAACTTAAAAAGAAAAAACTGGCGCATTTTTGTAACATCGTTTGGCCTCAGTATCACCTGGAAAATTGTGAGGCATGGCCCCTTTTTGGGACATTGCGGGTAAAGACCCTCTCAGAGTTAGAAAAATATTGTCGCAGAGAAAGAAAATGGGTGGAGATTTCTTATTTAATGGCTTTTGTTGAGCTTTCTGGAGATTCCATTCTCAGAAAGGATTGTAAGATGCTCATAGCTAGAGCCACCCCACTAGCAGTGAGTGGGGACCAAAAGGACCTTTTGGACGATCCTCTTATGGCTCCTAGGGTTATGGCATTCTCCTCTTCCCAACTTCCTTCGGCACCGCCTCCCCAGCACCTATCTCCATCCCATTCTCCTCTGGCCTCTCTGGCTGTTCCCCATTCTCCCTAGACCCCCCCCCCTTCTGCTCCTCTGGTCCCTCCACTTCCTCCTCAGGCCCCTACTCTAGAGGTTACTTCTACTCAGGCCTTGAGCAAGGGCCTCGCCCAAGCCTCTACTTCCAGAGAGACCCCAGCTTAAGCTCCGGATGAGGTTCTCAACTTGGTGCCTCCTCCCCAGACCTCTACTTGGGACAGGACACCTCCTCAGGCTCCAGACAAGTATATTGCTGTGGCGTCTTCTCCCCTGATCCCTCCCCTTCCTCTGGTGTCAGGTAATCTTCCCCCTTGCCAGCCAGGCACTTTCTACTCCCTCACTCACGAGAAGTGGGACTTCCTACCTCCCTCCCCCACAAGCCCCTGCTCCCGCAGGGCCTTCAGGGCTTTTTCCTTTAAGGGAATTACCTGCCTCTTCTAACGGGACACTTAAGGTGTATGTTCCATTCTCCATTTCAGACCTCATCCAGATTAAGGGTCGATACTCTGAAGATCCCACTAAATTTACTGAGGGCTTCAGGGATGTGTCCCTACAATTTGAACTTTCTTGGGGTGATTTGCATGTCTTCTTCTCTACCTGTTGTACCCCTGAGGAGAGGAAGATAATCTGGGAACAAGCCCAAAACTTTGGAGATCGTTTTGCTAGCAATGACCCCACAAAATACCCCCCAGGAACAGCTGCTGTTCCTGCTAGTGATCCGGGGTGGGATTATCAGAAGAATGAGGATAGGGGAAAGAGAGACTACATGATAATTTGCCTCTTAGAAGGCCTGAAAATGGCCTTTCGAAAGCAGGTAAACTTTCAAAAGATTAAGGGAATTATTCAGGAAGAAAAGGAAAACCCTGCCCTTTTCCAAGATAGGCTAGTAGAAGGCATTAAAAAGTATATGAATTTAGATCCTGACTCTACAGAAGGGGCAGCAATCCTTAGCATGTATTTCATTAACCAATCTCCCCCAGATATTAGGAGGAAACTACAGAAATTGGCAATGGGACCCCAAACACCTCAGGCCCAGTTATTAGAGATTGCCTTTGGAGTCTAACAAGAAGGACCTAGTTGCAGCAGAGGAGAAAGAACTCAGGCAGAGGGCTAGAGACAAAGAACATGCTCGATTCCTGGCTGCTGCCATGGTCAGGAAAAGTCCCAAGGGCAACTTGGGCAATGGGAAAACCTACTTTCGATGCCACCATGAGGGTCACTGGTCCAAGGAGTTTCCCTCCAGGGAAGCCTCCTCTCTGAGGAAGCCCAGCGACTTGGGCAGGGGAGGCCACTGGGAGGCTCACTGGTCCAAGGAGTGCCCCTCCAGCATGCCCCCTTGGAGGAAGCCCCCAAGATGAATACCTCCAGGACCTTGCCCAAGATGTGACCAGGAGGGACATTGGAGGAAGGATTGTCCCCGAGGTAGGAGAAGTGATAGAGCAGCCCCCCAGTACCTTGTCCTCCAGTCTTCTCAAGACTGGGGAGGACAAAGGAACCTGGGTCCGGCAACGCTCCCACTTTCTCCATCTCTCGACAAGCCCTGGGCAGAAATTGAGGCTGAAGGTAATGTTACCCACTTTATCATGGCTATGTTCTTTGATTTAACCAATTACCCTAGCCCTATTCGCTTCTTGACCCATCCGGTTATGGGCATTGGAGAGGTAACTGAGGGATGTCTCCAGGCATTTGAGAATCTATTGTTTAAACCCTCCTCCCTTATGCTCTCCTCTTGCCCTGCCCCCTCGTTGGGAAGGAACCTGATGGTGAAGTTGGGGAGCCAATTTTCTCTAGTTAAGCCTCCCATCTCCCTTTTCCCTCTGTGTACCAGACCTCCCCATGTTCCCCTGGAAGTGTGGGAGACAGTTGAGCCAATTGTGTGGGATCAGGGAATTCCGGGGCGAGCTAGTTATGCTATCCCAGCTGTTGTTCGCCTTCGAGATTCTAATGTTTTTTCCCCCTTGCAGTCAATATCCAATTAAGCCCGAGGCCTGGGAGGGGCTACAACCATTGATTGAAAAATTCCTTAAGTATAAACTCCTGGTTCCCTGTGAATCCCCATGTAATACCCCTATTCTTCCAGTGAAAAAGCCTAATGGGGAATACCGAATGGTTCAGGATCTCAAGGCTGTTAATGAAACTGTTATTCCTATACACCCCATAGTCCCCAACCCATATACTGTATTCACTCAGATCCCTGAGGGTAACCCAATAGTTTTCCACTCTGGATCTCAAAGATGACTTTTTTCTGTGTACCTTTTCACTCGGATTCATAGTTTATTTTTGCCTTTGAATGGTCCCTACCTGGGAAACCACGTCCATGTCAACTTACATGGACAGTCCTACCCCAGGGGTTTTGGGATAGCCCTCATTTATTTGGCCAAGCTTTGGGGAGGGATTTAAGGGACCTGGAACTAGGGGATAGTAGCTTGATACAGTATCTGGATGATATTCTTATTTGTAGCCCCACCCAGGAGACTTCTCTGTTCTCTGCCTCAGGAGTGCTTAATTTCTTGGGAACTCAAGGCTATAGGGTCTCTTTGAACAAAGTCCAGATAGCATGCCAGTCTGTAAAGTTTCTGGGCCACCAACTCCTGGTCCCAGCCACTAAGAAACAATTTCAAACTTTTCTAGGCATGGATAGATTTTGTAGACTCTGGATCCCTAATAATAGTTTGATTGTTAAGCCCCTTTATGACTGTCCTCACTCCCTCAAGAGTGGGGCCCAGACCAGGCTTTTGTGATTTTAAAATCTAAATTGACCTCCATGCCCCTAACTTGGTCCTTAGGAGATGCTGGAAGGCCTGCAAGCTTCCTGGCAGTGGCTGCTCATCTCCATAAAGTTCCCCTTCCCAATATGACTTTCTCAGAAGTTTATGCCACTCCATTTATGTTTGCCACTTCTCTATGGCCTACTCTTTGTATATTTACACCTTGCTCCTCCACAGGGGAATATTCCCTTACTTGAGAGACAAGCTCCAAGGCCACTAGACAAGTTAACACCCCTGTGGAGGGAGGGCTTGTTGGAGTTTCTGCTAATATTTTGACCTGCACTACCTGTGCAGATACCACTAGTGACAAGAATTTTGGGGAAAAGTTGAAATGAAGTACTAACACATGGCAAGACCCCAGAACTATTGTTTTGGTCACTCAATGTTGGACACCCTACAAAGACTTCGGGGTATGCACCCTCGGATTTTTAGCACTGCCCTTTTCCATTTTCAATGCCAAATAGCCCACAGTCTCTAACTTAAAGGCAAAACATGGATTTTGGGGAAATGTCCTCTGGTCTCTTAAAAAGGGAGCACACTATCTTATGTCCTGGGATATTCTCTCTAACCTTACAGAGACTATTCACCAGTTGGCAAATGTGACAGCTTATGGTCTTCGGGAAATCCAACAATCTTTGGATTCCTTAGCAAAAGTAGTTCTAGATAACAGAATAGCCCTAGACTACTTGCTTGCCTCCAGTAGGGGTGTATGTGCTTTAGTGATCATATTTCTCTTGTGTTTGTTTGGTCCATGTTTACTAAATATCCTTGCCAGATTCCTTTCTTCCAGGGTTGGAGCCATAACTTCCAGATGACTGCTCAGGCTGTATACCAACCTGAGGATTCTGGCCCTCTGAACCTGGCATCAGCTGGGTTTTTGAAGTTTTGAACGGGACCCAGAGAGGCAGGGACAGCTCTACACCCGTTACCAGCAGAAAGTAGTTTCAGAAGCCGAGACTTTTGCCCCTTTCCCCAAAAGAATTTTTGTCAAATTTGTTTGAGGGGGGGAATGATGGGGTGTGGCCCAAGCCAAGGTCTTCTTCACCCCTTAAGGGAATCTGGCTCCCCTTTGTCTACAGGCCCCAGCCCCTCATCTCCCTTTGAAAGCCTTAGCCTACCTTTTAATCTCATTCAGATGCCTTTCAGTTCCTTCATTATCTGTTCCCATTGTCTATTCATTCTTTTAGACATTCTAATCTCTGGGAATTCACACCCAGACCATTTTCCCAGACCATTTTCCCAGACTCTTCCCTGGTCCCCCAAAGTATATAAGATCTACCCTGGCCCTCATTCTGGGCTGAGAATCTCACTATCAAAAGGCTGAGAACTTCTCATGCCTGCTCGTCTTTATGGGCATCACCCGGCCTATGTGTTTTTATCACTAATAAACTTTTCCTCTGGCTGAAGAAGATTTGAGTTGAATTCTTTCAGATAGGGCCCGGTACTGCAATTTTGGGGTTCTAGAAGAACTGCCAAAGTCCTAGACCTCTTCAAGATCAGATGGATTTCCATCCATATGCTGTGTCTCAGGTTCAAGCCTGCTCCTGGAGGTGCTTCATGTTCCTGCAAGAGTTCTAATGACAAAAGGTTATAATTGGAGAGAACTACGTAAGGACTAAGACCATTAATGTGGGTTATTACTTTAGTTACATAACTTAACCTACAACTATTAGCTAAGAGATACTGTTTGAAACTGTCTGAAACTTAAAAGAAAATAACAACAAACATTGATTTCATTCAATTATCCAACAAACATTTACAAAGCATGCATAAAGTGGAAAGTACTGTACCAGCGCCCCCCCCAAGAGAAGATTAACAAAAACAAAACATTTTTAAAAAGTTAAAAAACCCAAAAAATAAAACCATGATTCTGAGTAGGGAAGAGAGGATACACACAAGTAATGAGAATAAACAGCATTATATTAGCCCAGAGGTGGCACTCAAAAATACTTCTATGTTGAATGATATTACTAGGTGAAGAGAATATAAGCATCAGCTGTCAGGAAATCAAGTCAGGGTCACTTGACCCTCTGCTCCTAAAACATATCCTCATGAAAAAAAAAGGGAAGGGAAAAAAGGAATAGAAATTCAAGGCAAGGTATATTGAATTTCTTTCAGGATAGCTGCCTGGCTTCAATTAAACCCAGAGCTTTTAAGTGCCGGGCATGTGGGCCAGTGGCTTTTTTTTCCTGGCTGCCTTGGCCCAGTTACCATTTTAGCAAAGCCAGATGAAAACGAACCCACAAAAAACCTCCCCCAATAGCCAATCAAACTAATTCAGATCTGATGACTTTGTTTGGACTTCTTGACAGAGGTTTCGCATAAAATAGATGAGGCGTGGCCCTTATCCCATTTTCTCACCTCTGGATCTCATTTAAATTAGCATCTCTGCCGAATGGGCAGGTAAAATCAACTCTTGATTAGCCAGGCCTGGTTTATTAGGTTTGTGGATTAACCAAGACTCTAGATTCTCTTTTTATTTTCTTCTACCTGCCCTCTGGCCATTTCACTGATCATTAGTTCATTAGATCTTGGATAAGGTTATTTAACCCCCTCCCCATTAATTTGGGGGTCAGCCTCATTTACATTAGATTTGCATAAATGCCTACGTTAGATTTAAGGGCCTATTTAGGGGGCAAAATTGCGAGTAGCACTGGAATGCTAGTATGGTTTGATGGAAATTGTTCTGCCCTGGGATCCTGGAAATTTGAGTTCTGGTCCTTAGGTCATCACTGCTAAGGCATGTAACATTAGGGTGAATGGCATAACTTTTCTTGATTTCAGTTTGTCCACATATAAAATAAGTGGCTGGGAATAATTCATGTCTAAGGTCCTTTCCAGTTCTGAAATTTTTTCATTCTTACCTTGGTGATTTCTGTATGTCTTTGACCTTATTGTTGTGGGCATTCCTTCCAAGAGTGGAGATTATAACCCAGATACCCTTCAGGTCATGTAACTCTCGTCCATGGCTTCCTGTACATTTCTGCAGAGGGTCCAATAGCCAAGGAAATGGAGGCTTTCTTCTAAATAAGAGTTTCTTAACCTGGGGAATTAGTGCAGGTAGGTGGCACAGTGGATAGAGTGCCCATTCTGGAATCAGGAAGACTCATGTAAAGCTAGGGTCACCCAAAGGGTCACATGTAGGTACAAGGTGGTTCTTAAGTAGGCTGCTACATATTACCAAGGAAGAGCTAGAGAAGCAGCACAAAAGATGTCATCATCAGGGAGATATGGAACTAGAAAGAACATTGGCCCTAAAAAGAAAGATACAGACCTAAGGATATAGACTAATGGATGGTTCACATGTTTCATTAATATTGGTGCAACGTTAAGACAGCCATGCCAGAGGTTCTTAAACATTTTTGTGTCCTGGACCCCACTGGTAGTCTGGTGAAACCTATAGGTCCTTTCTCAGAATGTTTTAAATTCACAAAATAAAATATATGAGATTCCGAAAGAAATCAATTATACTGAAGTACAATGATCAAATCATATTTTTTAAAGTTCATGTTTCCAGGTTGTGGTTGTTGTTGTTTTTCAGTCATGTCCAACTCTTCATGATTCCATTTGGGGTTTTCTTGGCAAAGATACTGGAATAGTTTGCCATTTCCTTCTGTGACTCAATTTATAAATGAGAAAACCGAGGTAAACATGGTTAAGTGACTTGCTCAGGGTTATGAAGCAAGTAAGTACTCAAGACCACCATGTACCTCTATGTGACTCTAGCTTTATTTTTTCCAAAATTGAGGTATTCTAAGACTCATTTTCATACAGCATCATCATAAGGATGCTGGGATTAAAAAGATAAGCCTTTGCTTCAGGGAGATTGGGATCACTAAAAACATTATTAAATTTCCCCAAGAAAGCCCGGGCCATTCTCTTCCTGCTAGTCAATACCAGGTCCAGGTCATCTGCAGTGCCTGTTCAAGGCATATGAATTAAGGGACCAATTCCATGTCCTTTCCATGTAACTGCATATCATTATCTGAACAACAGACAGTCTTCATTCACATGGGGTTTTTTTCCTATGTGGGAAGTTAGGAGAGAGGTGTTTTGGTTTTTTTTCTTGTTTTTAAATCTCGTTAAGGTAAGTATTCTGGGCCTTGATACAATCAACACTTGGTCATACAAAAACATGGACCTCACCAATTATAGGGAATCCCTATTCTATTTGGATTTTGCTCTAGATACACTTCGGGGTTGTGACAAATCTCCTTGGAATCTATTCAGGTGTTTGTTTTATGTCTCACTTGATATTAATCATCAGAAAGTTGTCAAAAGAAGTTTTTTCTAGTGCAGGAAAGAAAACACATGATTTTGTCATATGCATGGGACACACCTTGCTGGAGTAGACCTCTAGGGCACTATTTTGCTTAATTGAATTGAACGCTTTTTTATAGAAAAAAAAGAATAACCACAGTGAGATATTGTATTTGCTATAATTTTTATGCTGTCATAAATTTAGAAGTAGGAGGGACATTCAAGTACTTCTAATCCATCTCCCTCATTTTGTAGAAGGACAGCTGAGGCCTAAAGTGGCTAAATGACTCACTCAGGTCACATAGGAATAAGTATCTGATGTGGGATTTGAACCATACTCTTCCCAACTAAAGACAGGTCAAATACTCTCTCTACCATGCTATCAAATGATTATAAAGATGTGCTCTGCTATAGACCATGCTTTGTTGTTTCACTATTGTTTGTTTTTATTTTATTACTTTTATTATGAACTTGACAGATTTAAACAAATATAATGTTTCCATATACAGGGAGGAACAGAAAAAGAGCATTACATATAAAACCATGACTCTCAATTATGTACAGCTTGAGTTTTAAAAAAAATTATATAATTAATTTAACATGGTTATTCCAATTGCATTTTTTATATAATTCCTTCTGCTCTCATCTGATTATTGCATAAATATTTCAGTAATATACTCCTCTCTTTTTTGTCATTATTAATGCTCCCCTTTCCCAGAATAACTCTAATGCCCATAACTCTTACCCTTCAAAAAATAAAAAATGAATACCCTCCTTTATAAAAAATAGCTATAGTCTAGAAAAAACATATCTATATATTGATCATGTCAGAAAATTTTTGTCTGCACCTCTAGTCCATCACCTCTCTATTAAATGGGTGAACTTATGATTTCTCATCAGTCTTCTGGAGGCATGATTGTTTATTGCATTGATTAGAGCTAAGTCTTTCAAAATATTTTTCCTTTACAGTGTATAAATTGCTTTTTTTCCTAGTCCTACTGACTTCATTCTGCATCAGTTCACGAATTTTCCCCCTGCTTCTCTGTATCCTTCCCTTTTGTCATTTCTTATGACACAATATATTCCATCGTATTCATATGTCATTATTTCCCCAAATGATGGGTACTCCCTTTATTTTCAGTTCTTTGACACAACATCATTAAGTGCAACCTACACATAAGCATGAATAATGTCTATAAAATCCTTAAGATGTATTTTTCTAACCCTGATTTGAATACCTACAGTGAAGAATACATAGAGCCATTAAAGCAATTCATTCCAGTTTTGGACAGCTCTTATAATTGAGAAATACCTTTTAATATTGAGTAAAAATCTATATCCCTTTAATTGCCACTGATAGCTCCTAGTTCTGCCCTTTTAAGGACAATGAGAACAAATCTAATCCTATTTTCTTATAGTAGCCTTATGAATACTTGGAGATATCAATCACATTTCCAATAAATCTCTTCTCCAGACTAAGCATCTCAATCACATTCCTTGAACTAATTCTCATATGGCATGATCTTGAAGCATTTTGCTGTCTTGGATGAGTTCCTCCTAGAATATACATTAATGAATAAAGAAAATTCTCGTAAGGAGAAGCCCATGAGAACACTACACTAGGGGAATAAAGGAATTTTGGTAACCAGCAGCTGTAAGTCACATGTGTCCTCTACAAATGGGCCTCACTACCTTTCCATTTTCAGTTTGACTCTACTCTACCCTAGTACTTCATGTGCTCAAGGAGAAAGTTCAGGAGGATGAGGAGGGAGAAATAAATACCTTTGTTGAAAGCTAAATGAGGATACTGAATGAAAAATAATGGTCAGCACAATAGTTAGGGCTTATGAGTGGAAGTTAATATTAGAAAACCCAGACTCTTAGGGTTACCACCACACCCATGAGAGACATGGTAGTCAATCTCCCTCTTGGCCTACTGATGTGAATAGGCATTGGAGAAGGAAGCCCAGAGGGGATGCTAAATCTATATCTAATCTGTATATCTCTATCTGTCTGTCTGTCTATCTATCTATCCATCAATCTGTGTATCTCTCTCTCAAATTATACTTGAGAGGTAGCATGGCATGGTAAATAGGGACGGGGTGAAGCCAAGATGGTGGAGTAAAAGCAGTGATTTGCTTGAGCTTCCCCCAACCCCCTCCAAATACCTGTAAAAAAATAGCTCTAAACAAATTCTAGAGCAGCAGAACCCACAAAAAACCAGAGTGAAACAAATTTCCAGCCCAAGACAACCTGGATGGTTGATTAGAAAGGTCTGTCGCTCTGGGTTGGGAAAGGAGTGTAGTTCAGTGTGGGCACACAGGCAAAAACCAGGCCTCAGCAAACCTGGAGCAGGCCTCAGAGGACTGAATCAGGGGCAGTTGTGGTGGTTTCCAGACTTCTCAACCCACAAATGCTAAAGACAACTTAGAAGGTCAGTAGGAAAGGTCTGTGAGTGTGGTGAGAGAGAAGCTCAGTCCCCGCACAGCCCTGGGGTGGTGGCTGCTTCCAGAGCTCTTGGCCCACAGGCTGAGGGAGAATCGAGTGGCTGATCAGAGGCAGACTACAGGGATCTCTTTGCTGGTGCTGAGGCAGGAACCTTTTGCTTTGCCCATGCTTTTATCTGGGTCACAGTTTTGGGTGGCCATCCTGGGGTGAGGAGCACTGATGTGGTAGAGCTTGTAGTGGTGGTGGAAAGAGAATCCTCACAGTTCCAAGGCAGAAAATAGTGCTTGTGGTCTCTCATAGATCACAGCCCAGGCCAGGAAAGGAGTAAATACCTCACTTTTGATGGTACTACCTTGGAAGAACTGAGAATTTACAGGTCCCTAGAAGTATCTCTGAAAACAGCTGCACAAAACCCCTGAAGCTTGGAACAGTACCTTCTCCACACTGGAAACAGATCGCTACCTTAACAAAGAGAGTGAGCAAACTTCACAAAAAAAGTCAGACCATAGAATCTTTCTATGGTGACAAAGATCAAAACATACAACCAGAAGAAGACAACAAAGTCAGAGCTCCTACATCCAAAGCCTCCAAGAAAAATATGGAACGGTCCTAGGCCATGAAGAGCTCAAAAAAGGATATTGAGAAGCAAGTAAGAGAAGTAGGGCAAAGACTAGGAAAAGAAATGAGAGTGATGCAAGAAAATTATGAAAAACAAGTCAAGAGCTTGATAAGGGAGACCCCAAAATACTGAAGAAAATAGTAAATAGGGAGTTGGACTTTTGGAAGACCTACTGGCTACCTTGACCATGTCCCTTAATTTCTCAGTGCTCCCATGAGTCTCTCTAAATATACAAGTTGCAGAGAAAGTAGCTTGGTAATTCTTGGCCAGTATCTTGGATAAAATCAAAGGTCCAGTCCTTATTTCTATCCCTATCTATGCATAATATGTATGTGTGCATGTATATATATATATGTATGGATATACATATACATGAAAAGCAATATATTTCTGAAAACATTAGCAATAATTCTGAAAAAAACATTCCTAACAGTGTTGTATAGTACTTATAGCTCTTGAAATTTGAAAACTAGAAGTCACCTTAGTCCAGCTGCTTCATTTTATAAAAGAAAAAGTGAGGTTCCAAGATATTTACTGAATAGTATGAAGTCATACAGGATAGTGGCAGAGATGGGGCTAGAACCCTGGTTTCCTGACTCTCAGTGTAGTACTTTAGAAACTGAGACAAAATTTCTGCAAGCGAATATTTGGTACATTATTTGGTATATTATTATAAGAAGTCTGTTGCCTACCTCAGTTATTTTGTGCAGTTTAAAACTCACGAGCTCTAAGAACTTATTGATTTGACTGCATTTTTTTTCACCAGTCTCCAATGACCATTTTTTGTTGTTCATTTTATTCAGTCGTACCCAACTCTTTGTGACCCCATTTGAGGTTTTCTTGGCAAAGATACTGAGTGGTTTGCCATTTCCTTCTCCAGATCATTTTACAGATGAGGAAACTGAGGCAAAGAGGGTTAAGTAAGTTGTCTAAGGTCACACAGTTAGTACGTGTCTGAGGCCAGATTTGAGCTCAGGAAGATGAATGTATCTTCCTGAGTCCAGGCCCTGCACTTTATCCAGTGCATCACCTAGTGCCCCTACAACTACCTTTAGCTAATCTAACTATACCATGAAGCCCACTTCTTTTTTCTTTTCCTGTCTCCATCACTAGTGCTTTATAATGCCTTCACTCAGAGTAGCTATACATATAGTTTCCTTGCAAAGGAGGAAATAACAGAGCATAAAGTTTAGAACTGAATTACCTTTCTTAGAAACAAAAATTGTCTCTTTATGTTAGATAATATTTAAAGAACAGCATTTAGAATACTTCATGGGTTCCAAAGCTGATTGACAACCAACTAATGTACATCAAAACCCATCAGATTTATAGATTTGCTTGTGTTGACTTGTCTGTTCCAGAGCTAATGGTTTGTTTATTTAACTATGTTGAAGCTAGGAAAGTGCTGAGCATGTCAGAACTTGGTTGCTGAGTTTAGCATGTATGGCAGGAGGGTAGGGGTATTCCAAACGACAATAATAGGGGACCCAAGATGAATAACCATTGACCCAGGCATGGAATTGGCAAAAATCTACAAACTCATGAGCTGCTATGCCTTAAAGTGGACTTAAGAATTGAATTATGAATTACTTATTAGGAAGAATAATTTATTTTAATTTTTAAAATTTTTATTTATTTATGTATATGTTGTTGTTTCATAATTTTTAGTTTTCAATCATATGTGACTTCATTTAGGGTTTTCTTGGCAAAAATTCTGGAGAGGTTTGCTATTTCCTCCTTCAGCTTGTTTTAGAAATTAGGAACTGAGGCAAACAGGTTTTGATGACTTGCCCAGATCATAGGGCTAGCAAGTGTCTGAGGCCAGATTTGAACTTAGGAAGATGAGTCTCCCTGACTCCAAGCCCAGTGCTCTATCTATTGTGCCACGTGGCTGCCCAGGAAGAACAAATTCTTTAATGAAGTTTGGAGTCAGAAGACTTGTGTTCAAATACTTCAAGGGCTTCCTCATTTGCTACTTATGTCATCCAAGGCATTCTCAGTGTCATCATATATAAAATCAAATCTCTAAAGTCTATGAAGTCTATTCTTTTTAACATTTTTGTGTTTTGGAAGTAGTTCCGATTCAATAAGATAATCTAGGTCACAGTATAGAACATTTTGGGATCTGCTGGATGCTTTTCCTTTTTTAAAATTGGAAAAATATCTGAAACTGTATTTCCTTATTGACTTCTAAAACTGTAAGTGTTAAAGGTAAAAAGTCTCTTTCCTGCATTCTTTTGTATAGAACAAGGTTTAGTAGAAAGTTAAAATTCTGTGTATGCCACACATGGCCTAGGCCTACTGGTTGCAGAGCAAAGCCCACTTGAGATTTTAAAAACATATACATTACGTACATGTAATGTATATGTGTGCAGATCCCTATCTTTATATCTCTATCAATCTCTAGATAGCTATGCATACATACACACACTGTATATGATACATATTCTAGATCTATATCTATGATCTACTATCTCAAATTGAAGATTGCATACACATACACACACACACACACACACACACACATACATATGGGCAGCTAGGTTGCTCAGTGGATAGAGTGCTGGGCCAGGAGTCAGAAAGGTCTGAATTCAAATCTGGACTCAGATACTTACTGTTGTGACCCTGGGCAAGTCACTTAACCTCTGTTTGCCTTAATCCACTGGAGCAAGAAATGGCAAACCACTCCAGTATCTTTGCCAAGAAAACCTCATGGATACTATTGGTGTGATGTTTAATGGGGTCACAAAAAGTAGGATATGATTGAATGACTGAATGATAACATAACATATTTGTATTCTATACACATATATAATATAATATTCATATTACATATTACATGTACTATACACACACAGTACTTATAATATATATCACCTGAACTAGCACACCTGAACCAGTAGGCTCTTGGGCCTAGCTACTTAGAATTTCTAGTTATGAGACCAATCTCTAAGTAATGTTTAGCTGAATCAGGCTCTGTGAAAATGCATTCATTTTCACAGTATAACTGAACTCAAAGTTTAGTTTTTGTTTTTAGGCAATTGAGGTTAAGTGACTAGCCCAGGGTTACACAGCTAATAACGTGACAAATGTTTGGTCTGAGGCCAGATTTGAACTCAGGTCCTCCTGACTTCAGGGCCGGTGCTCTATCCACTGCGCCACCTAGCTGCCCCCAAAGTTTAGAATCAGTGGGTGACATAAAGTCAGATTCATAGTTGTGAACTGAGATGAGCCCATGGTTCTCATTTTCCTTGACTTGATCAAACCAGGGTACTGACTGACTTGGTTAAAATTGACTGACTACTGCTAGGTCTAGCATTTTTGTACAATTAATGTTGATAAAAAACTGTTTGTATTATTTTTTTGTGACTGCTAAAAATACGCGTTTCTGTACAGCTAGCATATTGCATATATTACACCATTGTAATGAGGACACAAGTCACGCAACCCTCACACAGACAAACATTTCTGATCAAGTGGTCCACTAGTGAGGGAAAAGGAAAATAAACCAAACCATGGGTCCCCATATATTGACTGTGATCTAACTGAATTCATTGATGTTCTGGGTCAGCCCATTTGTACATTTGCACTTCACATTGGGATCAAAATCCCTCTGATGTAACCCTGAAATCAGAAAGGACAAGAATCTGCCCAGTTTGGACTAAGAGGATTTGCACATTAGTGAAAAGGAATTATCCTTGATTACAGCTACTTGAATTTTTCCCAGGGTACAGCAAATATGCCTATTTTCTCTCTGAGGAAATTGTCTTTGTAACCGAAGCAGCAGAGTGAGCACTATTTTAATTCTTGAGAAAAGACCTTCAAAACAGCTCGATCTTTGAAGTTCACTTAGTTAATGTAGCAATCATCTATTTGGCAATGCTGTGAGAGTTGAAACAAACATCTGTTTCTCTTGTCTACCCGACTTTCACAGAAACCAGGTAGTTTTTTAATTTTGCAAATGCCATCCTAACCCAGATTTGTCAAATAAAGTTGTGTTTAATAATAGTTATTTTTTCTAACCCAGAGCTTTTATGCTAAAGCCAAAGAGCTATTTGATCCTTTTAACTCTATGTCAGCCAAGGGGGTATTTGGTTTCTTGCACATTTTCCCCCACCATCCTCCACAATGGGTCCCATAAAACGGACTCACCCCAAAGGAAAAGCCATTGCAATTCTGCAAACTGGGAAGGGGCTGACGAGAGGCTCGGAGAAGTCTGTGGACAGATGTAAGATATATTGTGGACAAGATAGGATAGGGAATATGTGGGGATGTGGTTCTTTAAAATGACAACAGCAGTGGCAACAGCAAAACAGAAGAAAAGACCCACAAAACTGATGAAATACTTTCTCCCAGCAAGGCTAGATGAAGGCAGAGATTGAAAAAGAGGAAGAAAAAAAATGGTCTCTGTTAAAATAGAATATTATGTGCTGCCTAGTTCTCTGCCCACTCTCCCCACCCCACCCAACTCAACCCTCGACTCTTAGTTTCCAGATGTCTAAGCTGGTTTAAGCAAGAAGAACATATGTTTTCAGCATGAATTCAGTTGGCAGGGTCTTGCTACCCTGTAATGCAAAGTTGCTGGGAGACTATCCTAGACCAACATACTTCTCTAATATGCTCCAGAGATTATCTAGCCCATTTTAATCTTTCTTTTATCCTCCCTCAATCAAGCACCCTTCACTGTACTAAGCTAAATGCATTACTCAAAGGCTGTGCTTTGGGTTGTTATTTGTACTTGTCCATCTGATTCTTTCAATCAAGGGTTGAGTGGGGGAAAATGTAGAAAGTGGATCTAACTCACTTTGAAAGAAAGATAACTAATATTATTCACTCAAAGTACGTAGGACCTAGTTTGTTTACATCTTTATAGGACTTCATTCTTGGCAATTAACATTTTTATAAAATTGTCTTGTATACACATTGTATACAGAAGGGCATTTAAGCATTGATAGACTCTAGCACCTGGGATGCCTCTCTTTCACATGTGGACTCCTAGAAAATCTACCCAAGATATAGGGTATTATTTACTGGATTCACACCCCTCATGGTTCAAGAACCCACACCAGCGCAAAGACATTTAATGATATAAGTAAGTAAAATGGCAATAGGATTACTCTCTTCCTTACCCCTTCCCTGTTATGCTTTAGGTATATTATTAATGAGGAGACAGCATCACATGTAGGGGCATACACATAGGAAGCATATGGTTAGACAGCTAGGTAGCAGAGGGGATAGAGAGCTGGATCTGGAATGAAGAAGAGTTCAAATTCTGCCTGAGAATTACTAGCTGTGTGACCCTGGGCAAGTCATTAACCTCTGTCTGCCTTGGTTTTCTTATCTGTAAAACAGCACCTACCTCTCAGAGTTATTGTAAAGATAAAGTGATATACTTTAAAATGCTTTGCAAACTTTAAAGTGCTACAAAATGCTAGCTATTATTATTATCTTTAAAGCACATTCATGGAGGGATAACTCATGCCTATGATGTTGTAGGGTCACTGGCTTTCACCTACTGGGCTTACCTATCATGTTCAGCTGAGGCGCCATGAGTTTTCTAACAGAGGAGGACTTGGCTTTGTCACATACCCCTCCCCCCTTCCCCCTCCCCCCCCTTAAATAAAGTATAATTTAGAGGCCGAACCTTTAGTTATTCATAATAAGAAAGGCAGGCCTGCACATATGCAGACGTAATAGACTATGGAAAAACAGCTTTCTTTTCATAAAGTGAGTGGTTTGTCAGCTTCCAGAGTATAGTTCCAGAGGCTAAGTTCTTTTGGATCACAGAATATAGCCAGTGGGGAAGTTCAGATCTATAGACATTTAGTTTTTCTTTTAAATAAACACTTTCCTTTTAGGAAGTTCAAACTCTCTGTCTCTAATCTATATCAGACTTAGGGTAAAACAGTCCCTTTTAGCTCCAGTCAGTTTTTCCTGATTGTCAATGAATATTCTCTCTCAAACTACGTTAGGAGAATGAGTACCAACAAACCACAATGACTGTGTAGTTTTGAGTCACCATGAGTTCCTTCAGTCTACCAAGATATTCTTGGTATATGAACAGACAGGAGAAAAAGAGAAAACAGGGTGGGTGGGTACAGTTGATGAGATGTATGACCGTCATCCTTAAATTCTTTGTTCTAAAGTCTTGCCTTTCACATGAAAATAAGGCCAGCTACTAACCTCCCCGGGTTGGATTCACCCCACAATATGACGTAGGATATAGAGTCAAGTCTTTAACTCATATGAGGCTCTAGCTTATGAATGTCTGCCCCAGGTACAGAAACTGCCCTTTCCATCCTATGACCATCAGATACTTTCCTACTCATCTAACTTTTCCCTTGCCATTGCTGGCACTAAGAGCTACTTGATCCTTCTTGCTCTTCAGACTTAGCCTTTATTCTCCTTTTGTTTGTGCCAATTTAGAATGAGAGGAATGCTCGTCAAGAGTCAAGTTGAGAGGGGAGAGAGGAAAGAGAGCACAAAGCCAAAGAGAAGGAAAGTAACAGCAATGTTGTTTTAAGAACAACTTTGAGTGAATAAGTCATTTTAACTATTATAAATATCCAAATTAAGTACAGAGGACATATGAAGAAAGATGCTATCTGCATCCAAAGAAAGAACTGATAAACAGAATTATGGACAGAATAATATATACACACACATATATGCACACATCTATTTGTGTCTAATGGTAGCCATCTCTAGGACAAGGAGGGGAGAGAAGAAAAAAAAAGAAGTTTACGTAATAACTTTATTATATATTTACAGGGAATAGCAAGTTGTACATAATAGAGTTTGCAGTTCTATGTACAGTCATCTTTTTCATTATATTATGTTATGTAAATGCTGTTTTATTCTATAAATTAAAAAAAAAAGAAAAGGAATGAGAATAAATGATCCTCCTCAGCCCCCTCCAGCCTTATATCAATTCTCACTCTTCTAGTTTCTAGAGCACTGAAGCCTCCCACCACTATTTCTTCACTCCCACCTAATACACATATAGGCATACCTCAGAACTATGGGTTCAGTTCAGCCTGTAGTAATAAAGTGAATATAGCAATAAAGCAAGTCACATGAATTTTTTTGGTTTCCCAATGTACATAAAGGTTATGTTTACACTATATTTTAGTCTATTAAGTATGCAATAATAGTATTATGTCTAAAAATATATATACTTCAATTAAAATACTCTATTACTAAAAATGCTAACCATTATCTGAGACTTTAGTGATCTGTAATCTCTTTGCTGATGGAGGTACTTGCCTTGATGTTGACGGCTGATCAGAGTGGTGGTTACTGAAGGTTGGGGTGAGTATCACAATTTCTTAAAATAAGACAACAATGAAATTTGCTTCATAGATTGACTCCCTTTTACTTGAACACTTAGAGGCCATTGTTATTAATTGGTCTAATTTCAATACTGTTGTGTTACATGGAAAAGGAAGATAGGTGAGGGAATGGCTGGTCAGTGGGACAGTCAGAGGACACACAGCATTTATCAATTCAATTCACTGTCTCACATGGGTGCAATTTGTGGCACCCCCAAACAATTACAATAGTAATGTCAAAGATCACTGGCCACCATAGCAGATATAATAATAATGAAAACATTTGAAATGAATCAGGAATTAACAAAATGTGACAAAGAGATATGGTGAGAGCACGTGCTTTTGGAAAAATGGTGCTGATAGACTTGCTCGATGCAGAGTGGCCGCAAACCTTTAATTTGTAAAAGAAATACCCCCCCCCCCCATATCTCTGAAGTGCAATAAAGCAAAGTGCAATAAAATAAGGTATGCCTGTACTACCTCCTGTCCTGCTAGATGGAGCCATCACTAGTAGCTTAGACCCTGGGGAGTCCTCACATCTATTTCCTGGTAGGGAGGAGAATGAGTGGTATTTTCAAGGATTCCTCTTCTTGCTCCTGAATGTGAGAACTTGGGCCCAGGAAAAGGAGTTGAGAATAAAATCCTTAGCATATTGGATCCATGGAAGTAATTCTCCATTATTATATTATAGATGTCAATCCTTGGGAAATGGTCCATTTAAGGCTAAGGTTCTAATCACTAGATGATGGTTGAATCAGATATTGACCAGGCCAAGGAGTCAGGCACTTACACCAAAAAAACCAGACAAAACCAAACCAACGTCCGCTTGGTATCTTTAAGCCTCGAATGAACTGTGCTCAGGATTAGGCTGCCTGAAAGGCCTTGAATTATCAGTGAGACTTGACTTTTCCTCAGAAGAAGGTCTCTAGACTTTAACCTGACTTCCACCTGTACTCAACTGTAAATTAGGTACCTGTCTACTGTAAACTGGTCTATGTTCTTGACTACAGCCTTTTCTGCCAGATCTGCCCACTCAGAGAGGGGTCTCTGGCTTCACTCCCACCTGCATTCCTTTCTCACAGCCACCTGACCCTCGCTCCACGAGTCCTCGGCTTGGATTTCTCAGTCTTGACCTCTGGTCCTCCTAGCCATGTGCATGCCCAGTTCCCCTGCTAATTAGGCAGATTGTGCAGCTGTTCATCTGACCAACACATCAGCCTCATTCTTGAATATTCATTCCAGACCTTTGTCTGCCTGACGAAGCCTTCTCTTAGTGGGGAGTTTCTGGTCCCTTCAGGCAGTAATTATTTATTTTTCAGTCACAGAGGTTTCAATTAGTTATTTGAATATTTGTTTTCCATCTTTTTCTTTTCATATATTAGTGATAATAAACAAGGAACACATAGAAATATACTTAAGCTCCATAGAGTCAATTATTTAATATTCTGTTAGATATTGAAATACATTAGAAAGGAAAAATGATACCAGGAAAATAATGGATTTGGAGCAAGAGGGTGTGGGTTCAAATTTTACTTCTACCACTTACCAGCTTTATGAACTTGGGCAGATCATTTAATTTATCTGGGCCTCAGTTTCCTTACCTGTAAAATGAAGAAGTAAAACTGAAGTTATTCTAGGTCTAGATCTATGACTAGACTGGGAATAAGGAAGCCTGGGTTTTAGTCCTTGATTTGGCATTTATCAGACTGTTATGTTGTACAAGCCACTTCACTTATAATGAATATTCAAGCAAAAGACCAACAGAGGGAGGGCCAAGGAGAGAAATGTGAGTGAGAAGTAGGCTACCCTCTTCCATGAAATTTCTAAGAAATTCTATTTTAGCTCTGACATTTGCTGTAGTTTACCTAGGCAAGTCACTTAACATCTTCAAATATTCTATGTAAAATGAGGTTGATAATGCTTGTACTGCCTTCCTGGTATGACTGTGGTGAGGAAAATGCTTTATAAACATTTATTCAAATGTGACTTGTTAATATTATCTTTTGAAAAAAAAAAACAACAATTCTACCCTGTAACCCTTTGTATCTAAAAGCATTAAGAGCTAATGTTCATTATTTAATAATTTAAAAATATAAATATTATAAAGGATTTACACATTGGAACACATGGCATCACAGAAAATTCCTTTTAAGGATGAATTCACCGCCAATGAAAAGGAAACTAAAACAATTATTAGGAGTTATTTTGCCCAATCATAAGCCCAAAAAACTGATAATCTAAGTGAAATGATTGAGTATTTAGAAAAACATAAACTGCCAAGATTAAAAGAAGAGGAAATAGAATACTTAAATAACCTATCTTGGAAAAAGAAATTAAACAAGCCATCAATGACTGCCTAAGTTAAGAATTCCTAGGACCAGATGGATTCACAAGTGAATTCTATGAAACATTTAAAGAAAAACTAATTCCACTATTATATGAACTATTTGGAAAAAATAGGCAAAGAAAGACTCCTACCAAATTCTTACAGCATAAACAGCATAAACATGATGCTGATACCTAAACCAGGAAGAGCAAAAACAGAGAAAGAAAACTATAGACCAATTTCCCTAATGGATACTGATGCAAAAATTTTAATAAAATACTAGGAAGGAGATTATAGCAATATGTCACAAAGATCATACACTATGACAAAGTGGGATTTATACCAGGAATGCAGGATTGGTTCAATATAAGAAGAATTATTGGCATAATTGACCATATCAAGAAAAATCATATGATTATCTCAATAGATGCAGAAAAAAGCTTTTGAAAAAACACAATACTTGTTCTTATTAAAAGCACTAGAAAGAATAGGAATCAATGGAGCTTTTCTTAAAATGATAAGTAGTGTCTATTTAAAACCATCAGCAAGCATTACCTAGAGGATAAGCTAGAAGCCTTCCCAATAAGATCAGAAGTAAAGCAAAGGGGCAGCTAGGTGGTACAGTGGATAGAGCACAGGCCCTGGATTCAGGAGGACCTGAGTTCAAATTTGACCTCAGACACATAACAATTACTAGCTGTGTGACCCTGGGCAAGTCACTTAACCTCATTGCCTAACCAAAACAAACACACAAACAAAGAAGTAAAGCAAGGATGTCTATAATTACCACTATTATTCAATATTCTAGAAATGCTAGCTATAACAATAAGAGAAGAGAAAGAAATTGAAGGAATTAGAATAGGCAATGAGGAAACAAAACTAACACTCTTTGCAGATTATATGATGGTATGCTCAGATTTAGATTAACATCTGTTGTACATCAAGATAAGGTCAAAATGGGTATGTGATTTAGGCATAAAGTATGATATAAACAAATTAGGGGAGCATGGAACATTTTACCTGTCAGATTTGTGGATAAAAGAAGAATTTATGACCAGAGACAGAGGACATTATGGCATATAAAATGAGTAATTTTTATCATATCAGATTAAAGTTTTTACACAAATAAAACTAATGCAGTCAAAACTAGAAGGAAAGAAGGAAACTGGGGAAATTTTTTACAGCAAATTTCTCTTAAGAACCTCATTTCTCAAATATAAAGAACTGAATCAAATTTATGAGAACATAAATCATTTTTTCAATTGATAAATAATCAAAGGATACGATCAGGCAGTTTTCAGATGAAGAAATTAAAGCTATCTATAGTCATATGAAAAAATGCTCTAAATCACTATTGATTAGAGAAATGCAAATTAAAACAACTCTGAGGTACTACCTCATACCTATAAGATTGGCTAATATGACAGAAAAGAAAAATGATACGTTTTGGAAGGCATGTGGGAAAACTGCAACACTAATGCACTGTTGGTAGAGTTGTGAACTATTCCAAATATTCTGGAGAGCAATTTGAAACTGTGCCCAAAGGGCTGTATTGTGTATTACTTTGAGGTACTGTCTGTACCTCAAAGAAATAAGAAAAAAAGAAAAGGACCTGTATGTACAAAAATATTTATAGCAACTCTTTTTGTTTCAAAGAATTGGAAAATGAGACGATGCCCATTAATTGAGGAATGGATAAACGAGTTGTGGTATGATTGTAATGGAATACTATAGTGCTAAAAGAAATGACAACCAAGATGCTTCCAGAAAAAAAAAAAACTGGGAAGATTTATATGAACTGATGCAAAATGAAATGAGCAAAACCAGGAGAAGAATGTACACAGTAACAGCAGTATTGTATGATGATCAACTGTGAATGACAGCTATTTGTGGTAAGACAGTGATCTAAGACGATTACGAGGGACTTAGGATGAAAAATACTATCTGCTTCCAGACAAAGAACTAATGAAGTCTGAATGCAGATTGAAGTATGGTTTTTTAAAATCTATCATACTTCATTTGTTTTATTTTATTTTATTTTTTGGTCTTTGTTTTCTTTTACAACATGGATAATATGGGAATGTTTTGTATGACTGCACACGTATTATCTATATCAAATTTCTTGCCTTCTCAAGGAGAGGGCATGGGAGGGATAGAGAAGAAGAATTTGGAAATCAAAATTAAAAATAAACCAAATATTAAACATTTTTGTTTACATGTAATTGAGAAAAAAATTAAATGTAAAAAAGAAAAAAAAATCTTAGTGAAGGCTGTCTATAGGGTCATCAAAATAAACATTGGTGTTGTTCTTTGGGTATTAAAAAAAAAAAAATCAACTGATCTGTGTACACATCAGTTTAGACTGATCCATCCTCTGCTATAATACAGTATTGAAACCCAGTTCCCCTTCCCTTTTAACAGTCATGTTGCTGTGTGACCCTGGGCAAGTCACTTAACCCCGGTTGCCTCACCAGGAAAAAAACCCAAAAAACCAAAAAACCGATCGTATTGACAAGGCTGTGGTGTGCCAGTAAATATTTAACAACCTTCTCTGTAAAAAAAAAGTACAAAACACAATTTTAAGTTTAATCTGCATAATTAATATCTTCATTTTCTTATATCTAGACAATCAAGAAAGTGATAAATCAAAGCCTAAGCTGTGGTATCTGAAGTAGAAATGCTCACACTGCAAATTTAACAATCAGCTCTTATGAATCAGTTCAAGCTAGCTCCAGCAACCTTTGCCTCAGTACATAAAAGAATATGTAAAGACAACCACTAAATGTTGAGTTTTTGGTGTTGTCATTATTGAGTCATTTTTCAGTCATGTCTGGTTCTTCGAGACCCCATTTAGGGTTTTCTTAGCAAGGATACTAGAGTTGTTTGCCATTTCCTTCTCCATAACATTCTCCAAGTTCCAGTCAATCTGTTGCTCGCCTAGTTGAATGGGTGTTCTTTCAGCCAGTTGAATTTGTTGTGACCAATTGTCCACAGTCACCCTAACCTCTTTCATCATATTCTTTATAACAAAAAATAGCCTCAAGATGCATTTAAAATAATCTTATCTTTAGTAAACTTGTGTTTAAAATTCAAATAACATGGAGAAATGTTTGAAATAGCAGAAGAAGCACTTAGTAGTGAACCATGCTGCTTATTTCATGCAACAATAAAACATAGAACAGAAAGTAGAGTAACTTCAATATTACCCAAGACGTTTATGAGAGTAGCCATTTTTGAGTCAATTCCTGCTGGATTATCTTAATAAACCAGACTACAAAGCCAGGTTCAAGTAAAGGCTCCAGCTGCAACAAGGCTTAAAATCAGTCTCCTAGAAAGGCACCGTCCATCTGTTGCTGCTACCACTGCTGTTCCAGACACTGGTCTTACATTACTCTCTCTTCAACTCCTTTCATATCCCTTTCCAGAGAGATGTAAAACTGTCACCATAGTGGCTTCTTGAGCTGAGAAATACTACTCCCATGGTCTTCTGAGACTTAGGGTCCTTTCAAAGGCAGCCAACATATGCCTTGCTGAAAGAACAGTTATACCGATAGTAGAATATTCTTGTTAGGAATTATCATCAGAAATATAGGAAACACAGAATCCCTCAGTTGGAAGAGATCCCAAAGGTCATGATTCCATCATGTAACTGAACAGTAATCACCTCTACAATGTGCCCCCCCATTTTACAGATAAATAGAAGATCAGAGAGGCTAGGAACTTTGCTGTCATCCGCGATTTCTTATTCACACTCATTCCACATGTCCAATCTATTGCCACGTCTTGGGGTTTCCACCTTCACTCTTGTTTCTCTCTTCTGCCCCTTTCTCTCCACTCCTTTGGCCTCTATATTGGTGCAGACCCTCACCACTTCAAACTTGGACTCTTCTAGTAGCCATCTAGCTGGTCTCCCTGCCTTAAGTCTCTTTGTACTCCCGTGGATCCTCCATTCAGCTGCCATGGCAATTTTCCTAATGCAGAGATATAAGCGACACTGGCCCCCTATTACTTTCAAGATCAAATAAAAGAATTCTCTGCTTGGGTTTCAACGACCTTCATAACTTGGTTCCTTCTTACCCTTTGTGATCTTCTTATACTTTACTCTCTCCCACATATTCTATGATCCGGTAACAGGCATTCTTGCTGTTTCTTACATATGACACTCCATCTTCTTGCTATATACTCTTCACTAGTTGTCTTCCATGTCTGAAATACACTCCCTTTTCACCTCTGTCTCCTAACTTCTCTGGATTTTTCTGAGGCTCAGCTTAAAACCCATTCTCTGAAAGAGACCTTTCTTATTCCCCTCTATTGCTAGTACTTTATTTCCCACTGACACTGTATATATCTTGTGTTTTGTATGGTCTCCCCCATTAGAATAAGATTTTCTTGAGGTCAAGGACCATGTTTTTGCCTTCCTTTGTACCTTTAGAGTTTAGAATAGTGCTTGACATGTTGTTTGTTGACTGACTATAACAATAATTGTTAGTATTTGTATAGCATTTTGCAAGTATTATTTATTATGCTCACAACAATCCTGGGAGGTATGTACCATTATTATCCTCATTATGCAGATGGGGAAAACTGAGGCATAGAGTGGTCAAGTGATTTGTCCAGGGTTACACAGCTTGTTAGTATCTGAGGTTGCGTTTATATTCAGTTCTCCATGATTCCAGGTCCAGCACTCTATCCATTGAGCCATTTAGCTGATTCACTAACTTATTCAAGGATACACACAGATAGAAAGTGTGTGGCTGAATATGGACCCAGATCTACTGACTACAACTTCATTAATTTTTTTCCCACCAAAATGTGCCACCTCTATGCAAACAACTTTTCCAAAATAGCAGTAAAGGGCATAAATCAAATTCTACCTAACAAGACCAGGTTCCTCTATTTGTCCAACAACACCTTCCTTAGACATCCTTATAAGCAGGGTCTAGGGAACCTCACAATAGGCTTGGGCTTTTCCTAGGAGAGAGTCAGAGAATGTGTTGGTGGCCCCTTTCAGCTCACACTACCTCCCTTTGCCCCTAACAAGAGGGATTCTTGGAGCGAGGCATTGCTATCTTAAATAATATTATTTTAAATTTTGCTTCAATCCAGGCAGTTCTATCTAGCTAAAAAAAAAGAAAAGACAGAAGACCTTACTCAAATATTTAGGAACAAGGCAAGAACTTTGGCCTCTGCTTCACTGTGGTATTGGAGGTGCAACTGTGCTGTAATAGCATTTATTCAGTATTTTGAGATTTGGAAACTACTTTACATATATTGTCTCATTTGATCCTCACAACCCCATGAGGTTGGTATTATAAACATCTTCCTTTTGTAGATGAGAAAGTAAGGTTGAGAGTAGTTAAATGAATTGCCCAAGGTTACACAGCTAGTAAATGCCTACGGCAATATTTGAACTCAAGTTTTCCTGACTCTATGTCCATCTACTTTATCCTCTATATCAGAGGTGTCAAACTTGAATCCTGCAGGCTGCCTGTCGTCTGCAAACCTCCCTAGTTTGAGATTAAAATGCAATTGGGAAATATTCAACAAAATAAATTATAATATAATACAAAATAGATAATGTTAATTTGTGATTTTCTAAGTCATATGTCTCCAAGGATCCATTTCAGTTTGATACCATGCACTAGCTATTTATATCATAAATGGTATGGTAATCTCACTTTTACTAAAGAACTCCAGTTCTAAAAGATTGAAGACAAGTACAAAAAACAAAACAAAAACATATTCTTCCCCTATCCCCCATCAAGCAGACACTACCTAGCAAGCAACTGACAATCTGATGTGGACTCCAACTAAAGTTAGGGGTTGCCACGTGGACAGCTAATAGCAAACCTCAAGACTTATTATGCAGGCATGAATAATGCTGTTCCCTGTTGGAATGCAAGAGATATGGTTGAAATGGCACCATGCCTCTGGCAGCCCTGGGTGCAAGTTTAATGCCTCGGTATGGTCTGCATGTGTATGGTGGAAACTAAACTCAAAACATATGGAAATGAGTGTTTGTGGCTTGCTCTGCCCTTCGTGGCTGGTGGTGATATGGCCTTGAAAAAATGGATTCAAAGTTCAAAAAAAGCTTTTTTTTTTTTAACTTTTTGATGCAGTAAAATAGAAAAGGGTAAAGCCACAAATGTTTTTCTTTAAAGCAATGCCAGGTTGGTATCTGGCACTGTAACCAGAAAATTGAGCTATCTACTCCATGCTTTCTTTAACACAAAGAGGTACGTGATTAATGATTATTCCTAAAAGACGCTAACATGGTTTGTTTGTTTCCTTCCATGGTGATAATTACTGTAATAAGGGACTGGTCATAGGCAAAAGAATCAAATGGGGTGGTTTTCTTTGGTATTTGTCCATGTGTGGTAGTGAAATGAGGGATGGGTTTGGAATCAGAAAACTTGGGTAATCCCCGTCATCTGTAAAATGAAGGGCCATGTTGCATGATCTCTAAGATTTCTTCCAATTCAGCATTTTAGGTTTAAGAGAGTTCTCCTGTCTCTTAGTACTCTCTGTCAGAACCGAAGCTCAGATGGTAATGGCACACAGGACATATAAGGAGAGGCTTGGACTAGGAATTCAGGCCTAGCCACAGAGCTTGGTCATACTAGTCATTAGGAAATGGAGCAAAGTCAGGCTTGGTTCTTTTAAGGGCTGCACAACTGGGGTGTGATTTAAAGATGAGATTAATCTAAAGGTATTGTGGGGCTGCATACTTTTAAAAATATTTATCACTTATTTTTAACATCCTTTTCTTTTTAAATTTTGAGTTCCAGATTCTTCCCTCCCTCCAACCCCTCCCCCATCCACTAAGAGGCAAACGACATATCAATTATCCATGTGAAATCATATAAATCATACTTCCATATTAGCCACATGACAAAAAAAAAGCAAAAAAAAAAAAGAGAAAATCATACTTCCATTTTCACTTAGAATTCATCAGTTCTCTCATTGGAAGTTTATAGCATTTTTCATCATGAGTTCTTTGGAATTGCCTTGGATCACTGCACTGATCAGAGAAATGAAGTCTTTCATAATTGATCATCATTACAACATTGCTGTACTGAGCACAGTGATCTCCCAGATATTCTAACTTCACTTTGCATCAGTTCATACAGATCTTGGTGTGGATTCCCCCCCCCCCGGAAACCACCTCCCTTTTAATTTCTTATAGCACAATAGTTATTGTTTTTGTTTATTGTTCAGTTGTTTCAGCCATGTTGAACTCTTCATGACCTCATTTGGGGTTTTCTTGGCAAAGATACTAGAATGGTTTGCTGTTTCCTTCTCCAGCTCATTTTACAGATGAGAATCTGAGGCAAACAGGATTAAATGACTTGTCCATCGGTCACAAGTGTCTGAGACTGGATTTGAACTCATGAAGAGCAATCTTCTTGACTTCAGGCTCAGCACTTTGTCCACTGGGCCACCTAGCTGGCCCTAGCACAATAGTATTCCATCATAATCGTATGCCACAACTTGTTCAGCCATTCCCCAATTGATGATCATCCACTCAATTGGCAATTCTTTGAAACCATGAAAAGAGGTGATTATAAATACTTTTGTGCATGTGCAGGTCCTTTTTCCTCTTTTGATCTCTTTAAAGTATAGACCTAGTGGTGATGTTGCTGGCTTAAAGGGTATGCACAGTTTTAAAACCCTTTGGGCATAATTTCAGATTGTTTTCCAGAATGGTTGGACTAGTTCACTACTCCACCAACAGGTCGTTAATGTATCCATTTTCCCTCATTCTCATTTCTGATAGGTGTGAGGTGGTATCTCAGAGTTGTTTTCATTTGCTTTTCTCTAATCAACAGTGATTTAGAGCATTTTTCTCATATGACTATAGATAGCTTTGATTTTTTCCCCCTGAATGCTGCCTGTTCATATCCCTTGACCATTTATTAATTGGGGAATGACTTTTGTTGTTATAAATTTGACTCAGCTCCTTATATATTTGAGAAATGAATATCAGAAAGTTACTGTAGAATTTTTTGATATTACTTCATTGTCTTTGGTACCTTTTAGCAAAATGCAGTTTCCCTGATTATGCCTTTTAATTAAGTCTAATTTTACATTTGCTTTTCTGAGATCATGATTCCACTCCTCCCTCTTCACTTCAGCTGCAACATAATAGATTCTGTTCTAGCCCTTCATTACAACTCTGTATGTGTCTGTCCCAAGTTTGTTTCTTATACACAAATATTGTTGGATTCTTGTTTCCAATCCATTCTGCTACCTGCTTTCAATCCATGGGTTAGCTCATCCCATTCCCATTCACAGTTATAATCACTAACTGTGCACTTCCTTCCATCCCATTTTCCTCTGTTTATCCTTCATTCTCTCTTCTTATCCCGTCCCTCCTCAAAATTCTTTCTTCTGACCACTGTTCACTCCATCCTCCCTACCCCAATATGTCTTATCCCAATTCCCTTTTACCTCTTTATTGGATAAGATAGATTTCTATACCCAACTGAGTACATATATATATTATATATATATATATATATATATATATATATATATATATATATATATATATATATATATATTCTTCTCTCTTTGAACCAATTCTGATGAAAGTGAGGTTCAAGAATTGCCCTCTACTCCCCTCATTTTCCTCTCCACTATACTATTCTTCCTTGCAAGGCTCCTTTTTTTATGAGAAAATTTGCCCATTCTACCTTTCCCTTCTCCTTTCTACCAGTTCATCGTTCTTTCTTACCCCTATATTCATTTTTAGGAAACCATCTCAACATAACCAACTCACACCCATGCCCTCTGTATAACTGATCTAATGATGATAAAGTTCTTAGGAGTTACATCATCTTCCCAGGTAGGAATGTAAACAGTTTAACTACACTGAGTCCTTTATAATTATTCTTTCATATTTACCTTTTTGTACTTCTTTTGAGTCTTCTGTTTGAATGTCAAATTTTCTATTCTGCTCTGGTGTTTTCGTCAGGAATGCTTGGAAGTCCTCTATTTCATTAAATATCAATTTCCCCCTGAAGAATTATACTCAGTTTTGCTGAGTAGATTATTCTTGGTTGCAGTTCTAGTTCCTTTGCCTTCCAGAATATTATATTCCAAGCCCTCTGCTCCTTTAATGTGGAAGTTGCTAAATCTTGTGTGATGCTGACTGTTGCTCCATGATATTTAAACTTTTTTCCTTCCTGACTGCTTGCAATATTTTCTGCTTGACATGTGAGATCTGGAATATTCCTGGGAGTTTTTATTTTGGGATCTCTTTCAGGAAGTAATCAGTGGATTCTTTCAATTTCTATTTCACCATCTGGATCTAAAATGTTGGGGGCAGTTTTCCTTTATAATTTCTTGAAATATGGTGTCTAGGCTCATTTTTTAATCATGGCTCTCAGATAGCCCAATAATTTTTAAATTATCTCTCCTTAATATATTTTCCAGGTCAATTGATTTTCCACTAAGATATTTTATATTTTCTTCTCTTTTTTTCATTCTTTTGATTTTGTTTTATTGAAGCCTCATGGAGCCATTAGCTTTCAGTTGCCTAATTCTAATTCTTTTTTTTTGCCCTTTTTTCTTTTTTTTTAAAAATTTTATTAATTTATTTTGATTTATCAACAATCACTTCTATATGCTTTTGAGTTGAAAATTTTTCTCCTCCTTCCTCCCCCCCCCTGCCCAAGATGGCGCACCATCTGTTATAAGCTTTACATTTACATTCCCATTAAACATATTTTCACATTAGTGAAGTTGTAAGTAAAAATTAAAACCAATAGGAGGAACCATCAGAAAGATGAAACAAAACTCAAGAGAAGCTAAAAACAAATGATAGCGATTTGACTTCCATAGTTCTTTCTTTGGTTATGTACAGCATTTTACATCCAGAGGCCTCTGGAGATGTCTTAGATCCTTGTAATGCTGAGAAGGGTTCAGTTTAACAATATTAGTCATCGCATAACGTGGCTGTTATTGTGTACAAAGTCCTCTTGGTTCTGCTCACTTCACTCAGCATCAGACCATATAAGTCTTTCCAGGTTTTTCTGAAGTCAGCCTGTTCATCATTTCTTATAGCACAATAGTATTCCATTACATTCATATACCACAACTTGCTCAGCCATTCCCCAATTGATGGGCATCCTCTCAATTTCCAATTCTTTGCCACCACAAAAAGAGCTGCTATGAATATTTTTGTACATGTGGGTCCTTTTCCCATTTGTTTGATCTCTTTGGGATATAGCCCTAGAAGTGCTATTGCTGGATCAAAGGGTATGCACATTTTTGTAGCCCTTTGGGCATAGTTCCAAATTGTTCTCCAAAATGGTTGGATCATTTCACAACTCCACCAACAATGTATTAGTGTTCCAATTTTCCCACATCTTCTCCAACATTTATCATTTTCCTGTTTTGTCATGTTGGCCAATCTGATAGGTGTGATGTGGTACCTCAGAGTTGTTTTGATTTGCATTTCTCTAATCAATAATGATTTAGAGCATTTTTTCATATGACTATAGATGGCTTTAATTTCTTCATCTGAGAACTGTCTGTTCATATCCTTTGACCATTTATTAATTGGGGAATGGCTTGTGTTTTTATAAATTTGTCTTAATTCTCTATATATTTTAGAAATTGGTTATAAAAATTCTTTCCCAATTTTCTACCTTCCTTCTAATCTTAGTTGCATTGGCTTTGTTTGTGCAAAAACTTTTCAATTTAATGTAATCAAAATTATCCATTTTGCTTTTTGTAATGTTCTCTATCTCCTGTTTGGTCATGAATTCTTCTGTTCTCCATAAATCTGACAGGTAAACTATTCCTTGTTCTTCCAGTTTACTTATGGTATCAGCCTTTATATCTAAGTCCTGAACCCATTTTGACTTTATTTTGGTATATGGTGTGAGATTTGGGTCTATGCCTAGTTTCTGCCATACTCTTTTCCAGTTTTCCCAGCAGTATTTTTCAAAGAGTGGGTTTTTATCCCAGAAGCTGGGGTCTTTGGGTTTATCAAACAATAGATTACTATAGTCATTGACTACTGTGTCATGCGTATTTAACCTATTCCTCTGATCCACCTCCCTATTTCTTAGCCAGTACCAAGCAGTTTTGATAATTGCTACTTTATAATACACCTAATTCTAATTCTTAAGGCATATACTTTCATTTGTAAGCTTTTGGACCTCTTTTTTCCATTTGGCTGGGAAGGTAATATTTTCTTCAGTATTTTTTGTGTACCTCTTTTACCAAGCTTTAAATTTTCTTTTCACAAATTTCATGCATCACCCTCATTTCTTTTCACTATTTTCCTCTACCACTCTTATCTCTTTCTTTAACTCTTCCAGGAATTCTTGCTGGCCCTAAGTCCAATTGTCATGAAAGTCCAAATAGGTAGTTGATTAGTATCCTGAAGAAATGGCAAAAAGTACTGGAGACTCAAGCACTCAGGTACAGGGAACAGTAACCAAGAAGCAGCAGTATGAGAGGAAAGCTCATCACTAAAATGGAACACTTCTAAACATACTTACTGAGAGGAGAAATGAGAAGTAGTAGTCATTGCAAAGTTATTGGAAATTTCATTCTGCTTGAAATTCCCTCACAGACAACAACCGCCCTCATCTTTTATTTTCATTGGGGCTTTTATCAAGAAGCTGCTAATTACTCATCAAAGGCAGCTGGCCATTGAGTAAAGGTGAGAAGATTGCTGCAAATAAATAAAGCTTCCCTCTGGAGCTATGAGAAACTTTGTCACCAGCAAGGCAGAGAGGCAGCTGGCTACTGAGTAGTACCACTAAGAATTACAAAGAATTGAAGATCTCATTTCCAGAAAGAATGGAAGTGGATAGGAAGGGAGGAAGGAAATTTTGCAGTGACCAGATGTTTGTGCTTTTGTCTGCATTTCTGCCAATGACAAGTAGCAGTTATATATGCACAAAGTACAGTTTGGTCTTTCCTGGAGGACAAGGTGAAAGGGCTGGAGGATTGCCTCTTCATTCTCCAAGTCATCAGGAAGAATGGAGTCTTCCTTGAAATAATGGAAGAAGGGCTTCAGGCTTATTTTTTTTCAAAAACAAAATATAAGAAGAAAAAAAGACGTGAAAAGGCAGAGAAAAATCCTGATGCATAAGGGAGGGGAGAAGTGATAAAAATAATGAAGAAGGAAGGACAACTGAACGCTTGAAACTAAGTAAAGACATGACTTTCCTGTAGAGGAAAGAACTAGCTGGACCATTTTAGGAGAAAGGAGCTTTTTGACTGCCAGTCCATGATGATATGTATTCACAGTTGAGATCATTGATTACTCTACCCCACTTAAAGAGGGAGGACACTTTGTAACGGTCAGGAAAGGAAGATACCAGTAGTGACGTTGGTGACTCTGTGTTGAGGGATCTTGGAGTGGCTTGGTGTAAATAACAGAAAGGTCTGTTGTCTTTCCAGAATGTGTATCCAGAATGCTATTTGTTAGAACCACTCTCCTCTTCATGTGGAAACAAGCGACACCACCAGCAGGAAAGTACAAGACACTACTGCAGACAATACTGTAGTATTTTAGAGATAATACTTTAGTACTTTAGACTACTCTTTGACTGGATTAGTCCTAGTAAATGAATTGGAAAGATTAGGGACACAGGTGGTGTTTTCATCACTGCTGCTGAATTAAGGCAGGGGTTTCAGAAGAGAAAGCTTTTCAGAAGAGAAAGCTAAGTGAAGAGCTAGATAAGGAGATGGAATTTGAGGAAAGGATTTAGAATTCTGGGCAAAAGAAGTGATATGCTCTTGACCAGGGAACCTCAAGTCTTGCTATGATTGAGAGCTTTATACTGAAAAGATAGGGGAAAAGAAAACCTTTAAATAGCAGTTATGGTATATAATATCAATAATAGCTATCATTTGTACAGCAACTGAAAGTTTGCAGCACGTTATACAAAAATTGTCTATTTTAGGTGCAGTGGATAGAGCACCAGCCCTGACATCAGGAGGACCTGAGTTCAAATCCTGCCTCAGACCAAACACTTGACACTTACTAGCTGTGTGGCCTTGGGCAAGTCACTTAACCCCAATTGCCTAAAAAAAAAATGAACAAACAAAAAAAATTTTTCTATTTTATCCTCACAACAACCCTACAAAGTAGGTGCTATTATTATCTACATTTTACAAATGCAGAAACTGAGGCTAAAATTAAAAGACATATACTTGCTAATAAGAATCGGAGGCTAGATTTGAACTCAGTTCTTCCTGATTCTAAAAGCAGCACTCTGTTCACTATACCACCTAGCTACCTGAAGAATAGTAAAGATTCAGCAATTTATAGATTACTAAATCTGAAATGAGAGTTTGCCATAAAAACAATGGTCCTGTGCTGTGTTGAAACACAAAAGATGGGGAGTAAATAAAATAAATGCAATCCTAAGAAAAGGAGACAAATTGAACCTTTATATTTATTACTAAGTATGGTAAAATAAGATTCATGATTTGAATATGGCTGTGGAATAATATACTTTATTCCATAGGAACAGAATAATTAAAATGAGGATCAGAACAGTCTTGTATATGTACTAACAATATAATGTGTTAATGCTCTGGTTATAATAACTTTTATTAGTTGAATTTTCAAGGATATTTTGAGGCCCAAATTTGTCACATTGATATTTGTTTATCAGGCCACTGATAAGTAAACTTCTGTTAAATAATTCTACCCACTAGGTTATGTCTTATTATGGAAGGTATTATGGAAACACTTCATTTTTCTAGCCTGCAGTGATGTTGTATAGTTTTCTACTATCCCCTTGAGTAATCTCTATATCACTAATTCAGAACTCCTCAAGCACAATCTTTATGTAATTTCTGGTAGCAATGACCTGAACCTGAATTGTCATCGCAGACCTCTCCATTTCCACAAATGAATCTGTATCACTCAGCAACTTGTTTAATGTGTATTGACAAATCGTTGCCTGAGTTCATGTGGATCTCTCTCATGAAATTCCTTTTGATGAGATTCATGAATCTTATCTGTTTTGTAGGCTACTGTCCACAGCTAAACCACTTTCAGTGTGCTTAAAGATTGTCTATCAAACCTCTGTTTCTTTTTTTGATAGGGAAGTATTAATGTTTTTATAGCTCCTTTTGACCTTGAGTTTGATTAGTATTGTCTGGGTTTGGATTAGGATGTGTTTCAAATCTCTAATGGTACATTGTATAGTTCTGACAGTGTATGTTAAGACTGATATCTGTAGGTGTTAATTAAGTGAGGGACAGGGGCCCATTGATTTCTCTACCCCACTTAAAAATAATCACCTTAGGTAATAACACCTCTTCATGGAATCAATCAATCAGAACTAGGTGTGAATAAGGCATGGACACCTGAATCAATCCAAGGTATTTCCATTAGATGTTACAGGAAATCTATTCCAATGGGTGAGATACTTGGTTATGTGCTGAGGAGGATACACTAAAAAAAGAAGTAATTCTGAAGTAGAGACTCAAAGTGTCTAGCAGTGGAGATGGAATAGGGCCATCAAAACCTGAGCTAGAAAGAATTGGTGGCACAGAGGCAACTGGTGATAAAGTAGAGAGCATATGATAATAAAGAAAAAGTAGGACTGAGCTGTGGTAGAAAAGGTAGAGAGGGAAGACATCTATCTGCTCTCAGGGCCATCTGGCATCTGAAGGCTATCTGGTATCTCAGAGCATAAACTCTGACTACTGCAACCAGTTAGAGCCACTCCTTAAGGACGAAGTCAGTCCCAAGAAAAGGTCCTCTACTTTTCCAGCTTTCCTTACCAGTACCTGTCTATTCCCAGGGACTGTAATATATTCTGTTGTTTCTTTACCCAAATGTTCCCACTAACTAAATTTTGCTTCAACTACAAAGAGGCCAGGGGTTAGCTAGAGATAAATATAAATGTAAATTAAGGCAGAGACTGTAACCTCTGTAAACGCTAGGAATTTTCCTAATTGGGGGCTCAGAGCGATTGTGATTACATGTCTAACTTTCCATTTAAAATAAACTCTTTATCTCAGTGAAAGATGTAACCATATTGACCTGAGGAGATATTACGTTGCCCCAGGCTTAAAAAGAATCTGATTATTATAACAGGGGGTTACAATGCCTTAAATGTGTTTTTCCCATTGAGCTTTAAGTTCAAGATGCCAGTGAGTCTCTTAACTTATTAAACCACAGCTTTTTCCTTGACATATTTATACTAGCTGTAGCTTGCCTTGAGGAGAACAAGGTATTTGTAAGGTATTGCCTTAAGTCTGTTGATTCAATTTGACCTCTGCATTAAAGCTTGAAGCCTTCAATTTCTGTCTTTCCATGGCATACATTAAGAATTTTATATTTATTAACTTCAAATAACACTTTGACAGCATTGGAGACAGATTGCTTGACTAGAAGGAGGTATTTAATGTATTTTTTTGATGGAGCCTTTCAGATTGATGTCATCCAAGTGTATGAAGTAATTAATAAAAAGTTTTGGTTCCACTCACTCTTCCATTTGAAAATTATGTCCAATTCTCTTTTGGAGAGATGGCAATTAATTTAAGGCTAGGCAGAATTATATGGAATTTAACTGTCTCCCTGAGAAATGTCATGTTTTATATTGTTATTTTTTGCTGTGATTGTGTGTTGGCATATTTCATAAAGAGAACAATATTCAGTGTGGCATCAAGTATTCCAGTGTTCTCCCTTTATATTTCAATATATGACAAGTCATAAGTTCAAAACTGAGAAAATGTTTTACAATAATTGTCTAAGACAGTGTAAATGTACTAACTCACTAGCTGCTGGAACTTTTGGCACTTTTTTTTTTGCTGTTCAACAGGTATGTTGTTTTTTGTTTACAGATTTTTTTAAAGAAAATTTGTGAATGTTTTGAATAAAGTACATAAGCACATTAATTGGCTTATATTTGGAAGGGTCACTGGTGTTCTCATCTTGTGGTTGTAGACAAACAATGTAAGCACCTTCTTAGTAATTCATGTGCCACTGAGAAACACATGAGCCAAATCATCTCCTAAGGTATTCCTCAACCTCTAAGCCCAGGAATATGCAGAAAGTGTGGGCACAGAGAGGTTTCAATTTGTGTAGCAGGTCTCATCACATTATCCTTTTGCCTATCCACTCTTCTGAACTTCCTCATTTTCCTTGAGGGAACTACCATCCCTTACAAAGTCCCAGATTCTCAGGGATAGCTAGGTGGTGCAGTAGGGGCAGCTAGGTGGCACAATGGATAGAGCACCAGCCTTGAAGTCAGGAGGACCTGAGTTCAAATCTGACCTCAGACCACATACTTGATACTTACTAGTTGTGTGACCCTGGGCAAGTCACTTAACCCCAATTGCCTAAAAATTTAAAACAAACAAACAAACAAAAAACCCCAACAAAGTCCCAGATTCTCAACTCCCTCATTATCTTTGACTCTTCACTCAATTGAAATTGTTTTCTTCAAAGCTACTAGTGATGTCTTAATTGCCAGATCAGATAGGTTTTTCTAATTCTCATCCTTTTTGACCTTTCTGAATAAATCATTTTACACCATTGTACATTCTATCCTAGATACTAACTTTTTCTTCACTGGGTTGCATAAAATGGTGTGTGTCACCTACAAAACCTTTTTATCTGGACACTTTAAAGACTTGGATATGGCATTTTTAAGACCATTTATAACTTTTTCAAAGGATGACTCAGTGAGTTGTGAACCTATTTACTAAGAATAAGGAAAGGCAGACCTTCTAATTAGTCTTCAAGACCAATAGAATGATATCAGAGAAGATGGAAATTTGCATAATTGATGAAAGGGATTACAGAAGGATCATCCTGATTTAGTAAATGCAGGTAAAATATACTTCTTCCACTTGACTCTATGGATCTTTATGAGGTATTATATTCAATTATGACAACAGTTAAAATCAAGTTTGGAGATAAAATGACCCTAAAGTCAGATCTTTGAATTGCCATGATACAAAGTGCCAAATTTTAAAAAAAATTAAAAAAACATTATTCTTGCTAAAATATCATTATTATTATTAATAATGTTATTAAAAATTAAAATGATTTTGTGCTATCAATGAATAAAGCATTATTTAAAAATATTGTTTCATCTATTTCTTTTATATCTGTGTGTTTTATAACATATATGTGTAGATGTAAATATACACACATGCATAAAATTTTAAAATGTACAGCTCCAATCTATGTCTATAGAAAAATCTATAGACAGATTGGGGATATAAATGAATTTTTTTTAACTGATTGGGGTGGGATTAGAAAAAAACTTGAGACCACTAGTATTACCTGTTGGTAATGTTAAAGATGATAATTTATATCTTTTCCAAGTCTTTCCCTAGAAAATATCTGTTCCATGAAGATTAGGATTGTTCCATTTTTGCCTTCTATGTATTTGTACTGTGTCTCTTGAATTCAGCAAGATGCCTAGAATATAGTAGGCTCTTAATAAATATTGATTGAGTAATTGATTGAATTTCAGATGAAATAGTATGAAAAAGCTCCACCATAGAAGGTTAATGGGAAGATATTTTAGGAAATGAGGAGGTGTCTTTTAATGGCCCATGAATCATACCAGCACATATCACACCAAACTCTTAAGGGCATTATTTTCTTGTTATTTGAGACATGAGGAAGAATCAGAAGAGATATTTATCATACCCTCAGAGGCCTTTGTTTTGGGTCAGTTATATTTAAGCTAGTATGAGAGCTTTGGAAATATTATAGGGAAAATAATAATATCTCAAAACTTTGTAGTGGTAGGATTTTTAGTCGTTAGGGGAGCAAATTGCTCCCTACCATTTCTCAACAGAAAGGCATCTTCAGGGGATAGGATGAACCAAATGGGTTTTGGCTAATGCTTGGTAAATATCTAAAAATATGTTTCAAATGTTTTCAGCCCAACTAAATTCAAAACACATTTTCCCCCAGACCTTTCCTTCTTCATTTTTAAGTGTGTGTATGTGAGTATATGTATTTCAGGGAAATTTCATCCATGTGGCACTAATTTTCACTTAACTCATATAATATTGTTTGTAAGAGAGATTCAATGTCCAAGAATTCCCATGAGCCCTTTAAAAAAATAAACCTTTTAAAGTCTTTATTTCTTAGAAATAGGAAGTCATAGAAACCAGGACTGGAAAAGAAAAAGTCCTATAGACTCTTTCCCTGTCAGGGTAGGATTGTTCCAAACTTCATTTTATCTAGAAAAGTTTTAGCTACCTAACGACACAGGACTTATATTTCATCTCTAGGGAGACCATTCCATTTTCCAAAATCTATTTAGTGTAATGCCAATTGATCTTAGTAGGAGTTTCCTTGCCTGTATAAGTTATGCTGGAAAGCTAGACAAACAAGAACAATAGTAAGAAGAGTATCTAGTTTGATTTCAAGATATCCAGAAGCAGTCTATTTTCTTTGGAGAGTGATCATCTCTAAAATGTTCTCCAGGCTCTTCAGAAAATGACTAATCCTTTGTTCCCAGGAGGCTGCAGTTGAGCAGATGGGTATTTTTGGCTATCTTCTGACTATTTGTAGATTATCTCTGTAGCTTGTTTAGTCAGTGGACAGCAAGGTAGAGCATTTGGTTTGGTGAGCATGACTAAGCTATCAGAATGTTCAATGGTTTTCATTGAGGTAGGAATACGGGAGAATAACCTTTATTGTCTGTGTGACCTTTAGCCTATTTGGATTTCAAATTCCTCATTTGTAAAATGAGGGAGTTAAACTGAATGGCTCCTGAAGTTCCTTCCAGTTTTTGATCTGTGATCTATTGGGAAATATTCTATCTTCCAGAACTTATTTGGGCTGTCTAAATACTTCATTTTTCAATATCCCACCCCAATACCCAGGGACATCTGATTTAAGCAATCAGTCTTCCTGTCATCTCTTTCAACATTTTCATTACTTTCAGTCATAGTAAGTGTGATCAATAGATAGAGAACAGTGGAGAGTCATGGTGGTAGTATAACAGATTTATATATCTAGCCATAATTTTTCTTGAGTTTCAGTACCACACCATAAACTGCCCATTGGACGTTCCAAACTAGACACTTTATAGACATCTCAAATTTACCATTTTCAAAATGGAAATCCTTATCTTTCCATTTAATCCTACCTCTTTCATGAACTTCCATATTGCTGTTGACAACACCTCCATTTTTTTAAAAAAAGGCAGCCAGGTTTGAAATTTTGGTGTCATTCTCAAATTATTCTCAGTTCACCCAGCACATTCAATCAGTTGCTGAATCCTGGATTTTTATTTCTTTTTTATTCAATTTTATCTTCAGATTTGAATTTTCTCCCTCTCAACTTCCTTCCTCCATTTATTGAGAGAGTAAGAAACACAAAACCTGTTACAAATATGTGCAGTCAAGCAAAACAAGTTCCTGAATTAGCAATGTCCAAAAAACCCCACAATGCTTCAGTCCATCACCTCTCTATCTGGAGGTGGATAGCATGTCTAATCGTGACTTTTCCAGAACTATGACTGGTCATTGTATTGATTAGACTCCCTAAGTCTTTAAAAGTTATTTGTCTTTACAACATTGTTATTGTGTAATTGTTCTCCTTCTGTTCACTTCACTTTATATCAGTTCATAGAAATCTTCCCCAGTTTCTCTGAAACCATCCTCTCTATCATTTCTTGTAGCATACTATTCCATAAAATCTGTATACCATAACTTGTTCAGCCATTCCCCAATTTAAGGGCAACTCCTCAGTTCTTAATTCTTTTCCACCATGAAAAGAGCTGCTCTAAATATATTTGTACCCACATGTACTTCTCTTTCTCTGATCTGTTTGGGGTATAGATCTAGTAATGATTTTGCTGGGTCAAAGGAGATGCACATTTCAGTAGCATTTTGGGTGTAGTTCCAAATTACTTTCTAGAATGGCTGGAATAGTGCATAGCTTTACCAGCACAGCATGAATTTATGTGTTTTCCCACAAACTCCTTCAGCATTTGTAATTTTTCTTTTTTGTTAAATTTGCCGATTTGAGGAAAATAAGGTGGTATATCAGTTATCTTAATTTCATCTTTTCTAGAGTGATTTAGAGTAGAGTTTCCAAATGCAGTCAAGCAAGCAAAACTCCTGAGTCCCTCTGGAAACAGATTGAAATGTAATTGGAAATGTTTAACAAAATAAATAAAAACAATACAACATAAGTAATATTAATTTCTGGTTTTAAAAGTTGTTATGCAGGCTACACAGATTTCTTTGAGTTTGACACCACTGGTTTAGAACATTTTTTCATATGGCTATTGATAGCTTTGATTTCTTCCTCTGAAAATTTCCTCTCCATAGCCTTTCATGATTTATCAATTGAAGAAAGACTTTTATTCTTATAAATTTAACTAAGTTCCATACACACACACACACACACACACACACACACACACACACACATACACACACATACATATATTAGAAATTAGACCTTTATCAGAGAAACTTGCTGTAAAGATATTTTCCCCAGTGTCCTGCTTTTCTAATTTTAGCTGCATTAGTTTTATTTGTGCAATAATATATATATATAAAATGAAAATTGACCATTTTACTTCTTGTGAACTACTTTTGTTTGGTCATGAATTCTTAATTGATCCATAGACCTGACAAGCAATTTCTTCCAGGCTACTCTAATTTGTTTATGATGCCACCCTTTGTATTTAAATCATATACCTATATGTAGCTTGTCTTGGTATATGGTGTGAATGTTGGTTTATACCTAGTTTCTGCCAGACTGCTTTCCAATTTTTCTAAGAGTTTTTGTAAAACGGTGAGTTCTTGTCCCAACATGTAGAATCTTTGGATTCATCAAACACTAAGTTATTCTGCTTGTCTGCTTCTGTATATTATGTAAGAGATCTGTACCACTAATCAACCTTTTTATTTCTTAACAAGTACCAAATTGTTTCAATTATTAATGCTTTGAAGTGTAGTTTAATATTACACTATCCTATAAATTGATTTGGGACTGTTAAGATCTCTTCCTTTTCACTTTTTTTTTTATTAATTCTTTTGATATTTTTGAACTTTTATTCCTCCAGATGAATTTTTAATTCTTGTCTAGTTTTATAAAGTTATCCTTTGGTAATTCAGTTATTATAGTGATGAATATTTAAATTAACTTAAGCAGTATTGTCATTTTTATGATATTGATTTGGTCTACCCACAAGCAATTGCTATTTTTCCAGATACTTAAATTTGTCTTTATTTATTTTTAAAGAATGTTTTGTAATTATGTGCATATAGTTCCTTTGTGTGCTTTGCACTTAGATTCTCAAGCATTTTATGTTGTTTATAATAATTTTGAATGAAATTTCTACTTTGATCTCTTCCTGTTAGTTTTCGTTAATATACAAAAATGCTGGTGATTTTATCTTGTATCTTGTAACTTTGCTGAAGTTTTAAATTGTTAGTTTTTCTTTTTAGTTCACTCCCTAGGATTCCTCTAAGTAAACCATCATATCATCTGCAAAAAGTGCTAATTTTATTTCCTCTTTGCTATAATTATTTCTTCAATTTCTTTTTCTTTCCTTATAGCTATAGCTAGCCTTTCTGGCATTATGTTGAATAGTAATGGTGATACAGAACATCTTTGCTTTAACCTTGATCTTATTTGAAAGGCCTCTAGCTTTTCTCCATTACATAATACTGGTTTTTGTTTTGTTTTAGATAGATACTAATTATCATTTTAAGGAAAGCTGTTTTATTTCTATTCATTTTAACACTTTAAAAAAATAAGCATTGTATCTTGTCAAAAGCTTTTACTGCTTCTATTGATATGATTATATAATTTTTGTTATTAATATGGTTATGTTTATAGTCCTTATTACCTCTAAGATCAAATATAAATTCCTCCATTTGGCATTTAAAGCTTTTCACACCTTGTCCAGTTCCTACCTTTCCAGATTCCTTATGCATTACTCTTCTTCACACTCTATGGTCTAGCCCAGGGGTGGGAAACCTGCATCCTTGAGGCCACATGTGGCCCTCTAGGTCCTCAAATTTCACAGAACAAATCCCCTTAATAAAAGGATTTGTTCTTCAAAACTTGGACTTAGTCAAAAGGCCACATCCAGGGATCTAGAAAGCCACATGTGGCCTTGAGGATGCAGGTTCCCCACCGTTGGCTTTAGCCATACTTTTGTGGTTGTTGAATTTGTTTTTCAGTTATGTCTGGTTCTTCATGATCCTATTTGGGGGTTTTCCTAGTAAAGATACTAGAGTGGTTTGCATTTCATTCTCAGCTCATTTTACAGATAAGGAAACTGAGGCAAATAGGATTAAATGACTACCCAGGGTCACATAGCTAGTAAGTGTCTGAGGCCAGATTTGAACTTGGGAACATGAGCCTTCTTTACTCCAAGCCTAGAACTCTATCCATTGCTTCACCTAGATGACCCCTAGCCATACAAGCTCACTTTCTGTTCCTCATGTATGACACTTTCTAATTGCTATGCCTTTGCACTATATCTATATCTATATCTATATATATATATATATATATATATAAAATATATGTATGTATATATATAATCTCTCCATTTTCTCTTGGAAGTAGAGGTTGTTTTGCTTTTGTCTTTGTGTCATCAGCACATAGTAAATTAAAGAAGAAGCAATGCTACTTGTTTTGCAATTACACCCTGTGGACCATGGGACCTTTCATATCTAGGTAGTACAGTGAATAGCACACTGGACCTGGAGTCAGGGAGACCTGAATTCAAATCCAACTTCATAAACTTACTAGTGTGTCTCTGGGCAAGGCATTTAAACTTCGTTTGCTTCAGTTTCCTAAACAGTAAAATAGGATAATGACAGAGTTGTTGTGAGGATCAGATGAGATAATAATTGTAAAGTGCTTAGCACAGTGCCTGGCAAATTGTAAATGTAATATAAACATTTGCTCCCTTCCCTTTCTATTTGACTTATAACTGAAATTTTTATATGTGTTTTATGTATGTATTTCCATAATTAGCAGTGTTTTGCTCATAGTAAGTACTTACTAAATACTTTTAAGTTCACATATAAATTATCTATTGATTACAATATTTGGATTTTATCTCAGATTTGTTCTAAAGGCTCTATTTTCTCAGCTTGTCAAGTTTTGTAAGCCAAAAGCTTTTCGGAGATCAGGCTGCTTCTGGCCATTATTTTATGAAATCACCTTGAATATTAAATTCCTATCTTTTAGTTTAGAAAAGAATGCTTATCTCTTCTGGAAAATTAATTTGGGGATAAAGACATATTTCTGAACTTTCACTATATCATATTCCTAATTCTTTCATAATTTCTTGTTTTTGTTCTAACATCTTGTGAAATTCAAATTGGTATTTAAAAAAATACATGGTACCTTTCTTTTTGGCTGCTTACAGGAATTTATTTTTGTTATTGTAGCCTCAAAAATCAAGTTGTCTGGTCAAATTAAATGTGGCTTTTAACCCTGGTGGCATACTGTGAATTATTTTTATTTGAAATATTCTGTTATTTTAAATTTTTATGGGAAATTTTCTTTTATGGTTGCTCAAAATACAGCACTTCAGTTCTTTTTAAAAATATTTTGTTTTTTCCCCAATTACATGGGAAAATAATTTTTAACATTTAAAAAAAAATTTGAGTTCCAAGTTTTCTCCCTTCCTGTCTCCTATCACTCCCTCTCTGAGATGGCAAACAATTTGATACAGTAATGAAAAACATTTTTTGTTTTCATAATACTCATGTTGTAAAAGAGCACAGAGACAAAAAAAGTAAAAAATAGCGTACAGTAATGAAAAACATTTTTTGTTTTCATAATACTCATGTTGTACAAGAGCACAGAGACCAAAAAAAAAAAAGTAAAAAATAGCGTGCTTGGATCTGCATCTATACTCCATCAGTTCTTTCTCTGGAGGTGGATAGCATTTTCCATCATAAGTCCTTTGGAATTGTCTTAGATCTTTGCATTGTTGAGACTAGCTAAGTCATTCATAATTGATCATCATACCATTGATAACATACAATGCTATTACTGTATACAATGTTCTCCTGGTTCTGCTCATTTAACTTTGCATCAGTTCATGTAAGTCCTTCCAGGTTTTTCTGAAAGCCTCCTTCTCATCCTTTCTAAGAGCACAATAGTATTCCATCACAGTCGTATACCACAACTCCTTCAGCCATTCCCTAATTGATGGGCATCCCCTCAATTTCCAATTCTTTGCTACTACAAAAAGAGCTGCTATAAATATTTTTGTAAATATATGTCCTTTTCTTTTTTTTAAATCTCTTTGGGATACAGACCTAGTAATGGTGGTGGTTGTTATTTGGCTTTTGTTTTCAAACAGGACCAATGATATCACAGGTGATTTCTTGACTCGTGTGTGAATTGGATTTAAGTGAGGCCGAATTGCACAAAGTCCTCATTCTCACTCTCTTCCAGAATCATCAAAGCCCAGTGGCAAGCCAAAAGTCAGAATGATGCAGTGGATGACCTTGGCATCTTTGGTGCCTGACCAAGGTCTAAGGGCTCACACAGCATCTGCTTCAGCTGTATTCATGGCTATTGGAACAAACTAATTTCATCCACCTATTCCACCTGGGGAATTCATCACATGCTTGGGGTACCTAACCATCTAACTCATCAATGGGTTTGAAGCCCATTGGTTACCCTGAACCTAACTTAGCCAGAGGGTTTACCAGGATGTGGCTGTGCATACTACAGCTTCTTGGAGCTGCTGGTGAGAGATGAGAGCCAGAGAAACAACAAAGGTAGATGAGTAGCCCTGAAAAGGCTAACCCTCACATCAGAGGTTCTAGTCCTCTTTGAACATCATATACATATACATATGCACACACATAAAATGAATATATTTGTATATATATTTGCCTTTTCGTTCACCATATTTTATTTTATTCATTATGCTGGATAACTTTTTAGTTTGCTCATTTCTTTGAATGATTTTGAAATTTTCTTTTGAGGATTCTGGATACTTTCACTTTTTTTTTTGATGTTTCTATTATTTTAGGAGGATACTACTAAAGATGAGGACCTTCTCTTACATGCTTTACTTCTACCCTGTTCCTAGAATTAATGAAATTTAGAAAGGAGAGATGGGGAATATTAACAGTGATGAGAATGGTGTGCATAAGGCACCGAGGTGAGAAATAGCATTATATCCATAAGAAAGATACTGACCTGAATAGAATCCAGTATTTATGTTGGAGAGAAGTTGAAAATAAAGTAGATTTTACTACAAATAACACTAGTTTTCCTGTTGCTTAACTTTACTTTTTATCTAAAATAGATGATATTGTATTATGGAATTTTTTTGGCTGTGATTTCATCAGTGTAGAGAACTCCTAATTTTTAAATTGTTTAATTTATGAGGGTTAAAACCCATGGTTCTAGAGAAGTTAAGTCATGTACCTGAGGTCACATATGTGTCAGAGGCAGAACCTAAAGCCTGATCTTACTGATACCAAGTTAAATTTTCCATAATCTATATCCCATTTCTTCTCACATTTTCTAGAAAGTCTCAAACCCTTCAGTAATTACCTGCTTCATGATATTAAATTTGTTGTACTTAAATTGTGTCAACTGTCTATTCTATAATTGTTTTGTTTTAGCTATTTAAGCAATATAGTTCCTAAGAAGTATTTCAGTGTTATATAATTCATAAAATGTCTATTTTTAATTGATTATGGAAAAATCCATGTTAGACTGACTTTTGTTATTTTGTTCGTGTAATTTTACTATGAATACATTTCTTTGCATTGCAATCAACATTTTTACTTCTTTATTTTTGTTTTTACCTATTTTCAGAATTGCTATTGGATTGCAACTCAAGTCTCATTTTTTACCAGAAAGCCATCTCTTACCTCTCTGATCCTCTATATTCTGTATTTGATAACTCTTGTGTTATTTCACTTTTACTTAGCTTTTATTACTATTAACTTTTAATATTCATATTTCTGGACTCTCCAAAAATGATTATAACCATCTGAAGGGCAGGGACCATGTCCTACCTTTTTTTTTTAATCCTCACTAGTCCTTAGCAGAGTACCAGACATAGTAGGTGCCTAATAAATATTTGTTGAATGAATAAGCATATGAAAGAATGAAAGCCATTTTTGTTTCACTCGGTGGTCTTTCTGGCCTGTTTCTTGACTTGAGAATGAGAACATGAGAATATATGTAGCTCAAGATTTTTGTATGACTGAATGAAAGTGTACTTATTGAGCATTTACTATGTGCCAGGCATTGTGCTGAGTGTTGAGGATGCAGATACAGAAAGTGAGGCAGTTCCTGCCTCTAATAGCAGGGGACAGCACAAATGGGGAAATGATAGCCAAGAAAGGAAATTTTTGTGAGCTGATCCATAAAGTAGTGAATTGTCATGCCCTTCCCAGAAACAATGGTAGTCTTGATGTGATTACTGAGCCCAGGGAAAGAGATGGAAAGCCAGTTAAGGGGGTGTGGTGCTGGGGGCACATGAACAATAACAAAGAAGATGGTAAGATTGGTCAGGCAGTTAGGTGAGATAGGAAGCATGGTCTGGTCTGGGACTAGATGTTGAGGGTTAGCTTAGTTTGCACTTACTCAAGTCACCATTTGATACATTTTAATCCCAGGCAGAAGTTCCAAAGCTGAGTGGATTCACTTGTCCAGCCACGGGGGATATAGAAACTGAATATCCAGTGCAGAGGCTGGTGGAGGTAGGGAGAACCAGAATGGTCGTGTCAGGGTAGATGTCAAGATGGCCTCGGTGGATTGCCCGTAAAGATAAAATAAGAATTTTGAAAAGGAAAATGGCACAGAATGGTAATAATGCCTAATAGCTATTTACATAGTGCTTTCTAGGTGCCGGCAACTGAGCTAAGCACTCTATAATTATTATCTCACTTGATCCTCACAATAGCCCTGGGAGGTAATGCTAGTATTACGTCCATTCTATAGACGAGGAAACTGAAGCAAATAACGGTTAAGTTATTTGTCCAGGGTCACATAGCTTGTAATTGTCTGAGACTAGTAAGTATCTAGAGGCCACATGTGGTCTTCTAGGTCCTCGGTGTGACCTTTTGACTGAGTCCAAGTTTTACAGAACAATCCTTGTATTAAGGATTGAAGTTTGGATTAAGTCAAAGGGCCACACTTGAGGACCTAGAGGGCCACATGTAGCCTTGAGGCTGCAGTTCCCACCCCTGGTAGAGGTTAGTTAGGTTTCCTTACTCCACGTCCAGTGATCTATCCACTGTGCCACTTAATTTGTTAATGCTATTATTACCCACCAACATGACAGAAACTAGGCCTGAGCAGTATAATGGAAAAATGAATCTTTTTAATAACAGAAGAGAAAACATGAAGTGTAATATAAGGAAAAAGTTCTATTTCAGTGTGCTGTACTGAATGAAACTTAAATGTTTTCAGAATCAACATTGCCATTTGTAATTATTCATTTTTTTTAAAAGAATAAATGTTTTACTGAAGACTTTATTTTGATATTGCAAATATCTAGATACATGCCTCAGATGGAAGTAAACATTTATTCATTGCCTTTCAATCTACTCATTTCCATGGGTTGACAATGCATGAATGAGAGAGACATCCTCTTTGCTGAGGGAAGTCAGAAGAGAAGGACCAAAAAGATGGACAGGCAATCGAGATAAACTGTTCCCTTCTTCAATGAGTTTGCACACAAAATAAGAATGAGGCAGATTCTACACACAGTGAGATAAACCGTACCCAAAAGCATGTCTTGTGGCACCTCAGTACTCACTCTTCATGTGAACGAACTCATGTGTATAATTATAACTGATTTCATCTCATTTTCAAACAATGCCATATGGATGTAGTAAAGTCTTTTGGACCAAATTTTACCACATTTTTTTCAGTGGCGATCCAAATTTACTTAATTCCCTCCAAGCAGTCATTTTGTAATCCTCTTACATTAAGCTTTCAAGTCTGTTTGGACAGTGTTTTCTTCTTAACTTGGCTCTCAGGCAGCAAATTGTCTTAAATAGCTTGGACAGAGCTACCATCACCACTAGTGACGAATAAAGAATTGCAATGACTACATCTCTATGATATGACTCATTCTCTGTAAAATGATTTATTTTAATACTTAGTTACATAGTTATAGGCAGAGGTATGCTGCTTATATGTTTAAATGTTTAACAACAAACTCTCAAAAATGTATACAGGGCATATTTTTAAGTTTAATAGGCATTAACATTTTCTCTACTTCTTTAAAGTCTAGGTAGTCAATAAGATGATAAGTCAAGTCCTTTTTTTGTAGTGTTTGCTGATGTCTGAGGTACAAACACTGACATGGAACATAATTTTAAAATTGGTTCTTTTGAATACCCTTCAGATGGCTCCAGCATACCCCTGGTTTTAGGCATTCAACACTTTGTCTGTGTCTAGTCTACCAAATTCTAGTTCTGCTTCTCTTAATCAGTCTCCTTCCAGGATATGAAGGATAAGTTTAGCTGTCTCAGGAAAGAGTAGAAAAAAGACAGTAAGCACAAAATCTCAGGACTTTTTCTGCACAGGGACCTGTATCTACATTTAATGGAGTTAATAACTGAGATGCTCTGATGGATATTTCCCCCATCTCCAACAGCTCAATTGTTTAGGGAGTTGTAGAAAATAAGATTTTTTTTGAGTAAGATGCAGTTCTGGAAATTTGGAAGATATTTAGTTGCTAATTCAAATTCAAGTTCAGTTCAATTCAATTTACAGATGGAATGCCCTTAATGAGGGAGATAATTGTTCCACTGTACTTTGAGCAGCTCACATCTGGAGTACAGTTTTCAATTCTGGACACCACATATTGGGAACAACATTGGTGATGATAATATTCAGACAGAGGTAATTAAGATGTGATAACACTTGAAACCATGCTCTGTTAGGATCGATTGATGGAACTGGGGCTGTTTAGATTGGGGAAGAAAAGACTTGGAGGGACATAGATTAGCTATCTCCAAATACGTGAAGTATAGGGATATGGGAAAAGGTTTCTACTGCTTGGCCACAGAGGACTGAAGTAGGAACAATGGATGGAAATTACAGATTGAAAGATTTAAATTTGACATAAAGAAAAACTGTATAAAAGCAAAACAAAAACCTATTAGAGTTGTCTCAAAGGGGAATGAACTTTGGGAGGTAATGGCTTCCCCTTTACCAGAAGTCTTTGGCCAAAGGTTGGATGATGACTTAGGGATGTTGTAAAGAAGACCTTATTTAGGTCCAGGTTGGACCAAATGACCTTTGCAGTCCCTTCCTTATCTGGAATTTTGTGATTCTGTGAATTCTCTGTAATGCAAAATACCTCAGCTCTGTGATTCTCCATTAGCAAAGTCTATCAAGCAAAGTCTAGCAAGGGTTTCTGAGCTGTGAATGTGGAAGTTTGCCATCTGTGTGTCTACTAACCTCCTTCAGTTCCTTTTGTTTCTATGAAATTGTTTTCCATGCAACCTGTTTTATATGTAACTAGGAAGCGAAACTTTACCTTGATGTGATTCACTGTCCAGATAACCCAGCCTTAGGTTGTTTGGTAGAATTCTCTTGTTGAGACGTTAGCAAAAACAAAAGTTGTTTTCCTTTAAGAACTCCCAAGTTTATAATCTTAGAAGATGAAGAATGTCAGATTATCTAACACAATTTTGTCTTGAGTTGTACACTGTCTTGTTTTTGTTTTTTAAGTGGGGCAAAACCCAAAGGTCTTTTAAATTTTACAAATTGTAGAGAATGGGTGAATAGAAAAGTTCAATCTATCTATTGTCCTTTGGGGAGGAGCAGGCCTTTAGACCTTAGTCAAAGTCTCTGAATGCTTCCTGATCATTATTTTGAGAAGGGACAAGCCTCTGGAGGTGCTGTCAGCATTAAATCTCCCAGCCCCAGGTGAAGAACGATGATTTCTTTTCTTCTTCTTCTTCTTCTTCTTCTTCTTCTTCTTCTTCTTTCTTCTTCTTCTTCTTCTTCTTCTTCTTCATTAAGTGACTTGCCCAGGGTCACACAGCTAGTACATGTTATGTGTCTGAGGCCGGATTTGAACTCAGGTCCTCCTGACTCCAGGGCCGGTGCTTTCTCCACTGCGCCACCTAGCTGCCCCACAATGGTTACTTCTTAACGTTCTTGGTGTCCTGCTCATCAGATGAGACTGTCAAACATCTCTTCATCATCTCTATGGAACCAATGCTCCTCTACCAGTATCTCATGGAGCACAACACCCAGTACCTACCACTCCGCTGCTTGAGTATAAGACATACATCCTCTTGTAATGCTCTGTGAGCCACTTGAGAGCAGCGACTGGTTTTTACCTTTCTTTCTATCCCTAGCCCAGTATCTAGCACTTAGCAAGCACAATGCCCAGTGCTTACCACATTACCTCCAACACTTGACACAGGGCCTAGTATGTTTGTTGTTTGTTTATTGATGCTTAAGAAATACTTGTTGACTTGACTAACTTGTTTTGAGTGTTTGTAGGGTTTCTCTGAGGAGATTACAGATTTCAAAGGAAGCAGTTTGGTAGAGTAAATAGAGTCAGGAAGCCTAGGATTTATGACCTGCCTCTGAAACAAACTGGCTGTGTGACCCCCATGCAAGTTACTTAACCTTTTAGTGCCCAACTCTTAGCACCATTAAAAGGATCAAATTAAAGTCTATGGAAGTGCCTTGAAAGTTGTGAAGTGCTTTCTAAACATGAAGTAGTGTTAGCATTATCTTTGGGAAGAAATCCATGAAGGCTTGTTGTCAATAGTGAAGCATATCTACCAGTAAAAAAAAAAAAGTCAATGCACAGAAATGTCCATGCCTCTTTATAAGACACCTCTGAAGATGTTTCTGGCATTGTAACCAGAATGCATCCCAAGCTAAAGAGACCCATCTTTTCCTACTACATCATTACATCTTTCTCAGTGTGTACTGGACACCAATCCAAGGCATATAACAGCAAAACATGGTACTTGATTTCCTTTAATGTGGAATAAACACCAGGAAACTAAATGAGCAGAGAAGTATGCATATTCCTTCAGTTCTTTTAACTTACTTTCTACATTTTGACACAGGCAGCAGAACTTACTGTAAAAACTTCAGAACAAACAAATAAAAAGCCAGTGTTCATACAATGCTTTAAGGCTTGCAAGCTACTTTATCATCATTATCATCCAAGCTCCACTTTGTATCTGCTGCTCTACCTGCTTTCAACTCCAGAGAAGTGGATGTTTCTCCCAGTATAAACTCCTCGCCTCCAAACTGACCACCACACTGTTAACTCCCTGACTGACACTAACTCCCTAAGCCTCCCCTCCCCTCTGATTGGAGGGCTGGAAGGTGGAGTACCAAACTCCTTCCAATGCCTTTCTTTCTTTTTTTTTTTAAAGGCAATTGGGGCAAGGTGACTTGCCCAGGGTCTTACACCTGATAAGCCAATGCCTTTCTTTATAGAGGGCAGAAACTAGACTCAGTGTTTAGTGCACTCAGTATCTGTTGCCCTGACTGGTTTCAACTACATGGAACAAGATCCCCTTCTGTTTTCCTTCCTCCTTTTTTTGTGTTGTCGTTTTCTTTACTTGAAGGTGTCTTTCATTTTATTGTCTTAGCAGTGCCTGGCACATTGTAAGTGCTTAATAAATATTTATTGGATTGAATTGGTTTGGATCCTCATGACAACCCTATGGAGAAGATGCTATTGTTTCCTCCATTTTACAAGTAGGGAACCTGAGGCTGAGAGAGACTAATTGACTTTCTCAGAGTTTGAGGCAAGATTCAAACTCAAATTTTCCTGACTCTTGAGGAGTCCACTCCACCATCTAGCTGCCTAGGTGTCAATGGATTTTGATATTATGCAGAAAAATAAGCTGAAGCACTCATGAAAATTCTGAAGTGTAGTAAATGTCATACTAGTGATGAATGGCACTGATATCTGTTTTCTAGAGTACAGTTTTTCACTGAAGATAGTTCCCATTTTGCAAGAGGGAAAGTGTATGTCTGTGCATATATGTATGTATATGTGTGTGTTAATGAATCTCTGTCTTAGCAAATCTAAAGCCCCAAAGGTAAAGATGTAAGTGCAAACCCTAAAATGGCAAACATCAATTTTCTGAAGACTGTTGCATGCTATTAGAAAGTATACTTTCTGCTCCCGTTGTGTTCTTGCAATGACGCATTCTAAATACTTTTTAGCTCAATGCACCGGATGCCATTTGCTAACCAGAATTTTAAATATTAATGCTAGAGTGTTTAAGACATGTCCATTAAGGCTGGTAAAGTTGTGCTTGATTAACGGGCTTTTCATGAATGCACTGACACAAACTTTTTTTTTAATTAATTCAGCCTGCAAATGAACATCCTCCATTTCGCTATCATATTTTATCAGTCTGTAAAGTGCATTCTCACTTCAGTTTTCAGCTCGGAATGCAGAAGACTTTGTGAAAAATGACAGAATTTTAATGAGAAAGTGAACAACATGCCATCAACACCCTTTCGCCAGTAAAAATGGCACAACATCAAAGCTTTAAATCATGTTCCCTCCACACCTTTGGACATCTGCGATTCTGTCTGAGTCCTCAAAATCTGCTCCATCTATCACCAGGTGCAGCCTTTAAACACGGAGGCTCTGTCTACTTCACTGGTTGGCATGGCAACAGTTGTCAAATCATCCCTTGATAATGCTCTTTAATTGATTGTATAAATTATTCTGAGATATGTGATTGCAAAATGATGTACTGAAGCTCTTAAGTGAGCAGATCAGACGATCTGCATTTAAAAATGCATTGCATTCCCTGCCCTTATCCAGGAAACTGACCCTCTTACTAGGCTGAAACACTCAGGATGAAGCATAAACATTAAGCATTAAGGAAAAGTTTAAAGCCATGGCAAAGATAATTGCTACTCCAAGTGCATGTTAACCATCCTGGAGACCAGGGTGCGGTATGCAGAACATAGATGTAAATTCAGAAATCCCATATAGGAACATCACTCCTTCTAAGATGGTGTAATGACTAACCTGTGTTTGTGGCCATATGGATTGAGAATTTAAGCTGCATGGAGACATAGAGGCACCATATTTATTCATTAGCCTACTCTTGATTTTTTTTTTTCAGATCTTAGGACTCTCTATACAATTACCTTTGTGCATTGCCAGTTGTGTTGGCTCCTGTCTTTCTTCTATCACTCAGTGGAATGGTATTCTGTGATTTCTGGCATTTTTATTAAATTGTGAGCAACATGGAAATGATTAGCATTTGAAAACATGCAGAAAGTACCCTGTTCTTTTCTTCTCATACTAATTCTAGATATTTAGAGAAATGTTTATGTTAATTATGTACCATGTGGAAAAAAAGGCAAAGAACTTTAGGGTTAATGGAATAAAAGTTGTCCACAGTGTACTTGTCGTGGCTCTGCCATCTTGGGCAAGTCATTTCAACTCTCTGGCCTCAGTTTCCTCATCTATAAAAAGCAGATGTAGTATTAAATAGACTCTAAAGTCATTAGATTAGGTGTTTAAGAGATGGTTATTATCAGAGACATGAATATTCACTTTCTGTCCTTTTTTTCTTGTCCTTCTCCATATGTTTTGTTGTTTAGTCATTTTTCAGTTGTATGCAAATCTTTGTGGTCTCATTTGGGGTTTTCTTGGCAAAGATACTAGAGTGGTTTGCCATTTCTTTCTCCAGCTCATTTTACAGATGAGGAAACTGAGGCAAATGGGGTTAAATGACTTGGCCAGGGTCACACAACTAAGTGTCTGAGGCCAGATTTGAACTCAGGTCTTCCTGACTCCAGGCCCTGTATTCTGTCCACTGTGCCATTTCACTGCCCCATGTGCATGTGTATGCAAATATAGACATCATCCATCATGTTAAAAGATAATGGTGTTAAGGTATGACACTGTAGTTACATTTTATCTTTAGGTGAAGGTGGCTCCTCATTACCCTTGTCATTTGCATAGTACTTTATAGTTTGTGCATAGTACTTTACATATATTCTTACATATTATTATATGGTTTGCAGCCAATGTGGGTGGTGATGACTGCCTTTTTCCTCCTTCACAGGTTAATCATATAATTGTACTGTAGAGGAACCAAGTCATAGAATTTTAGATTAAGGAGGAATCACCTTTTTTTCCAATTTGAAAACTGGAACTCAGAGTATTGAAGTGGCCAGTTAGAATTTAAAGCAAGGTCTTCTGACTCTCAGTGGTCCTTTAGCTATACCAAGCTCTACCATAAATATATTGCCTCATCGTAGATTTTTGCCTATGTCTTTGTCTCTTGCTGCTATCCTTTTTCCCCCAAGCTCTACACTTATTCTGTATCATTTAAGTGTGTATAGCAGTGGGTCCTAGAAATATGAATCTTGCTTTTTATTTGTTCCCCTCTCAAGGTTCCCAGCTCATGAATAGCCTCTTTCTATTAATCATGCAAGACAACAAACAAGTCAAGGAACAAATATTTATTTAATGCTTACAATGTGCTAAACAGCAGAGACACAAATATAAGCAAAGAGAAAAGACAGTTCTTGTCCTCAAGGAACTTATATTCCAACATTTGAAGACATCACATAAAAGGGACCTGAAAACCATGTTTGAAGGAAGCAAGGCATCTGTGTGAGGACATGGTCTTGAAGTTCAGAGATTCAGAAGAAGAACTGGGAGTGTAATGAATGTCAGCTGGCCTGGGCTCCTACCTGAAATGGAGACTCCCCAAATAATTTATCAGCATGATGGAAGGATGTTCTGGGGTAAGGAGACTATGGAGGTGAATGAATGTTCAAGAGTGAGAAGGCCCCAGATCCTTAAAGAAAAGGTGAGGCAATACCTAAAGCATCATGGTGGCAAAATCCTGGAATTTAGAAGCAGAACTGGTAGAGGAATGGAAGAAGGCCAGCCTAGGCTCCTCTTCAAAATGGAGGCCCTGGCCAGAAACTCATCAGTAGGAGAAAAGAGCCAGCATAGTAGAAGGATATTCCTGGGTGAGAAGGCCTGCATCGATTTGTTTTATATCCAAGAATTAAAGAAAGTTTGAGAATCAACCCATTAATTAACAAGTATTTATTTAAGCATCTACTATGTCCCAAGTGTTGTGCTAGGCAATGAGGAAGAGATAAAAATGAAACTAAAATGGTTGTCTGTGCTAGGTCCAAGACTAAATCTCCCACTAATTACTGCTCCTAATCCCACACCATCTTCCAGCCATGATTAGATCTCTTGCTTTCTTGGCATGGTCTGCATCTTATTGTGCAGCACTCTGTCTCATTAGCAGAACTCAGTAATTCAATGTATCAATTATTTTGTGCATGCCACTGTCCTAAGCACTACAGGGGATAAAGGGATAAGTACATTATATGTGGTCCCTTCAGTCACTGAGCTTACAATCTAATGAGAGCAGAGAGAAAGATAAAAAGAGCATACAAATAAGTAAAGGATACACTGATAGGTATGAAGGAGAGGAGACAGATTGTGAAATGCAGTGGATTCAGAATCAACAAGAGTTAGCAACTAACTGAATACAAGGGGAGGAAGTTAGAATCCAAGGTAACACCAAGGTTATGAACATGGGAGTTGCTGACAGAAATAATGAAATCATAAGGAAGAGGAGGGTTTGGGGGAAAGATAATAAACTTGATTTTGTACCTGTTGAGTTTTAGCCACCAGAAAAATGTACAGGGGCAGCTAGGTGATACAGTAGATAGAGCACTGGCCCTGGAGTCAGGAGGACCTGAGTTCAAATGTGGCCTCAGACACATGACACTTACTAGCTGTGTGACCTTGGGCAAGTCACATAAGGCCAATGCCTAGCCAAAAAAAAAAACAAAACATCAACAAACAGAAAAATGTACAAGTACTGATGTCCTTCAGGTAGCTGGAGATGCACACCTGGAACTGGATAAAGAGGTCAGGGTTGGAGATATTCCTCTGGGGATTATTTCCATAGAAGGCCTAAAAAAGCCATGGTACCAAATAAGATTGCCAAGCAAGGGAGTGAAGAGAAAGGATGAGAATAAACTTTAGGGAACATCTACCTGAGGAAACCAGGAAGAGGAAGAGAATCCATCACAGGAAACAGGGAAATTTAATGTTTGAATTTTGTCTTAGACAGTCATTCAATCTCAAGCAATCAATCAATAAACATTAAGCATCTACCACATGTTGGTCATTATGCCAATGTATAGTGTCTCGTTAAGGCCCTTTTCATATGACGTAGGTTAGTGATTAAAAAGGCAAAATAAAGGAAAAGAAATACACACACACACACATATAGACACAACACACATATATATGTATATAATTTGTCAAAGGATATAAGATATTGCCATTGTGGTAGGAAAGAAGGTTTATCCCTGGGAATTTAGACCTACTATGGTGAGACCAGTGAGTAAGAGAGCTACTTCAGAGAGTGAGTGGGCTGTCAACATACCATATGAGTGGGGATGTATCTTGCGCTTTATATAATTATATCTTAGGGTGTCCTGCCCAAAGAAGGTAAATTTTTGATGGCTGAAGCCTACCTTGATATCTTGGGGTTTACTGGCTAGATTTCTTTCTTAAAAACCATTTCTGAAACCTAATTAACTGTAGCCGTCACTGATTGGCCAATAATAGGTCCCTTCCCAAGCACCACATAATGGTTATTTTTGGGCCCTGATAGCTTAGAATGAATGTAAATATTAATTGTTTCTCTTTTTGCTAGAAACCCTGAGGGTGTCCCCTTCTCAGTTAGATTTTTTTTCCTTTTTTGATTAAAGGGGCCATCCCTTGGCTCATTTCTTAAATAGCCCTAATCATAGAATGGGCATTGCCTCAGTCAAAGTGAGACCTGCTAAAGACCTTAACTTTAAAAGGCCAAGGTCTCCCACTACATCCTGGACCATCTCCAGTTGTCCTGATCTGTATCTGACCACTGGTCCCAGATGGCTCTGGAGGAGAAAGTGAGGCTGGTGATTTTGCACAGCCCTCCCTCACCATAATCCAATTCACTTGTAAGTCATAGCATCATCTTCCTCATGTCATGATGCTCTTTGAGAGTGAAGGACAAACCACAATCACATATATATGGCATATTATATCTATCTATCTACCTACAGGTAGATAGATAACACACACACACACACACACACACACACATACACAATTTTATATAGCTAATGTTTTGTGTACTATTGCATAGGTAGATAAAATAATTGCTTTTTGTAATTGAAAAACTGTATTGGAAAGTAAGCTTATCTTTTGTAGGCTTTTGTAGATGTAGAAAACATCTTTGGGACAAGGATGATGTATATGTACCTCAACCTGTTTCCACATTGTTTTGATTTCTTTTGCTAGATCTCTAGGCATCATAAAACCCTCTGTCTTTGTAAACAAATTCACACAATGTGGCCAATTGTCCAAGGCTTCTTTGTCAACATAATGTCAGTTGAGTTCCTGTGAATGTTGTTCATGGAATATGTAATGATTTCACTTTTGGATCTTATTGATTCCTTCCAGAGATAAACCACTTTGGGTTACATTCAACAAATTCAGTGGCATATACAGATTGTCAGCCTTTGCTATTTCTCTGTGAAGTGATGTCTGTTTGTTCCAAAACAGCACTTCTATAAATTTTTAACCTGTTTTTCATGCATTTTGAGAACATCTATCAATCCTTTTTCTCTTTTTTGATTAGGAAGTATTCATCTTTCTGTAGCTGCTTTTAGTTGATGAACCTGGTGTTTTGTTAATTTTGTACAGATTTGTTTGGATAATTTCTAAATCTATCATTATGCATTTTACTGTTAAAAAAGTATATGTTAAGATTATATGATATTGGGGGCAGCTAGGTGGCACAGTGGATAGAGCACCGGCCCTGAAGTCAGGAGGACCTGAGTTCAAATCCGGCCTCAGACCAAACAGTTGACAATTACTAGCTGTGTGATCCTGGGCAAGTCACTTAACCTGAACTGCCTAAAAATTAAAAAATAAAAATAAAAAAAAGACTATGATATTGCATTAGTGTAAATTGTTGTAAACATGTTCTTCCCATTGAGATTTGATTTCAGGATACCAGGAAGTCTTTGACATACATAACCACAGCTTCCTCCTTGATAGCTTTGTGATCACTATACTTTTCCCAGTGAAGACTAAGGTATTTATAAGTATCACCTTTGTCTATTTGCTTAATTTAACCTCTAGATTCAAATTCACAGTCTTTAGTCTCTATTTTATCTTGGCATATGTAGTGAATTTTGTATCTATTGAGTCCAAATGATGTTTTAAAATCACTGTGGTTTTTTTTTGTTTGTTTTTTAGGCAATTGAGGTTAAGTGACTTGCCCAGGGTCACACAGCTGGTAAGTGTCAAGTGTTTGGTCTGAGGCCGGATTTGAACTCAGGTCCCTCTGACTTCAGGGCGGTGCTCTATCCACTACACCATCTAGCTGCCCCTTAGGAGAAGGTTTTTGTGAGAAGAAAAATGATAATGGTAATGATGATGCTAGGTGGCTCAGTGGTTAAATGCTGGATTTGGAGTCAGGAAGACCTGAGTTTAAAACCATCATCAGACATTTCCAAGTTGTGTGACCCTGGACAAGTAACAACCTCTTTCTGCTTTTTTTTTTAAAATTTGTAAAATGGGGATAATAATAGCAACTAACTCGAAGATATTTTGAGGATAAAATAAAATACTTGTAAAATGCTTTGCAAACCTTAAAGCACTATCAAAATGCTAGCTACAGGTCACAGATTTAAAGCTGGAAAGGACCTCTTTTATTTTATAGATGAAGTAACAGATAAGACTTGACCAAACTCCCACAGGTAATGAATTAGCAAGATGTGTTTGAACCCAGGTGCTCTGACTCCAAAGCCAGTGTTCTTTCTAATATGATGTGCTACCGATCTATAAATTCCACATTCTTTCTAATATCTGGTGCTACCAATGTTCTTCTATCTCATCTGCAAAATAGACATAATAATACTCACAAACCTACCAACAGGAAATCTGTGAGAAATGACATGAATTATCTAATGTACTTTTAAACCATCAAATGGTAAGTAAATAGGAACTACGTTCAGAGCTGAGACTCAGAAAATTATTCTGAGAATTATAAGCAGGATAGATTAATGGGGAAGGTGAATGGAGAAGTTGGAAGTAAGGAGACCAGTTAGGAGGTAATTGCAATGGTCCTGTTGAGAGGACATAAGGGCGTGAATGAATCATAAGGAAAATGCAGAAGAGAAGATTAATGAGAAAGATATTGTGGATACACAACCAACAAAATACAGGTCATTCAAGGAAGAGGACGAGTCAAAAAATGACTCTAATAACTCTAGTAAAGGAGATTAGAAGAAATCAATCAATAAATTTGTAAGCATTTTATAATATGCCGGGCACTGTGTCCAAGGCTGGGGATATAGAAACAAAAGGGAACCTATCTCTGCTCTCAAAAAGCTTACATTCCTTCAAGGTTTTGCTGTGGAGTCCCTTTCACCTCTAGAGTCATTTGATTCTATGTATGTACATAGGTATGTACATACCTATCTATCAAATGAATTGTGAATCATATTGACAATGGTTGTTAATTATTTCTACCTTGTTATAACAAAATTATCAAGACCTCATATCTCACATAATTTTCCCCAGGGCAGAATTGCTTCTCTTTGGAAAGCAACTTTGAAAACATTTTAAATATGTATATATATATATATATACACAAAAAAATTAGCATTTTTCCCTAAAATTACATTTATTGACAAGCACATCATGACAAAATAAAGAACTTCACTTTATGAAGACATCTGGAGTGGAATGCAGAAATTATCTTTTATATTCCACAAAATAATGTACCAAATTATCTCCATTCACTCTCTGTTTCTATACTGTACTCAGTGGGCACATTGTACAGGGAACACTGATATTTAAAGAGAAATCAGGGAGAATGAAAGCCTGGAATGTACATATGTGCAAGCTTAGTACACCTCAGGTCATGCTAACAGAGCAGTAATGGGATAAGGGATCTCCTAGACCACTTTTGTGTGCTGAGACTTCTCTGGGGAAAATGAACTCAAATGAAAAGGCTGAGCTGTAGAATGAGAGGCTGTGGCTCTGAATAACCAGGATGCCCACAAGAAAACCGGAGTTCAAATCCGTTCTCAGACACTTACTAGCTTGAATTTCCTTAACTACCTCCCAGGGTTATCAGGCTTAAACAAGATAATATTTATAAGGTGCTTTGGATAGCGCCTGGCATATAGTAGGTGCTTAATAAGTCCTTCCCCTTTTCTTCCCTCCTTTCCTCCTTCCTATCCTATCCTTCCTTTCCATCTTATTCTATGCTTCCTATCCTTCCTTCCTTCCTTCCTTCCTTCCTTCCTTCCTTCCTTCCTTCCTTCCTTCCTTCCTTCCTTCCTTCCTTCCTTCCTTCCTTCCTTCCTTCCTTCCTTCCTTCCTTCCTTCCTTCCTTCCTTCCTTCTCCCAGAAAGGGAGGCTGTAGACTTGTTAATAAGAACCTTGCTATTCCTCCCCCACTCTGGATCTCTTCTCTTTTCTCCACCATTGGGAGTCAAGTGGAAAATGTAAAAGCTTTAGCAGAAATGGTAGAAGAAGGGGTGGTCTTCTTGTTTGAGGAGATAGTGATGAGTAAAATGTTTTTCCTACTTTCTATCCATGTCTCTCTAAAGTTATTATAAATAAAGATAAAAATGTTGGCTGGCAAGTACAGAGAGCAAAGTAACAGCATCTACACCATGAGCAAAGGGCTTGAGAGATATACCTTCATTTAAATTAGGATTTAACAGGATGCAATGGAAATATTTGTGTCTTCACCACTATCACATTACCTCTGATCCCTCTCCTGTCTCTCTTAGACAAATATGCTCCATATGCAGTATACTGTGCACATCGTTCTTAAAGGCTCTTTGAGCATCACTGAGCGTCACCATGTGAGGGCAGAAACACTGAGCTAGGATTCAGGAGCCCTAGATTCTAGCCCCAGATCTCTTCTTGCTGAACGTGTGAAGTTAGCCAAACTCATTTAACTTCTTCATCTCTGTGATATTTAATTTGTCTTCAAGGCATTCACCCAGCCAACCAATCACAGAAGCCAGGTTGGTAGTGTGATGGAGTTGGAATCAGAAAGAGCTTGGTTCAAATTCTGCCTCAGACACCTACTAGCTATGTGACCCTGGGTAAGTCTCTTAAAGTCTTTCAGCCCAAGTTTACCCATCTATAAAATAAGGGCAACAACAGCTTCTAATTCATAGACTTTATCCTGAGGATCAAATAAAATAACATAAAGAGCTTTATAAGCCATATAGCACTATTTCTATACTATCTGTTATTATTTATATTATATTTTTTATATAAATGCTATCTATTATTGTTTATGAAGAGTTTACCACGTACCAGACACTGTGCTTTTTGTTGGGAATACCAAAAACAAAATCCTGCTCTCAAGGATCCTACATCTATTGGGAGAGAAATATGTGCATATATTGAATCAATATCAAATAAAGGCCAGGTAGTAAACTGCAGGGGCAGGTGGATGGTGCAGTGGACAGAGTGACAGGCCTGGAGTCAGGAAGACTCATCTTCCTGTGTTCAAATCTGGCCTCAGACAACTTACTAGCTATGTGATCTGGGGGAAGTCATTTAACCCTATTTGCTTCAGTTCCTTATCCGTAAAAGGGGCTGGAGAAGGAAATGGTAAAGCACTCCAGTATCTTTGTCAAGAAAACCCCAAATGAGGTCATGAGGAGTTGGACGCACTGGAACAACAAATACGTTGGTACTTGGAATATTCAATAGAAAGATGAATACAAGGAAAGATAATAAAAATATGTTAAAAATATGGATAAGGTGTGGCAGCTAGGTGGCACAGTAGTTAGAGCACTGGCCCTGGAGTCAGGAGGACCTGGGTTCAAATCCAGCCTCAGACACTTAACACTTACTAGCTGTGTGACTTTGGGCAAGTCACTTAACCCCATTGTCTAGCCAAAAAAACCAAATATGGATAAGGATAAAATAAAAACAAAGCAACAGAGGTCAAGAGCTTATAGGCTACTATTAGTCATGAATACTTACCTCAGGGAAAGAATTGAGAGGAGAACATGGTGAGCACTTCAAAATGTCGCAAAATTCAAAATTAATTATATCTCAACATATGGAAAATGACTGTTACTAATGTGGGAATCTTATTCTGTGTACACCCAGACCATACAGCAAAGAGCAAAATCAACAACAAATTAGAAAGAAAAATAAAATTGAGAAGAAAATATTGCATGAAATCAAAACAACTCCAGTCTAAGCTATTTAAACAAACTACCAATGCTGAAAAATAAGAAATAAACACAACAACAGACATTGACACAGATTATCATAATTTCTCATAGTTTAACCAATGAAACTTAACCACAAAGAGACGAACCAAAAGGTCTAGAAACCACCTCAGACAACGAACATTGGTCTCATTGCCAAGAAGAGAGATATGAAGGCCAAGGATAATGCCGCTTCAGGATATAAAACCATTAAAAAAAAAACCTTACAAAGGAGTATGGTAGATTCTGAGCAATATTGTATTATAAAATAATGAGATACAGTAGAAAGAACAGTAAGTTCAGAGAAAGTTTTTCAAAAAATCTAATTAAGTCAAATCATTCCAAGAACATTAAAAAAGCATTACTGTCTTCATTTCCAAATATATCTCTGACCTTTCCCCTACTCAGCAAACCATAGCTGTAATATTTAAAAAAGAAAAAGCAGAAAAGCAACTGAGCAAAATTCAATGCAACATCAACCAAGTGAGACTACACATGTAATGTTCCCCACACATAGTCCCCAGCTTCTGCAAGGAAGGGAAGGAGATGTTTCTCATCTGCACTCCTGGGCTATGCATGGCCATTACCATGGATTCAGTTTCTTTTTGTTATTCTTTCCAGTTATATCGTTAAAATTATATGGATTGTTTTCTGGGTTCAATTTACTTGGTATAGTTTCATATTTCTTCCCATGCCCCTCTGAAGTCTTCATATCCATTGATTCCCTCCCATTCCATTAATTAAATTTCATTCATGTATTATCATTTAAGTTTAGCCATTCCCCAATTGAGGCCCACCTACTTTTTTTCCATTTCTTTCCTGCCACAAAAAGTGCCATCTCATATATTTTGGCACACACCTGTATGTTGTTGCTCAGTTGTTTCAGTCATGTCCAAGTCTGTGTGACCCTATTTATGGTTTTCTTGGCCAACATACCAGAGTGGTTTGCCATTTCCTTCTCCAGCTCATTTTACAGATGAGGAAATGGAGACAAACAGGGTTAAGTGACTTGCCCAGGGTCACACAGCCAGTAAGTATCTGAGGCCAGGTTTGAACTCAGGAAGATGAGTCTTCTTGACTTCAGGTCTGACGCTGTATTCACTGTACCACCTAGATGCCCATATACCTGTATGACTCTCGTTTTTTGTCTTCTAGATCTCTGAGCTATATGGGTAGCAGTGGGACCTCTTAGACAAAGGACATAGGCATTTCTTAGCATAATTCTAAATTGCTTTAAAAAATGGTTCAATTCACCAGATACAGTGACAATGTACTAGTGTGCCTGGCTTTCCACAAGTCTTCCAACATTAACTATTTTCATTTCTCTTTTCACTTTTCACAATTTTCTTGGTATAAGGTGAAATCTTAGAACTGTACTGATTTCCTTATCTCTTATTATCAATAATTCAGAACAAATCTTTTATCTAGCTGCTAATAACTTGTAGCTCTCTTGAGAACTTTGTTCATATCATTTGACCCCTTTTTGATTGGGGAAATGGCTCCTTAAAGACTTTTAAGAATGAAACTGGAAGGATGACAACAAACAGATGAAAACAGGAACAATCTATCAAGGTTTCTATAACAAATTGCTTCTTAATCAGTTATAATGGAACTACCACATTTGGACTTTAAAACCAAAGTACTACACGAAGTATAAATAATCCTAAAGATGGAGAGAACAACTTGACAAGACTGAGAATTCACAGAAAAGGTCCATGTTCACAACACAAGTTTGAAGTCACTAAGTGATTAATTTTCCATCTTTATCATATAATGTACATACACAGTAAACAGACATGGCAAACCTATACCTTGCCATGCCCATTAAGCACAAGAGGTAGCCAAGAGAACTATGAAAATGTAGACAAAGGAAATAAGGCCTAATTCCAGGCACCTCTGAGAGGGCTTCCCTCTCTCAAGCTGTATTTGATTGCTGGGTCAATTAACTCAAACAGAGGCTGAATTAAACTCTCTTCCAATGAGACTGTTAGGGGATGCTCTGGCCTTTTTCCAGCCAATCAACTGAATGATGGCCCTCTTCTGATCAGCAGGATCCCAGAAAACCGGATGAAACCCTCCTGTCAACTTACTCTTTTGCAGGCTTCTTCTCTTCACAGTTGGTTTTTTTACTCTCAGAGGTTCATGTCAAAGACTCCTGCTCTTCAGTGACTCATCTTTCCCTTATGAGGTAAAAGTAAATAAATCTACCTTTCTGTCAGTTACAAACTCAATAGTCCTGAATATTCCCATAGTCTGCAAAAAGAAATTTGATTTATACTTATATATGTCAGTTATAACCTTAACACCTCTGAAAACAGTTCCATTCAAATGAGTTGATGGACCACAATGCCTTGCAGTCATTGTTACTTCAGTCATTTCTCTGCCTTCAAATAGGTCCTCTAAGTACATTCACCTGAGGGGCAATTTACTATGTGGTTCTCCTAACAGTTTATACCTCTCCTTAACACTTTATCTGAGAAACTGTTCCTTCATAAGTGGAATTCATCCTTTTTTTTTCCCCCTTCTGCAATAATTCTTTTTCTGTCTTTTTCAGCAACCAAATTGTTTATATACAAAAGAGTAGTATCCTGTATAAATATACAAAGAAGAAATATAAAGAGAATGAATATAAATACATATAAGCTAGTTAACTACAAAGTTAGGGAGGAAGGTATGTAGTAGATGGCAATTAAGGAAAGTTTCATGTAGAAGTTGTCTTGAAGAAAAAGAGGGATTTTGTGAGGTGGAGGTGAAGAAGGATGATCAGTTGAAAGGCACAGAAATAGGACATAAAATGTCATTTGTGAGGAATAGAGAGAAGGCCAGTTTGGCTGGATCGTAGAGTGCAGAAGGAGGAGTAATAAACAATGAGACTAGAAAGATGAGGGACTAGAGAGACTAGTTTGGGACGAGGTTGCAAAAGACTTTCAGAGCTAAACAGAGGAGATTATATTTGATCATAGAGGTAATAGAAGTGGAGTTGATTGAATCAGAAAGTGACAAGATTAAATCTATACTTAAAATCACTTTGGCAGCAGTGTTCAGGATAGACTAGAGTGATAGGAAGAAATTTGAGGCAGGGCAATCATCTAAGAGGATATTGTAGTGGTCTAGGTAACAGATGATGTTGGGGCAGCTAAGTGACACAGCAGATAGAGCTTTGGACCTCAAGTCAGGAAGACCCAAGTTCAAATCTGGGCTCAGAAACTTATTAGCTGTGTGCCTCTGGGCAAGTCACTGTTTGCCTCAGTTTCCTCATCTGTAAAATGAGTTGGAGAAAGAAATGGCAAACCATTCCAGTATCTTTGCTAAGAAAATTCCATATGGGTCATGAAGAGTCAGATACAACTGAAATGACTGAACAACAATATCAAATCATTTAGGAGGCTATTGCAATGGTCTAGGTGACAGATGATGAGGACATGAACAAAAGTAGTGGCTATGTGAGTAGAGATAAGGGGTCATATGTGAGAGATGCTGTAGAAACAGCAAGATATGGTGACTGAATATGTAGTGGTGAGGGAGAGTTAGAAGCTAAGGATAACACTAAGGTTATGAATATGAAAAACTGAGGAATGGTGGAGTTGTTGACAGTAATAGGGATGTTTGGAAGAGGGGTGCATTTGAGAGGAGAGAGTGAATTCTCTCTAGGACATGTTGAGTGTCATATGTTTCCAGTATATCCAGTCTGAAAGGATTAGTAGGCAGTTGGTGCTGCAAGACAGAAGATGCTCAGAAGAAAAAATGGGGCTGAATATATAGATGTGGGAACCATCATCATAGAGATGATAATCAAACCTATGTGAGCTGATGATCAAGAGAGATGGTGTAAAGAGAGAATGCAAGAAGACCCAACACAGAGCATTGGGAAACATCCAAAGCATGATAGGGTTGATGAGCCAGCGGAAGAAACAGAGAAGGAACAGTGAGACAATTGGAAGAAGATCAAGAGAGAATAGTGTCACAAAATCCTAGTGAGGAAAGAATAGCCAAGAGTGGAGGATTGTCAATAGGGCCAAATGCCACAGAGTGGGTGAAAAGGATGAGAACTGAGAAAAGATGACTAGATTGGCATTATAAGATCAATAGCAACTGGAGAGAGCAGTTTCAGATAAGTTATGATCCTGGAATTCAGATTAAAAAGGATTGAGGAGTGAAGAAAAGGAGAAAAGTTGGGTCAATGAATGTAGACAGTTTTTTCTGAGACTTTAGCTGAGAAAGAAAGCAGAAGATAATTTGTATGGGTGTTTGAAGGCAGTAGGGAAGGTAGATGAGAAGGGGTAGAAGATTCAAGAGATAGGGGTATGATTGAAGCATCAGTCTGCTGGAGAAGAGGAGGGAGTCTAGAACACATGTGGAGGAGTTGAACTGGGCTAGGAGAATAGCTACCTTATTAGAAAGAGTGGGGGAAAAGAGAACATGGGAGGTAGATGGAGAGAGTGGAAGAAGAGGAAGATCAGTTTGAATGGCCTCAATCTTCTCAGTAAATTAAGAGTCATCTCTCAGCTGAGAGAATTCTGGTGGTGGTGGGTGGGGAGGGTATGTTGAGGAGGCTTTTAGAGAAAAGATAAGACTTACAATGTGGAGCCTGGGACTGGGAATCAGTTAGGGAATAATAAGAGGATTACCTTGCTTCTGTGAGGGCCTTATTAAAGGTGGAGGATATGAATTTATAGCATACCAAATTATGGTAATGTGACTTTCTCCTGTTCCATTTAGTAACACTTGAGTAATAGAGGAGGAGGAGGAGGAAGAGGAAGAGGTTGGTGGGAATAATCCAGGGCTCAGGTGTGGCAAGGGATAAGCAGTGATGGAATAAGGGGGTGACACAATCAAGAGTTGATAATATGGTTGAATTGGTTAAATAATGAGTTGAACTGGTTAAATTTAGGCTCAATATTGGGAAGAGAGGAAAGTGAAGTCAGAGCAGGGGTAAAAATGCTGATGGGTGAAGAGGAAGAAGAATATGTTTAGTAGATGTGTGACCTAAGGAGAGATGGAATAAAAGGAGATTATGGTTAGATGGAGGAATGTCAGACTTATCGATTAAGGAAGTAGAATATGTGTGGGTAATATTGAGAAATAGGGTTTGGTCATCCCTATGTGCTCTTCAGTGGAATAAAGGAATATCTCATGGGATTTACTGAGTTAATTGGGAGGTTAGGGAGTTTGAGGGAGCATTGATAAGAATCCTGAAGTTTCTTAGTATAAATGCAGGAGTTGGGGAGGAGACAAGTGATCCAGGTGTTAAAACCCTTGAGAAAGGAAGGAGAATGATATGAGTAGGGTTGATAGACAACAGTCACAATGATTTGAACAATAGAATGAATGATACTGTGAGATTGTTGAAAGATGGTGGCTAAGGGAGAGTTTTTAATGAGAGTTATTAAAAAAACCCCGAATCTAACACTGATTCCTTGGGTACACTGGTACCCCTTAGATCTGTTGCTGTTTGTCATCATTCTTTGTTTATGCTCTTCTCACCAGTCTTCCATTATGATGAATGTGTTCATCTGCAGGCCAATTCGAATTCAATTTTAAAGCAGGATTTCATGAGATTCAATTAAGTACTTTACTAATGCTTAAGAATACAGTGAGTACAGTCTTCTCTTTGTACTCTAATTTTGTAATTTAACTGAAAGGAAATCAATCGAGTTACTCTGGCATCGTTTGTTCCTTATAAGCTCGTGCTGTTCATTGCTCCTGCTTCTGCGGTCCTCTTGATTCAAAAGAAGCATTTCTCAATAACCTCCTACTATTCTTGTAGATGACTGAAGCTTGATCATGCTCATTTCTTTTTTCTGGAAATCAGTGCCACATTTGCCTTTTAATAATGCTCTAAGACTTCTCAGTCCTCCTTGATTTTAGAAATGATTTTTTTTTTGTAGTCTGGAAAATTCATCAAGCAGAGCTCTTGACAAGGGTGACTCCATTACATCTTGCTTGATATTTTTGATCATTGTGAATTTTTCCAAATGTTAACTTGTATTATTTCTCCATTGCTTACATTATCTTAAAATGCTCCTTGACATAAGTGATCCTTTAAAGAGTTACAGTAGGAATAGACGCCCTTAGAAAAGAATGTTCTCGGAAACAAAATGTATGCCCACTTATTAGAAATGGTTAAATGGTTTTTGGTATATGATTATAGTGTTGTATTACTTTCTTGTTAAGAAATTATAAATATGAAGAATTCAGAGCATTGTGGTATAACAAATAGAAATCTTTTGCTTAGCCTTTAAAGCTCTTTACAGCCAGACCCCATCTTACCTGCCTACCTACCCCTAACCAACCTTCTTTCTCTTTGCTCTTTTTTACACCATCTATCTTCTAGTCATTTTGACCTTCTTGTAATTTCTCACACATGGCACTCTGTCTCTCAGTTCTGTGTCTTTTCACTTGTCCTTATGTCTGGAATGTTCATTTCCACCTCTCAGAATCCCTAGTTTCCTTCTAGATCCAACTCAAGCATTACCTTCACCATTAGGCCTTTCCTGACCTACCCCACCAGCTGCTAATTCCTTCCCTTCCAAAGTTATATTTCGCCTTCTTTGTATGTGTTCTGAATATACTTTTACGTGTTAATGCTGTTTCCCCACTCCTCCCCCCACCATGAGACACCATCTGCTTTGTTGTGCTCTGAATATACTTAAATGAAAACATTAGGATGTAAACTCTTTGAGGGCAGGGGATATTTCACTTTTGTCTTGGTATCCCAAGTGGCTATGCAGTGCCTGGAACTTAGTAGGTGCTTGATACTTGCTTGTTGATTGATTGATGTCATCAGAGCCAAGAAAATAATGCACACAATGACTACAACAATGTAAATGGACAGCAATAGTAAAAAGAAATTCAATGCAGTGCAATTACAATGAACTAGCTTGGCTGAGAAGAATCAAGCAAGCAAGCACTAAGGATACAAAAAGAAGTAAAAGATAGTCCTGTCCTCAAGTAGTTTATAATCTAATGGGGAGACAATATGCAAATAAACAACAAAGCAAGCTGTATAGAGGATAAGTAGGGAATAATTAATGGTGGGAATTGAAAAAATATACTTCCATTCTTTGCAGAGGCAGAGGACTACCGCTGTAGAATGCTGCATGTACTGTGAGATCAAGGGGTGGTTTGCTGAACTACTTTCCCCTCTATTTTTTAACCTCTGTTGTATAGGATCATCTGCTAGGGAGAGGAAGAATATATTCTAATATAAAGATGATGTTAAAAAAATGTAAAAAATAAAAAACGGGGCAGCTAGGTAGAACAGAGGATAGAATGCCTGGCCTCGGGTCAGGAAGGCTTAACTTCCTGAGCTCAAATCTGACTTCAGACGCTAATTAGTTGTGTCACTTAACCCTGTTTGCCTCAGTTTCCTCATCTATAAAATGAACTGGAGAATGAAGTGGTAAACCACTCAAGTATCTTTGCCAAGAAAACCCCAAATGGGGTCATGAAGAATTGGTCACAATTAAATTGACTTGAAAAACAGCAAAAAATAAAAGATAAAAAAAGAAGAGATTTTTCTATTCTTTATATGACAATCACAAAGAAAGTTGGATATAGTTTGAGTAGACTTTTATACAGATGCTGATTAGTATTATCATCATCAACAAGTATTCATTAAGTGTCTACTATGTGCCAGGCACCATGCTAAGCACTTGGGATACAATGGAAGGCAAAAATAGCCTCTGCACTCAAGGAACTCACAGTATAATCGGAGAGTTCACATGGAAATAACTGTGTACAAAAATGTATTTTGGATAGTGGCAGCAGTAGCTGTAGGTTTACCTTAGAATCACAGAATTCTAGATTTGGAAGGGACTTTAGCAGTCATTATATGTAAGCCTTACCCAAATACTTGCTAAGACACTGCTAAGCTTCTGCATAAACACCTCAAGTAACCCACCACTACCTCATAAGAAATTCTCCGTAGAGGAGCATCCCACTGTGCCAAGGGAGATCTTTTATTTCTTTTTGGGTGGCAAGTACACCACCTGGGCTTCCTGCTGCTTGTCTCGAATTCTTGATACTCACAGTTCAACTTCCTTTAATGCTTGGATGGCCCTCAGTGGATCTTTTTAACTCCATTTTTTGCACGCAAAAGTAGCTATTGCTTATACGCTACAGCCTTCTTACATTTATTATGGATCCATCCTTTGCCCTTGGATTTGTTTGTAATTTTAATTCTTCTAAGATCTTTATAGTCTGTTATTTGAAGCCATGTGGCATCACCAGAAGAATTTTGGTAGAGCTCCAAGGCTTCCGAAGCGCTTACATATGTTATCGTAGTTGATTCTCACCACAACCCTGGGAGGTAGACGCTATTATTATCCTCATTTTACAAGTGAGGAAACTGAGGCCAAGAGAGGTTAATTGTCTTGCCTGGGGTCACACAGCTAAAAAAGATCTGGGCAGGATTCAGATTCAGGTCTTCTTGACTCCAAGTCCCCCACTCTTATCCACCTTGCCTTCTGATTCTTCCTAACTCTAGCATCGAAGAAACGTGCTTTTGCAGCATTCACAATCTCTGAAAGGACTGCAATGTTCAAAATGCACTTTCATTGCAGGTCCTGCTTATTCACCAAATACAGTGCTAATGTGAATCACGCATGCTGTCTGATGGACTATTTCAAGGAATGTCTTCTCCAGCTTCGTGTTAGATAATAAGGGTAATATGAATGTGTCTTCTACTTCCTCCTGCCCCAGGCAGCCAATGTCATTCCAACAAATACAACTAAAACATGAAATGGTAAATACCAGAAGTGATGCCTGACATGAGAGGTTCTTTTGGTTGTCTAGTTGTTGTCATGATCCCTTTTTTCTGCTAATACTGTCTGGAAATGCTTAAAGACCTGACAGGAGATAATGATTCCTGAAAGCATGATTCCCTAAGCTGCTGCATTTATTTTTTGTGGTGATGCAAGCCATGAATGGTCAGAGCCTAGGCCAAAAGCATCTCCAGGGCTGATTTCTATTCCCTTTCATGTGTGCCCTGGGGTACAACCCTCCATAGAAATAATACTATAAGAGTATCAATTGAAGAAATGGAGAATATTTAGCAGGAGGAAGAAAACATGTGTGAGCTGGAGGGAGACAAGATAGCTACCTCCAGTATTTGGAGATTGATGACTGTCATGTAAGAAAGGGTAGGGGAGAGAGTGAAGGGGAAGAGAACAAACATTTGTTAAACGTCTGCTTTGTGCCAGGCACTGAGTGAAGTACTTTGCCAATATTATCTCTTTTTTTTCCTTTATAACAACCCTAGGAGGTAGGTGCTACTGTTTCCCCCCATTTTCAGTTGAGAAAACTAAGGCAGACAGGTTAAATGACTTGCCTAGAGACACATAGTATCTGAAGCTGAGTTTGAACTCGAGTCCTCCTGACCAGCTAGGTGGCACAGTGGATAAAGCACTGGGCCCAGAGTTAGGAAGACCTGAGTTCAAATCTGGTCTCAGACAGTTACTAGCTGTGTGACTCTGGGCACGTGACCTGTTTGCCTCAGTTTACTGATCTGTAAAATGAGCTGGAGAAGAAAATCAAAGCACTTCAGAGTCTGTGCATGCCAAGAAAACTCCAATTGGGGTCAGGAACAGTCAGACAATAATGAAATGGCTGAACAACAACAACTTCTTGACTCTAGGTCCAGTGTTCTATCACTGTACTACTTAGCTGCCTAGAAAAGCCATTAGACTTGTTCTATTCAACCCTAAGGGGTGGAACTAGGAGGAAGGGGTGGAAACGCAAAGAGGCAGATTAAGGCTCACAAAAATGGAGTGGGCTACTCAGAGAGTTGTTACTTTTTCAGTTGTTTTTCAGTCATGTTCAACTCTTTGTGACCCCATTTTGGGGTTTTCTTGGCAAAGATTATTTGCATTTTCTTCTGCTGCTCATTTTACAAATGAGAAACTGAGGCAAACAGGGTTAAGTGACTTGCCCAGGGTTACACAGACAGAAAGTGTCTGAAGCCAGATTTGAACTCAGGAAGAGTTCTTTTGGCCCCTCCTATATCCACCTATTCCTTTGAAAGAATTTTAAGTGGTTTTAACATCTGAAGATCCCTTGTGAAGGAAAACGTGAAAAACACCACCTTGCTCCACCAAATTTAGTGCTCTCTTGTACTCAACAAGCAATAAGCACACTGGAAACTTGTATTCTTTAAAAGGAGAGAGACCTCTACCATATTACGTCCCTGCTCAAGAAAGTTCAGTAGCTCCCTATTGCCTTTAGGATAAAATACAGTCTGGTTCCACCCCATCTTTCCAGGCTGATTACCTATTATGGCTCCTCTCAACTCTGAAATAACAGCTAAATTAGTCCATTTGCTGTTCCCCTACATGTGATATTTCATCTCTTATATCTGTGCATCTGGATCTCCCAAGTCTGGTTCTCACTTCCTCCTCACCTCCACCTCTCGCAGCCCCTACCTTCCTGCAAACCTATCCAAGTACAGTCTCTACCAGGAGCTCTTTCCTGATTCCCTTTGTAGTGAGTTCTTCCCCCAGCACCACCTCCATTGTATGTATTTATTTGTATCTCTCTGTGAATATGTTGTATCTTCCCATTGAAATAGAAGATCCTCCAGAGCAAGGACTATCTCACTGGCTCTGGGGAGCTTAATATAGTGCCTGACATATATAGTAGGTGATTAATAAGTGCTTTCTAATTAATTGATTTTCTAGATCATTCAGCCAATTAACTGACTGCAAAGATAAAATATCATCTGTGAAAGAAAAACCTTGCTGTTTTTACTTCCACAGCCTATCCCAACTGTCCCCTTCCCTCCACTCACACACTTGTATTTAGGGCCCTCATTACCTCTTACCTAGATTATTAGAAAGGCCTCCTACTTGGTGTCCTTGCCTCTTCTTTGCCTACCATTTCAGTCTATCTCTGTGCAGTTGCCAAAATGATTTTCCTTAAACACAAATCTGACTGTTATTCCCTCTGCTCAATAAATTCCAGTGGTTCCCTATTTCATTTAGGACCAAATTTACACTGCTCTGCTTACCTTTTAAAGCCCTTTATGATTTTGTCTGAATCTATCTTTCCAGACTCATTGTTTCTCACCCTCCCACACTGCAATCCAGCCAAACTCATGTCCCTCTCACACAAGGGTGAGCTAGTAAATATTTAACAATTGTCTCTCCAGGGAAAAAATATACAGAGGACACACTTTTAAGTTTGATTTGCATTATTAACATTTTTTCCATCACTTTCTTAAGTCTAGACAATCAACAAAACAACAAATTAAGTACTGAATTATACCATTTCCTGATTTCCAAGATGAAAATGCAAATTTAATAATTGGTGGGGAGGCTGTTTGAGCTAGTTCCAGCACTCCCCTGCTCTTACACAACATGTTAACTCTCATCCCTTTGCACTGGCTTTCCCCCATGCCTGGATTACATAATTCATACACACATAATTCTCTCCCTCCCTTGTCTGGATTTATGTGTAAGTAGCTCCTTTGTGTGGAGCAGGGAAGCCTTCATGGAGGCAAGTAACTCCCCATAGCAATGAATTATACAATATTTGGAATGACTATTAAAAAAACAAACAAAACAAATGTACAGCCAGAGTCCTGAAGATGAGCTTTAGAACTTTAAGGATGAGGTAATCTGTCAAGTCAGGGCCAGCCAGATCCAAACGGCAGATGGCATGGGGAAGAACATAACCTTCACAGATGGACACAGTGTGGGTCATACCATCACCAGAGTCCATGACAATATCAGGGGTAGAGCCAGAGGTATCCAAAGACAGTATGGCCTGGATGGCAATAAACATGGCTGGGTATTAAGGGTCTCAAACATCATCTGTATCATATTTTCTCTATGGGTTTTGAGTTTCTAGGGGCTTCTGTGAGCAGTGCAGGGTACTCTTCCCAGGCCATATATAGCTCATTATAAAAGTATGGTGCCAGATCTTCATCAACCCCAGTTGGTGATAATACTTTATCCAATGGAATACTTCAGGGTCAGAATACCTTTCTTGCTCATTCCCCAAGTAGGTGTCTTTCTGGGCCATACTTACAATCACCGTGGTATATGAGGCACTCAACAATTAAAGGGAAGATAGCCAGAGACCAGGTGTCCTGAAAAGCCAGCTTTATACATTCCAGAGCTATAGTCAACAAAGAGGGCAAATTGGTGAACTTCAAAGGGTCAGGTTTAAACCCTTAAGAAAGAGGAGGTAGTGTCTTACCTGAAGCAGGGGAGGTAGGGACAGGGGAGATAAGTACATACTGTGTGGAAGAGCTCACAAGTACAACTCCCTCATTTTACAGTTTAAGAAACTGAAGTACAGGGATTTTTGAGAGACTTACCCAGGATCACACAGATAGTAAGTGTCTGAATCTGAAATTAAATTCAAGTTTGATTGGTTGAATATTTTGAAAATTAATCCTTCAGTTCCCTCAATTAATCCTTCAATCCTTGCTGGGTTCCCTCCAATAGAGATATTATCTGTTTTTATATGCTCAAGACCAATTATTCTTCTCATCTTTATTTTCCTTATTGCCATTTCTACTTTTTTTTTTTAGAGTCGTAGTGGCTTTATTGGGGACAGACAGAAAGTACCAGGGGATTAGGAGTTGGCATTGGGGCCCTTCTTCTTGCCGAAGGTGGGCACTACATTGACAAAGTGTTGGTTGTACTGCATCCTCCTCTTAGCATGCCCGGTCTTCTTCTTCTGCTTCTTCTTCTTCTCCTGCTTGGCCACCTTGGGAGTCTGACCCCTCACTTTTCCAGCTTGGGCCAAAGAGCCATGGACTTTACCTCCCAGCATCCGAGCAGCCACTTCCAGAGTGGCCAGAGGCTCCATCCCGCACTGCCCCAAGATGGCGTCATCCTCCAGCGGGCAGCCACCTAGAAGCAGGACCTGGTCCTCGGGAGCGATGCCCTCCAGGGATGCCACATGGGCCTTGATCTGGGCGACGGTCTCCTGCCCGGTCACCTCGAGGGTGTGCAGAGCCTGCGTGGACAAAAAGCTGCATGGTGGCGACTCGGCCACTGCTAGGCCTGCTTCCGCCGCGGCGAAGATGGAAACCAGAAAGAGTGCCATTTCTACTTCTTGACATATCTACTTTGAGTTCATATCCTATAATATTTAATAATTGGATTCATTATGATAAGTAAGATAGAGTGCATATATGTATGTACATATATATTCTAATACTCATCATTTTCTGTAGTCTCCACTAAATTTGAATCAATTTGCAAATATTTGCCTTCAGTTTTTGTATCAAAATATAAAACCCAAATCCAAACTTCTTTTCTATATTTGCTTCATGAATCTATAAGTCAAACTATTTCCTTCGTGCACAGAATGTATAAAAACATCTTTTTTAATGGTGAAAAGGAAAGCTTATAATCTCAATGATTTCTTTCTTCCCTGAGAAAAACAATCTCTCGCTTCGTTCTTCACATTAAAAAAAATCCAGTGTAATATTTCTGAGAATTCCTTTATTCAAGTCTTCCTTCCATTGCTTGCTTATATTAAGGTGAGTGTGGCTTCTCTAAGACTTGGTCAGCAGGTCCTACCTAACTGGAAGAGTTCAAATATAGGTCTATCTTTGATGAATGTCTGATATTCTCTAAGCTAAGTTTGGAGAGATTCATCACCAGATGACTGGTGACAAGGACATGAATTATTTCACCAATAGCAACTTAAAAAGATGCTGTGATCTGCATTGATGTGGGGTATGTGTCTATGTATGGGGGGAGGGCTGAGTATTCACTCACACTGATGAAATTACAGATCCTTAAATTATTGAAACACATCTGAGGTGAGAAGCTAACGAAAGAGTTTATACTAACTAGAAGATTCACTTTTTTCGAATACTAGTACAAATACTGCCATTTTTATATCTTTACAAAATGCAAGTATGTGTTGCAGTCTTGAGCTCATTAGAAGAAAGATGCTATATGATTGTGTTATATATAGCCCCCTCATATGGGACAGCAGAGCTCCCAGGGATGCAGTTCATAGATCTTTCTTTTCTAGGTTGAAAAACTAAAGGTGCATCTTTTCATTTCTTTGTTTTCCATTCCAATGGCTCATGCAGTATAACATTATCTGTGACTCCATACATTTTAGTACACCTAAGGGAAATTATTGATAGTTGAGGCTTTATTATTTTATGTCTTCTTGAGCATAGTGCTTTATTTTTATTTCATATTTGTTTGCTGTAGATATAATAATAAGAAAGGGGAAATGAAGATCTATGAAATGCAAATGCAGAAAAGCTTCCAGAAGGACAACAAACCCAATTTAAAATTTTATATCTGAATGGTGAAGTCAAAGAAAAAAAAAACACAGGGAGACCTGAGGTGTTTTCCTGGCTGTGTTTAGTGTGAATTATTCTTTGTTTCCAGACACTCTTCTTTTAAATGTTCATCTTACATGTAAATGCATAAGGCATTTTCTTCTAGTCTAACACATTCTGGGATCCCCTGTGAGTTATCAGCCTGGGAGAACAGCCTTGTACAGCTCTGCTGTCTATTCATTGTGTCTACTGTAGCTTTGTTTGTGTTTATTTTGCTAGTTATATGTGTTCAGCCAAGAATTTCAATATCTGGTTCTCATTTTTGCTTTCCAGGACAGTTCTCCCAAGGGGAGGAAAACAAGGTATATCTTTCTTCTGTGGGATGAAAGTAAAAACTTGACTTGACTTAGAAATCTATTGAAAAAAAAAACTGAACCCAAGTACAGGCAGAACAATCAGAGGTGATCTTCCTCGTTTCTTTTAAAATTTGGCATATATATGTATATGCACATACATGCATATGTATACACACATACACACATGCACATACGTGATTTTATACACATAAGTGGATGCACATGCATACATATGCAAATGTATATGCATGTATGTGCACACACATACGCACACACATATGTAGTACATGTATTTGTATGATAGAAAACAAATCCCACAAAGTTGGCTTTAAAACCAATGGTCCTCTAACACTTCATTACCTTACATGAGAAACATGCAATTAAGAGACATGGCAATCTCAAAGTGCTGGGTGGATGGTGTACTGAGACCATAACATATTTGCTAGGAGAAACCCATAAAAATGCTTCATGTGGAGGTATATTTTAGACAAGTGTTTTAGTGCTACTGAGGGAAGTGATTGCTTAAGATGGTTAAAGGAGGAAAATGAACAGAGGAGAACAAGGAGTATTGCCTTTAAAAAAACAATCAGTTTTGAGGCACTAGTTTAACTCCCAAAAGGGTGATGGGAAAATATCCAGTTTGGAGGCAAGGCTCCACAAAGGCCTTCTTCGATTCAGCAGTGACTGAAGTTCATAGAAATATTCCTGCCAACCAATTATGATTACTTTCTGCCTTTAATTACTTTTTAACTGACAGGGAATTCAAGATCTTTATCAGTCTCCGCTTTGCTGAGTTAGACAGCTGAGTAATATGCAAAGAGCAGAAAGTAGGGTGGGGGTGTGGGGGCAGAGAATCAGAATGGCAACTAAAGAATACTCTTCGAAAGAACTTAAAAAAAATTTTTTTTGATATGGTTTTTGTTGGACATTTCCTCCCCTTATCTACTTGTATTTTCACTTTCAAGTTGATAACACCCAGACTGAGTTGAAACACGCGCGATATTCCTGCCATTCTCTTCTGAGTTCATTGTGACTTTTTTTTTATCATCAGCAGAAATAGAGGAAGACTGAATTAAACAGGAGCTGCAGAACTTGGCAGGGCCGATAACAATACAAATGGATTTTCTCTAACAGAGAAAAACAGCTGTCCCCATTATTTGAATGCTTCACCTTTCTCCATTCCATTAATTGGGTCTTTGATCACAAGCTGAGGTGGAGAGGCCCTGATAAGCAATAGGTTATTAGTAAAGTAGCCTAAAGGAATGAATTGGGCCTGGTACTTGCTGCAGAAGATGAGATAAACTCATAATGCCTGTGTATGTGAGTGGTAGAGAGTGATAGGGCCCTCAGCCTGCCCTGAACTGCTTGCAAAAGGGAGAAGACTAATACTCTAATGCTATGATAGCTAATGCTGGATATAAATTTAGCTCCCGGGAGTGGAATAGGATAAAAATTCCATAAAGAGTTTTTTTTTTCTGTAAATGGCTTACACTTTTATATCAAACTATGTCAGAGTGTTCACTAAATAAAGTAAAATAAAGCAGTTTCTTGATCTTGCTATAGGTTGAACATAACTGGAGGCTTTCTGTAAAAGAAGCAAAGGGGAAAAATGACTGTTAAATTTGTTCACCAAGACATTAATAAGAGCCCCCTTTGAAGTGTGGTAAAGCCAAATTGGAGGAATTAAATTTGATTGAATCTAAGCCTGTTTATTTTTCATTTCTGCCACCCCTGCGTTGAACGATTTGTAATACTTCATTGGAAATCTTCAGGAACTTGCTATCATGTAATCCATTTTTTTGCTGGCGAATACGACCGCAGGGGACAAGGCCATATTGGTTTGTTGTTAATGTACTGGAAAGAGGTACTATGGAGAAAACAGTTAATATTAAATTACGAACACAAGGTTATCTTTCCGCCACACATGCTCCACTGCCCTAGGCAGGGGTAATCTGTTAATAGCATTCAGCCACAATGACACCATTAAGGAACTGAAGCTACACATCTTTTGCAAGCTGAATGATGTATAAAGCTGGTTTTCTATCATTCTCCATGCAATAAATTATCCATGCTGCTAAAAATGGATACAAGACAGAAGTTTGATAGAACTCGCACCTCAGCACAAATGAAAGGCCTGGTTGGCAGGAAAGGACAGGAAGATGGGAGGGCTGCCAGTGATGCTTTTATTGCTGTCATTCTCTCTAGCCCTACTCCAATTCTTCAGGCTTTGAGGGCTGGGGGTGGCCCATTGCTTAACTGGGCCTGGACTGCATTTCTCCCTGTGGAGTGATGAGTGACTGAAGGAGAGGGAGAATGGATAACACATACAATTATGCAGATGAGCACCTTGGCGAGATTTGTATGTCAGGTCTACTTTGAATGAATCATTGCATTTCACCATTGGTTTCTGATTGTGTATGCCTGAGTGGGGAGTGAGGAACGTTATAAATAGCTTGGGTTATAGAGCCCTCTTACTGGCTCAGGGCTTATAACCTACTTGTGCTCATTGTTCTTCTTCATATTCCTTGTCCCATCAAAGGACAGGATGAATAACCAGGAAGCATTTTAAGATTATTTCCCATGATTCTTTTACATGCATATATTCATTTCATTTTATAAGTACATGGTGGAGTTAGGGAACACCAAAGTTCACATGCCACTAGCAGGTCCCAGGTAACTTCAAGAAAAGAACTGTTCTGAGCCATAATGACTCTTCCAGTTGAGCAATAACATCAACTGGACTGAAGGAGAGCATAGTTGTTATATAACCATAGCAATAAGATATTAAACAAGCACAAGAAAACACTTGTCTTCCATTTTGTCTCTCTGTAGAGCTGAATTATTTATTCATCCATTAATTGAACCCAAATTTATTAAACACTTAATGTATGCAGATTAAATAAACATTTAATAAAATCACCTACTATGCACATTGCACTCAGCATTGAAGATGCAATATTAAGAAAAGGATGAGCATCTGTCCTTCCAAGACCTTATACTCTAGGGTCATGGATTGGATATACAGTTAAGTAAAGATAGACCTAGAATTATGGGGCAAAGAAGTGATTTACAGGACAAAGTTCTCTAGGAAAATTTGAAAAGAAAGACAACATTTTCCAATCTGTAGAGGACATAGCACCTGAGTTGTCCCTGAAAGAAGAGAGGAATGCTGAAGGTGAAGACATACTGTATTCCAAATATAGGAAATTACCTAAATGAATATAGGGAGATAGGAAATGAACTGTTGAATTTGGGGAATACCATGGCTAAAGCATAGAATGTAAAAGGGAGTAACATGAAATAAAACTGGAAAGTGTGGATGAAACTAGGTTAGGGAGATCCTTATTCCAGGCTAAGCAGTTTGTATTTTATCCTACAGGTAATTGGGATCCAATGAAGATTTTTGAACAAGGTAGGGTGACATGATTAGACTTGTGCCTAAGGAGGATTATTTAGCTGCTGTTTTAAAATTAGATCACTCAGTGAGGAGAAGAGACTGAAGGGAGATCAGTTGGAGGAGGGAAAGGTCTTATAATAGACCAGGTGATAGGTGATTAGGGCCTGAACCAGGTCTTGGTAGTATGAATAGAGAGAAGATAGAACTTGGTAAGTGATTGAATGTGGGTGGGAAAGAAAAGAATCAAAGATGATGCTGAGGTTTCAAGCCTGAATGACTGGAAGAAAATTGATGCCATCAGATGAAGTAAGGAATTGGAAGGAAGAGAAATGGGTTTAAGGAGAAAGATAATGAATTCAATTCTGGACATTTGATATTGAGGTGCCAATGAAATAGCCAGGTGGAGATGTCCATCAGACAAATGAAATGTGGAACTGAAGCTCAGGAGAGAGTTTAGGACTGGATACATTGATTTTGGTATCATCTGACTATTAAGCACAGGAATAGAAGAACCCTCCAATCTCATAAAGAAAAAGTCTTTACAAAGAAAATAAGAAGGCCAAAGACAGCCTTAGGGAACATCCACATTTGGCACATGGGAGAACTAGGGAAGAAACCCGATAAATTACCAGTCAGGCAGGTATCAGAGGGAAACTGGGACAGAACCTTATCATGTAAGACATCGGAGGGGTAGTTAACAGTGTCAAATGCTGCAGAAAGTTCAAACACTGAGAAAAGATAGCAGTTAAGAGATTATTGGTGACATTTGAGAGAAAAGTTTCAGTGGTGAGGTCAGAAGCCAAATAACAAGGAGCAGAAGAATAAATGGGTGGTGAAGAAAGAGGCAAAGTATTATTCTAGGCTCTGTGGTGGATACAAAGATGTATTAGCCATGTTCCCTTCAGTCAACAAGGTTATCATCTAGTAGGTTTACATAAAGATAATCAACAATATAAATACAGGACAGAGCAAGAAAGAGATCACTGTGGACTGGGTGGTCAGGGAAGATGTCACAGAAGTGATCCAAAACTGGAGGGAAGCTCATCATTCACAAGAATGAGCTTAGAATCAACTCCTAATTTCATTCTGCCCTCACACAGAATGTATGCCAATGTAGACCTTTCATTTCATCCGGGATGAAGAAGAAGATATTTTGGTAGAAGAAACATAACACTCAGGAATCAGAGGAGAAGAAAAGCTAAGAGAAGAAGGAAATAAGCATTTATATACTGCCTACTCTCTGCCAGAAATTGTGCTAAGTACTTTAAAAATATAATTTCATTTGACCCTCACAATAATCTTGGGAGGTAGTTCCATTGTACGGTCAAGGAAACGGAAGGAGACAGAGGTTAAATAACTTGCCTGTGGTCACAGTACTCCATCCACTGATCCACTTATAGAGATGGAAAATATAGTAGGGGGAAAATTCCCTGGTGAGCTGAATGACCTAAACATTTTTCAATCAAAATAAAAAGAAGAAAAATAACCTCAATAATTCAGATATTTCGTATTAGATGATACCAAAGAAGGTGTTGGAAAGAATGTAAAGGTTGAAAGTGGTGGGTAACAGTCAGACAGATCACAGATGAGTTTGAAATTATGCTCGGCAATAGAAAAAAGAAAAAAAAAGCATAGCAAGTTCCCAGATGATGATGAAATACTTGAGCAAGAAGAAGCTCTAGCTTATGAAGACAGAAAAGATATGATAACACAATATAACACAAGGCAGACGATGGTAGAGGCAAAAGAGAGGTCAAGACAAAGTCCTATAGGAAAATTTTAGGAGGGAAGAGTTCAATTTCAGATGATAGTTGTGGGGAATGTTTTATGGAGGACATAGCATCTGAGACTTGAAGTAGGAGAAGAATTTCAGTAGATGGAGATGAGAATAGAATGAATTACAGTATTAAGGATGGCTTCTGCAAATGCAGAAACATTGGGTAAGGGCAGGATGAGACTAGGGAAAACCTTATAGATAAGTTTGGTTGTTACAATGGGAGTAATATTAAATAGGTCTGGAAAACTTGGATAAAATCATATTGTGGAGAGTTGTTTAAATGCCAATATGCACTTTAGACTGACAGCAATATGGAACCATTAAAGATGTGTGTGTGTGTGTGTGTGTGTGTGTGTGTGTATGCAGGAGAGTGACATAGCCAAAATTTTACCTTAGGAATGATATTTTTTTAGCTGTGAGAGGAAAAGAATAAAAACAGGAAGACCAGCTAGGAAACTCTTACAACAGTGCAGGCAAGATGAAGGCCTAAAACAGGGTTGTGGCTGTCAGTGGAGAGTAGGAAATGAATGTTAGAGATCTTGGGTAGGTATTTAGAATGAAAAGAACTTGGGGACAGATTTACTGTAGAATGAGGGAAAGGAAGGGTCAGAGAGGCTATGTAACTGGAGGTAAGAATGATGCCTTCAACACAAATATGGAAGTTGTAAAAAGAGATGATTTTAGTTGGGGAGAAAGACATAGATCTGGAGCTGGAAGGAAATGGATGTCATCTAGTCCAACTCCATAATTTCGCAGATGAGTAAACTGAACCCTAGAGAAGTGAAATTACTTGCCCAAGGCAGATGGCTAGCAACGGGCTAAGCCAGGATTTGATCACAGGTCCTTTAAATCCAAATTCCATTTTATCACTGCAACAGACTGATGAGTTTCCTTTTAGACATGTTGACTCTGAGGTCAAGGTCCAGCCTATCTCTTGAATGTCTCAACAGTACCTTGGACAGTGCCCTGGACAAAGGCAAGTAATTGCTTGCAGAATTGAGATGTTTTCCAGGTGATTCTGAGGAAAAGTAGTTCTCTCGGTCATCGGGGAGTACCTTTGCCCTCAATTATCAGGGCTTTGCCTGCAGTGATTGTGAAGAGTTGGTTTCTGGGGAGGCTTTTTTTTTTTCTTGAGGAGTTGAGTCTAGTTCACAAAAGCTGTGAGGTTGACAGCCCTGGAGGTTTGAAGTTCCTTACTTATTGATGGAATAGATTTAACTCTGGCAACAGCAATTTAAAATTCTTCAGCAAACTGACACTTGGCCTTGAGAGGACCAGCCTGGGAGCTGTATCTATTGCCCTTCCCACCTTGGGTTTCTTTGATGAGGCAGCCAATAAGAGAGACAGTTGTTCTATTTCAAAGACTTGAATGGAAAAAATAGCCATTTAAAGACAATCCTTTTGTTTCTTACACTCTGTGGAGAATAGAGGACAGTGTCTCCCCAGGTAGTCACATCTGTGGATTATCTTCCATTATATGGCCAAAGTAGATATGCCCTTACAGTATGCTTGGCAAAGGAAAATAAAATTCTCTCCTGAGGTCCTGCATCAGCTAGTATTCAACTGCAAAATTGTGTTCTTCCAACGCATAGCCAGCTGAACTATAGCTACAGTGAAAATGTAGTGTGCTTTATGAGGGAGTGCAGGGCTCTACAGTGTTAGATAATTGTCACTTTGGTGGCATGCTAGGATAGTTAGGGTTAGATCAGGCAGGACCTCTCTGGATCACTCATACATTTCATTTGTGTATATTTGAGAGGTATGGGGAAAGGGTCCTCTGGGCTGGTAAAAAAAAATAGAAGAGGACTCCAAATTTTTTTTTCATTGAAATTCTCATTCTGTATCACTCATTAGTTTGCCCTTGACCTCTTTATGTATTTGAGTACATAGAGAAGCTGTCTTACCCTCCCCATACCCTACCTCTTTCATGCTCTCCTTTCTGTCTTGGAACCATGCTCTAGCAATACTTTCATTCCTCTCTTTAGTGCCTCAGTTCATTAATATTTTTATGATACCATCACTATATTCCTGCACACCTTGGGATTTTCCTCATGTGTTTTCACTTACTGCCTGAATCCTGAAAGGATGTAGAAGATGTTTGGTCCACAGTTTTGGCATTCCTCCCCCCTCCCCCCACTTCCCTTTGCACAGCTTTGGCTTCTGCTTTTAATTAATGTTTACCCTATTTTGTTACACTTTTTTTAAATCAGTGAGTGAAGATAAAGGAGCCAAGTTTTAGGGGGCATCTTGACTCACCTCTTCCCAAATCATTTTCAAATGTCTGAAAATACTTTCCCACTTAATTTTTAAAGCCACGTTTGTTTTTCAGGGAAATTTCCTCAGCATGTTTCTGAGTCCTGAGCACTTAAGTCATAGCCCCTCAGGATCCTGAGACCCTGGATTTGACAATTCCTCTTATTATTATTGTGGAGAACGATGAACTATGCCTGTGAAGATCTTTGAATTCTCAGAACAAAGATCAGTTTTAAAGAAATATAAACATAAAGCATGAGAACTGTGGCCCATGCTTTTTAAAATGTACAAAAGATAAATAGCAGAAGTTGAAGGTAGGCATTAAAGAGGAAGGGACAACCCCTTATATACATATATATAATACATGTTATATCACATCACATCATATTACATCACATAATATTGTATTATATTACACTATATTATTACTATATCTAACTCAGTTACAATTCCCATCATACTTGTGGTTCCTGCTGTTCTCAACTAGGGTATTCGTAAAGTATTCATTCATTCATTCTACATATTAAAACATTACATTTCTTTTCTTTCATGGGAGGAAGGAAATAAGCATTTACTAAGTGCCTGTTACTGCCGGGTACTGTGCTAAGTGCTTTACAAAGATTATCTCATTTGAATTAAATGTTTTTCTTTTATCACTTAGCATTCATTAAGATTCTACTCTGCATAACACAATGTGTTAAGTGTTGGGGAAGGTGTGTATAAATGACATGTGTTTGCTATCAAGAAATGACCAATCTAGCCTTGAAGGAGGCTGGCCAGTATTTTACCAAGGATTTTACCAAGCCCTGGAATTCCAATTTATCTAACAGCTGGAAAGGATTCCATTTTCACTTGCCATTTTTTAATAAAACAGAATGACTCTTTACAAAGCTATCTGGTACTCAGTTAAATGAGAAAGGATCAGAGAATCTCAGAATATCTGAGTTGGATGGGGCACAGGAGGTCATCTTATCCAATCCCCAGGGGAACAAGAATCTCTTGCTATAAATACAGTCACCAAGTGATTCCACAACTTTTACTAAAATGCCTCAAGGGAAACTCAGGACTTCCAAAGGCAGCCATTTCTACTTTTAGAGAATTCTAATAGATAGAAGCTTTTCTGTTTGCGTTAAGAATTTCCTTCTTGGCATCTCCCCATCACTTTAGAGAGAACACAGAACTAGGTGTGGGGAATAGTACTTAGAGATTTTCTTGGATATATTGGTTAGTTTTGCTGAACCTTTTTTCCCCTCCTTTTTTTAATTCTGGAAAATGAGGGGCCGATACACTGGGGAACATAGGTTATATAAAAATAAAATGTCAAAATTAAGTTTTAAAAAATGAATTGCCTTCCTACACGTTTCACCCATTGCTTCTGATTTTTCTCTCTGGGGACATGAAGATTAAATCTAATCCCTTTAGCAGGCCACATCAATTTGATTCAATTCAATTCAACTAGTGTACATGAAATGTCTACTATGTGTCAGATGCTGTGTTTGGCCTGGGCATACAAAGGTAATGAAAATAGGCCTTGCTCTCAAGGAGCCTACATTCCCCTGGGAGAAACAACAGGCACACAGTGAAGTAAATACAAAATATATAGAAAGGAAACACAAAATAATTTCAGGAGGTGGTAGTAGTAGGGAGGGAAAAAACATTTATATCAAGCCTACTATGTGCCAGGCACTAAATGAGTTACAAACATCATCTCCTTGATACACACAACAACCTTCAGAGGTAGTTATTATCTCCATTTTACAGATGAGGAAACTGATGCAAACAGAGATTAAGTGACTTGCCCTGGGTCACATAGCTAGTAGGTGTTTGAGTTAAGATTTTAACTCAGGTCTTCCTGACTCTCTAGATTCAGCTCTTTATCCACCAAGCTACCTATCTCCTCTCATCTAGTCTACCTTCCCCATCCCACCCAAGTTAAACTATTTATTCATCACCTATCCTATCCCCAGTCCTAGTGGCCCTTTTCCAGTCTCCAAATCAAAACCTATACTCAAAAAAGGACTGGCCTAATAAACGTATACACATTAAGATGGAAAAGACTGATAAGATTTAGTGTTACCACTCACAGGGATATTTAAAGTATGATCTGGGACTAGAAATTTTAACAATCTTTTTCAACACAGCCATCTTTTAAATATCTTGATTTAATGAGGTATTTTTTTTTGCTCTAAAACCTCCCCTAGCTCCCTATTGAACACAGAATAAAATATTAATTCCTCCATTCTTCTATAACCAAACAAGCTTTCAGCTTTATCTCATGACTCCCTTTTACCTAGTCTACAATCCAGCTAAATTGAATTTGCTGTCCTCTGTTTTCACCTTGTTTTCCCCCATCTCAGAGCCTTTACCCTGGCACTATGCCCCATTTCTGGAATGAATTATCTCCTTCTTTGCCTCTGAAAATCTTGCTCTTCCTTCAACGTATAATTCAAATGCCAACTTCTCCATGAAGCCTTTTCTGGACTGCTACTTTTGGGGAGGCCTCACATTGGCATTAATCATATTCTGCCTCTCATTACAGTGATTTATGTCTTATTCCACATATTAACATATGAGCTCCTAGATGCTACATCTTATTTCATCTTTGTGTTTCTAGGATCCACTCTAATGCCTTGTACATAGTAAGTATTTAATAAATATTTGCTGGCTTGATCGGAAGTGTTTAATTCCAGGTACCAGAAAACACAGTTATTGTGGTTGTTGCCTTTTTTTGGGGTGATGGGTGGAGTTGAATAGAGGGAATTCTCTTAGGACACAAAATTCTACCCTGAGGCCACACTATCCTGATAGGTGATAACAGCTCTCTCTATCTGGTATACTCCAGGCTCTAGACTCCAGACAGTGTTTTACCCTGGGGGCTGCTAAACCACTATGCACGTACTGCCCTGGCTCCCTGCTTTTTTCCTCTGTTCTGTGAACAATGTTAAATTAGTACTTTCATTGCTTCTGGAAATGGCTCCACTTGCCAGCCCTGAGACTTCTCTATCCACCACTCCCTTGTAGGTGTTGTCTCTTCCTATTAGAAAGTAAGCTTCTGGGGTCAGGGGAGCACTCTCCCTCCCCACCTTATTTCATTCAGGCAGTCAATAAATTTTTATTAAGCATGTTTTCTGTGCCAGGCATTATACTAAGCACTGGGGATACAAAGAAAGGCAACTCTTGCCCTCCAGCTGCTCAGAGTCTATTGGGGGCAGCAACATGCAAATGACTAGGTACAAACAAGCTGTGCATGCGATAAATTGGAAATAATTAATAGACAGAAGGATCTAGAATAAAGGGGGATCAAGAAATGCTTACTGTAAAAGGTAGGATTTTAGCTCGAACATGGAGGAGTCAGGGAAGCTGGGAGACCCTTATGAGAAGGGAGAGTATTCTAGAGATGGAGTCAGAAGACTGGGGGTCTTGTTCAAGGAACAGCAAAGAGACTGGATTGAAGAGTACATTGTTAGGGGTCAAGGAAGGAAGAGGAATGTGTGAGGTATGAGAAGACTGGAAAGGGGTGTGTATGTGTGGGAGGTATGAAATTATTTGAACTCCAGCTAGAAGATTTGATATTTGATCCTGGAGATAATAGGGACACTTTTTTGTTGTTGTTCAGTCATGTCTGACTGTGATCCCATTTGGGATTTTCTTGACAAAGATACTGGAATGGTTTGCCATTTCCTTCTCCAGCTCATTTTACAGATGAGGAAATTGAGGCAAACAGAGTTGAGTGACTTGCCCAGGGTCACACAGCTAGTAAGAGTCTGAGGCTGGATTTTGAACTCAGATCTCCCTGACTCCAGGCCTGATGCTTTGTTCACTGTGCCACCAGCTGCCATAACCTCTGCAAGAAGTCAGTCCTGATTGATGACACTTTCCATCTTTCCTGGAGTTGCTTTTGACATTTTTAAGATTTATTTTTATTCTCACTTTATAAATGAAGAAATAATCATTCAGCTACTTGTTCTTGGTCATAGAATCTCTTTGTACTATTCAGTGTTGCATCTGTTAAGTCAGGGTTTTTCAGAGTGGTTGCAGATAATTTGCAAGAGGTTTGTGGAAACAGAAGTTTCAAAGTAATTTCCAACTATAGTTTGTTTAAGTAAAACTACTTTTTTCTTCCTTTTTTGGCAACAGTTAGCCATCAATATTCACTAGGTACATATTGTATAGAAAACACTGATATAATCTCTACTATTATCACCTTCTCTATTATTTCTTTCTCAGTAAAAGGAAAGAAATTAGTACCATGTACTCTTAAGATATGAAGGATTATACATATGGCTGGAAGGACCAGAAGGGACCACTGAGGTCATATGATTCAGGCCATTTGTTTTACACATAAGAAACTCAGGACCAGATAATTTAAATGAAATGTCAAAGGCTACTTTCATACAATGGAAAGGTATTGGATCAAAATTTGGGTTCAAATCTTGAATAAATGGGGGAAAAGCATTTATTAAGCACTTTGTTGTTGAGTCATTTCCTACTCTTCATGACCCTAGTTGGAGTTTTCTTGTCAAAGATATAGGAATAGTTTGCTATTTCCTTCTTATTTTTACAGATGAGGAAACTAAGGCAGCAAACAGGATTAAGTGAATTGGCCAGGGTCACAGAACTAGTAAGTGTCTGAGGCCAGATTTGAACTCAGGTCTTCCTGATTCCAATCCTAGTGCTTTATCCACTGCACCACCTGCCTGCTCCAGTCATCCTGATTTGTATCTTGCCACTGGAGCAAGATGGCTGTGGAGGAGAAAGTGAGGCTGGTGACTTTGTACAGCCCTTCCTCACTTAAATCCAATTCACTTGCAAGTCACGGTGTCACCTTTTTGATGCCATGGTGCTCTTCAAGAATGAAGCACAAACAACAACAAACTAGCTGCCCTATTAAGTACTTATTATGTGTTAGGAACTGTGATATGAAATACAGTTAGTTTGTAAAATGTTGAGTTGAGACTATACAACCTGTAAGGCTCCTCCCACCTCTAAATCTATGATTCCAACCCAGGTCATTGAGTCAGAGATTTAAAGCTGGAAGGGATCATCTGGTTCAACCCTCTCATTTTACAAAAGAAGATGCTCAGATGTAGAGGTGAAAGAATTTATTTGTCCAAGGTCACCAAGTGACAGAGCTGCAACATGATCCCAGATATTCTGATTCAAAATTCAGCTTTCTTCCCATTGGCCCACAGGGCCTCAAAACAAACTAACCCAGTGTTTTCTAATGCAGATATTTCAAGGAACTGGCAAAATATATCAGTTCTTTAAAGTGGGCTTCTCTGACCTTCCTGGACTCATCCCTTGGCCCAGAAGCTTGGGAACAATAACCAAAAAAAAGGGTAAGGATGGGAGAATCAGGAGATAGGGAGATAAGGAAAAGTTCATACGTTTAAGGAAATGTGAACCTTTATCCTTAAGGGGAAACCTATCTCACTGCAACTTTCTTGATTCTATCTCTCCACAGGCAAGTCAACTCAGCTTACTTACTGGGATCTTTCTTGTAGGGAACAGAGAGACACCATTTTATCATGTTCCCTTCCTGTTCCCTGGTCTGGTCTGGTTCTTCCTGCCTGGATTGAGACAAATGTCATTCTATCATGCTTCCTCTACTGTCTCCTGGTCTGGAGTGGCCTGGGTTGCTTGTAAGGTAAGAAGAGAAACACCATTCCATTGGCTCCCTCAACTGGTCCCCTTGCCTGAACTACCTAACACTTTAGGAAGATTATACCTTCACGTCACTAGTGATGTTGATAACCTACCTGAACACCTTCCTCAGGGAATATCAACCTTATACCCAGTCATACTCTCCCCATTCCAGTGATTTCACCCCAAGTTTCATTATTTAAAACTTGTTCTCCATCTCACACTTCTTGATCCCTTATTTCCATTCCCCTCAATGTTCTATTCTAAAGGTACTTACTTCTTCAACCGTGCCCTTTGGAATACCTGTACTATAAATAACAAACTTACTTTCATCTCAAAGTTTTTCCTTCCTCACTCCTTCCATCTCTTGGCTCTCACTGAGACCTGGCTCACTCCGATGATATTGCTTCCTTTGCCACTCTTTCTAGCACTCATTGCATTTTCGCTCATTACTCTCAAGTCACTCACTGGTTGAGGTGGAAGGTTTGGAATTCTCCTTGTTCCCTGTTGCCACTTCCAGGTGCTCTCCCTACCACTACCAATCAGTAAGTAGTCCTATGTTCACTCGATCCATAACTACGGCCAAGTCAAAATTTTGCTGACTGTTGTCTACCAACCCCTAGGACACTTCCCTTTTTTCCTCAATGAGTTCAATGCTTGACTAAGTTTTTCTCTCCTCCCTAATTTCTGCTCTTATACATATGGATACTCCTTCAAATACCCTAACCTCCCAGTTCCCCAATATTTTCATTGTCTATGTCTTACTACTCTGTCCCATCTAGGCTGCACACAGAGATGGTCATATCCTCAATGTTACTATCACCCCAAAATGCACCACTTCCCACATTTGTGAACTTTGAAATACCTTTATATGATCACAATTTCTTGTCATCTCACATCTCTCTGCCTTGCTACCCCAAACCTTGTTCCTTGTCCCCATTGTGACCTTCAATCCCTTAACCATTTAGTTATTTCCCAGGCCATTAACCCTTCACTGGCTATATTCACCTTCTTTCCCTGTCTTGACCCCTTGGCAAACAAGTTTATCTTCACAATATCTTCTTCTCTTGAATCTGTTGCCCCCTTATCCTATCACTGTTCTTGCTCTGCCAAGTCTCAGCCTGGTGTTACTCCCATCATCCACTATCTTTGTCCTATTCATCTGCTGTTGAACAAATGTGGAGACAAACAGGAAACTGCTGACTGGACCCATTACAAATTTATGTTATATAATCTCAACTGGGGCCTTGCAATGGCAAGCCATTCCTTTGGTATCTACCTGATTGACTCATTATCCCACTCACCATAGTGGATCCAAATGTCTCATAGCTCCCCCTACCCCACTTTCTTAGGTGAGAGCACTGCCTTCATATTTTATTGAAAAAAAAATGAGGCCATTCCTGGAGTTTCCTCTTCTCCCTTTGTCCTCACTCAATTGTGTTTTTCTTCAGCCCTGTCTCGAATGAAGAAATAGCCTTTCTCCTTGCCAAGGCAAACCTCTCTACATGCACAAGTGATCCCATTCTATCATTTCTTCTCTAGTCAATTGTCTTTTCTATCATCTCTATTCTCTTAACGAAATTTCAATCTATCCATGCTGGCTGCTTCCTTACTGCCCACAAACATACCCTTGTCTTTCCTTTTCTTAAAAAAAAACTTGCTTGATCCATCCATGAACTAGCTATTGTCCCATATCTCTTTCTTCTTTTGTGGTTAAGCTCCTTGAGAAGTCCATACCTCCATTTCCTTTCCTCTCATTCTCAACTCTCTACAGTATGACTTCTCTCTAGAGTTACCAATGATGTTTTAGTTGCCAAAGCAATGGATTTTTTTTTCCAATTCTTATCTTTTTTCAAAGCTATTTGTAGACTTTGACACTGTCAATCACCCTCTTCTCTTTGACACTCTCTTTTTTCTAGTTTTCTGTGACATTATTCTCATCTGGTTCTCCTCTTACCTCTCTGACCACTCAGTTTTCTTCCTGGATCTTAGTCTAGGAAATAGTGGGTATTCCAGAGCTCTGACATGGGCCTTCTTTTCTTCCTCTATACTATTTTGCTTGATGATCTCATCAGCTGGCAAGAATTAAATTATCACTTCTGCTTCTGATGGTTCTCAAATCTACTTATCCAGTCCTAACCTCTCACCTGACCTCCAGTCTTGCATCTACAAGGGCTTATTGGTATTGGACATATTAAGTTGGATTTCCCATAGACATCTCTAATTCAACATACCCAAAACTGAAATCATCTGTTTCCCCAAATCCTTCCCTATTCCAAACTTTCTTATTACTATAGAGTGCATCATTTCCTTAGTCACCCAGGTCTACAACTTAGATGTTATCTTTGACTCCTTGCCCTCTCTCTCTCTCTCTCTCTCTCTCTCACCCTTTGTATGCAATCTGTTGACAAGTCTTATTGATTCTACCCTCACAGCTTCTCTTGTATATATTCTCTTCTCTCCAGTTCTGCTTCTCTGGTGCAGGCCTTTATCTCCTGACTCCTGGATTATTGCAATAGTCTGCCTACTACAAGTATTTCCTCAATTCAGTTCATCCTCTACTAAGGCGCCAAATTGATTTTCCTGAAGACCAGGTCTGACCACGTCAGTCTTTTTAAAATAAACTCCAGTGGCTCCCTATCACCCCCCAAGGTTAAGTAAAATCCTCTGTTTGGAGTTCAAAATTCTTTGTAAACTTCCTCCACACCTTTCCATTCTTCTTACACCTTCCTCCTTTTGCCCCAACACCACCATCACCACCTACTCTCCCATACAGTGATGCTGGCTCCCTTGCTGTTCATGGTATAGGATAATCCTCCTCACTCTATGCATTTTGACTGGCTGTCCCCCTTTCCCGGAATTCTCTTCTTTCTCAACTCTGCCTCCCACTTTCCCTAGCTTCTTTCAAGTTTCAGCTAAAATTTCATCTTCTACAGTAAGCTTTTCACAATCTCCCTTAATGCTATTGCCTTCCCTCTGTTGATTATTTCCAATTTATAGATACATGCACACATCTTTTTTATGCATAGTTATTTGCATGTTGTCTCCTCCATTAGATTGAACTCCTTGAGATCAGGGACTGTCTTTTGCCTTTCTTTGCATCCTCAGAACTTAGCACAATTCCTGGCACATAGTAGGAACTTAAAGCTTGCTTGTTGATTGACTGACTTAGGCCTATTGGATTAAGCATTACAAATGCCCACAAATTAAATGTTCAGATATTTGAAAGCTACCATTGTTTTGTCATCCTTCCATCTCTCCCCTTCAAGTCTCTTCTCTAAGCTAAACATACCTAGTTCCTTTAATTTATCCACGTGTGGCATGATTTTAAGTCCCCTCATCTGGACATGCTCTAGCTTGTCAACATTCAGATTTGGAAACACATTCCAGATGTGGCCTGACGATGGCAGAATACAACAGACATGTTACCTCCATTGTCCTGGACTTTATGCTTCTTTTCAAATAATTTAAGATTACATTTGCTCTTTTCACTGACAACTCACATGCTGACTCATCTTGAGTTTGTAATCCACCACCACTCCCCTTTCTCTCCTCACCTCCCCTGGGTCTTTTCACATAAGTACTATCTAGCCCCATCTGCCCCATCTTGTATTTGTACAGTTGATTTTTTTCAACCGAGAGTAATAGCTTCCTTTTATCACTATTGTGTCGATTATGTTTCCTACTATTATTCTCCCCTCCTCAAAAACAGGGAGAAGTTTCCATACTTTTGCTTGGAGGTATGATTATAACTTCAAAACAGTCAAATAGGGTAGAAGATTATGAAACAAAGAGCAATGTTTGGTAATTTCGCATTCGAATCTAGCCATTTACTATATTAATATATGACCCACATGGTTTTGTGGAGTAACAGACATTTAAGAAAATCACTGGAAGATCTAGGTAGGTAGTCTTCACTATCCTTCTCCCACCTGGTCTTTTGATACAAATAATTGAAAAATAATACCTTCCATTATATACTTTTTTTCTAAATGTTTTATTTTTAAAAAATCTTCTCTTTTTGGAGCTACTGAATCAAGTGCTGTTAAACTGTTGCAATAATCATCTTTTGTTCAAGGACCACTTACCTGAGAAAATATCCCAGAAATCATATTCATTATCATATCCTAGGCATTACTATCATACTATTTTTGATGAGGGGTAGAGAGCAGATTTTTGTCCTGAAGGAGCGTGAGACTTGCACTACTGGGAAATCATCTCCAATAAGTAAAAACCAATGTGGTCCTGAGAAGATGGATCTTGTGTGTTTTAAAGGCTAGGCAGGAATTTTTCTGCAAGGCACATGACAAATTATCTGAACTTTGTGGGCACTTTTTCAGAACCTTTCACACGTGCAGCACTTAGTGATTTTTCAGCATGTGCATTTCTAGTCATTGTTGCAACTTTTTTTTAACTCCTCTTTTTCTTTTTGATTGGTAAATTTCCTTGACATCAATCTCACTACAAAATTCCATTACTCCAAATTAGTAAGAAATATGAAAGGTGGGTGACTTGGTAAACAGGCCATTGGTTTGGCCAAGTCATATATATTCCTTATGCCTCGATTTATTGGTCTGTACTCCATATGTCATGAATATAGTGAGGCCATATGTGTGGAAAGTGCTTTATCCTCTCAGAAAGGAAAGGGACAGAAGGGTGAGGAGGAAGGGAAGAAAATATTGATATACTTTTTAAGACTAGTCTGATTATCTGACATTGAATCAGGAAGTGAGATGGTATCAACTCATGTGGAGAAGCCCTCCTCAGGAATAATCAGGGAGCAGAGGATTTGGGGTCTCTCTCCCAAGTAGGAGTAGTCAATGGAGAATTTCTTTCTTTTGAAACTAGAAAAGTGTGATGCTGATGATTGGGCTAATTTGTCATGTTACCGACAACGGCCCTCAGTGGTTTAGTCTTCTAAATTTAAACCAAGTTTTAACCTGGAGTCCATGGAACTCTAAAAGATCCTTGAATCCAAAAGATTTCAGGTATTTGGATGGGAAAAAAAAAGAATCTTTATTTTCCTCAACCTCTAACTGAAATTTAGTATTTCCAAACATTGTGAAAGTAGGCTTATGGGTCCATAAGCTTCACCAGAGTTTCGCAGGAGTCCATGACACAAAAAGGGTTCAGAAATCCTGATTTAGATGGAAAGAATTAGCCTAAGGACAATTGAACATTTGCTATCAGTTGTAGTAGAAGTATGGGATGTAATTGATAATAGTAATGACAATAATAATCATAACTAACTTTATGTAGTACTTATATAGGTTTACAAAACATTTTATATGTGTTATCTCATTTGAGATATGTAACATAACTAGCTAGCATTTTTTTTTTACTTATTTTCCAGGAAGAGGGGAAGGAAAGAATAACAAAAGAAGGTAAAGAGTAGGGTAAAAGAAGCTTCAGTAGAGATCAACTAACCTTGGAAATTCTTTGTAGCACTTTGCTAGGGAAAACTGACTGGCATGCTTTGTATATATTTAATTCAATTCAACTAACATTTACTAAGATACCCAAGGGGTTCTTCATGTGTCAGCATATGGAAGGGCACACTATCATAGGATCAATTAGTTTTTAGAACTATTGTCTTTAGACCTGGAAGGGACCTCAGAGGCCCAGTATCTACTTTTGGTGGGTTTATGACATATTTCCAAGTCCCTTAGCTTGTACAAATCCTGCATTAGCCATGGTAGTAGTGGTGGGGTAAAAATGGAGGTCGCAGTAGCTTCAAAACCGGGCTTCAAAAAGAGCATGTATGTCTTGTTCCTCCTTTCTCTTCTCCTTTTCTTCCACCTACCCTGCTGCTGCCTCTCTATACAAGCTTCCTCTTCCTGGAGGCAAGAAGCCAGTTCAAGCCCTTGAAAATGTAGGTGATGAAGTAAGCATTTACATAGGGATGAGATCTCATCTTTTGGTCACCCCTTGCCTGTTGCTTTTCTTGTTGTGACTCCAAATTTATTTTCAAGAAGGACCAGATAGACTCATGACTTGAGCCAAGCAGCCACTTTCTCTGACCAATGGGTAGACTTCTACTCAAACCTTCCTCCATGCTCTCGCAGTCAGGTCAGAAATATTAGCTTTGTATGTCACTTGGTTCAGCTCTGCTTGGACAATCCAAAGGGAACTGCTTCCCAAAGCAAAGACAGCCCAGCTAGCCTTCTCAGCTGGAAACTGCAGTTTGTGTATTTGACACACACACACAGGCTTAGCAGCCCTCCACTCCTCACTCTCCTCAATTAGAAGTCATCACACCACTCCAACTTTTGGCGTTTCTTGATTTAATGAGGTACACTGGTTGCTTTGCAACTCATGGTGTAGAAAGAATGTAATTAAAGCATACTGTAACAGATGTGGCAGGGAAAATAATATTTCTAAGACCGTGGGAAGCCTTTGGAAGATTCCCAGAGAATTATTTAATAAATTCTGCTGCTCGTGAGTCTGAGAATGGGATTATTGCTGATGTATTCAATCGAGACAAAAACTGATGGAAAGAAAGGAGGGAGCAAATCTTTTAGTGTGAGAGAGAAATAAAAGTGAGGAAAGGATTGCAGGAAATCATCCTAAAATCAGTCTAGACATAGTTAAAGGGACATCTGGGTACACTAAGAGTGGCCACTTAAGCTACTGAGAGAGACAGACAAAAAGAAAAAGAGAGAGAGAGAGACAGAGACAGACAGAGAGAAACAAAGAGTGAGAAATGGAGATATTGAGACAGAGAGACAAAATACAGAGAGACAAAGACAGTGTGACAGAGAGAGGAAAAAGAAGGAAGAGGAAAAGAGAAGCGAGGAGGGGAGGAAAGAAAGAGGAGGAGAGCTAAGCGGAGAGAAAGTAAAACCTTTTCAACTAATTGATAACTGGCAGCAAATGAGCGAATGTGACAGCTGTACTGAATATCACAGGGATTTTTTTTTTGTTATAGTTGAAAACAAATGATATAGGTACCAGACATTTACAGTGTTTTGTTTTGAAAGAGGCAAGATATGGTGGGAGAATCTTACTAGATATAGTAAAGGTATATTAACTCAGCTTTTTATTTTTTTAATGGGAATTGGAACTAACTAAATCAGCAGTTTCCTTAACAGACCAAATGATGTGACATATCCAGAGGCTGGCTAGATAGCTTGTGTATCATCTATGGCCATTTCCATTTTCTCTTTTAAACAGGCTGCTGACTTTTGAGGGCATTTCTTTGCTTATTAATACCTCTCTTAGAGAAGGAAAGAAAATAAATCAGAACTGAAGCCAGTACAATCTGCTCCTTGCTGGTTGCCCTAGTAGAAGATGTGGTGGAGAAAGAAGGTTATAACTGAAAGTCAAACTGAGGCTCTTACCCCTTCATCAAAAATAAGTGGTTATTGACTGAGCTTTTAATTACACAGAAAGGTAATTTCAGGCCCTATCATTTTATAAGAAGCTAGGTAGGCATTTCTTAAATGCCCCTGTTCAAAAGTGGTTTCCTTTGGTTAGGTCTCATTTTCCAAAGGAGAAAATGAGCAGGATGGCCTGGAAGTACCTAGATCTTCAATCCTCTGAAAAAGATCTCTGAAGTCACTTTTAATTTTAAATCCATGTCTCTGTTATAGCCGGGTTCTGTGCTGATCCTCCTCAGGTATAGCCTTGGTGAGCCAATCACACCTCTCTCCACCTGCTACAAGTTCATTTTCCTTATTCACTCTCATTCCAGGCTTTAAAGCAATCAAGGGAATGTTTGGATAATTCTTTGTTAATTACTAAATTGCAATATCTCTCTCTCATTAATTAATCAGTTAGTTCTGAGCCTCTACCTTTTCTACTACCCCAGCCCTCATCAATCTCCCTCTTCCCTGCACTCCTGTGATATTTCTAATTAGCACTTAGGTAAATTGCTATTTTCTTTTTTTTTTTACTTTTTTAAAAACTTTTTTTGGTTAGGCAATGGGGTTAAATGACTTGCCCAGGGTCACACAGCTAGTAAGTATTATGTGTCTGAATCCAGATTTGAACTCAGGTCCTCCTGAATCCAGGGCCAGTGCTCTATCCACTTCGCCACCTAGTTGCCCCAGTAAATTGTTATTTTCAAACAGCAACTAACATAGTTACGGTCAGCCTAGGCCAGGCTCATTGACCAAACATTCTTCTACCTTCTGAGGATTTGAAAGTTCTTTAATATATGGTATCAAGCACTGAAAAGAGCAATCAATTTCATTTTACAAATGGGAAATAATAATAATGATAATAATACAGATGACATTTACATGGTGCTTTGCGAATCACTTCATATGTGTTGTTTCAATCTGAGCTTTGCAACAACTATATGAAGGCTAACCTCATTTTGCAGATGAAGAAACTGAAACTCCTAGATGCTTCTTTTGATTACACAACTAGGGAGAAGAGAATCAAACTCGAGTTTATCTCCCTCTAGCTCATGTACTGATCAAGACATGTCAAGGAAGTCATGGAAGGATTCAGTAAACTAGTCAGCCAGGAAAACCAGTTAGAAAGCCTACATAAATCACAAATAATGACAAGAAGGTTGACATAAAAAGACAGGGACACTCAGAGCAATTATCTAATTGTCACAGATATCCCCCAAAAGGCTATATGCCTACACACACATACACACGCACACACTCACACACTATAGTATATAGTATAGTGGCAGTCATCTCATTTCTCTATGTGGCTTTGTCAGGAGATGCCTGACTTTAGAAGACTAAGATTAGGGGAAAATCAGAGGTAATTTGAAGAATTTTGTTTTGCGCTGACAGGGTTGCACATCTTTAAATGGGTCAAATTTCAGAAGCTCAACCAAATTTAAACTATTTTTGAAAATATTAATGAAAGATTAAAAAAAGCTACATCCCCAAATACCAATTGAGGTTAGATTCCTTTTTATGCATGTCTCAGTTTTTGCATGAGTGAAAAATGCTTTAGAAACATGCTCAGATATTTCTCATTGTGCTGCCATAGGGAATCAGATCCCTATATTTATTACTAAAGACACATGGAGAAGCTCTGAGATTTACCTAATTTTTACATGTGAGCTGAATGGAGCTTAGATTACATGCCACTCTTGTACTCTCACTCCAGTCAGTGATACTGTCTCCGTGATAAGCCTGTATATGAAGTTTAGAAACTGCCAGACACTTTTTGAGATGACTTCAGGATGAGCCCATGTGGCAAATTGGCATGGACACAATGGCACTCGGAGCCTCTCCCTGGCACAGACTGGATAGTGCTGACAGTGCCGCAGGCTATGTTGTCACTATCTTGCTACAAATGCCTAAACCTTTATTTATCTTGCTTGTAGGGAGGGCAGTCTGCTGAAGCATCATTTCCTTTGTACCTTCTTCTGAGCAGAGAACTGGGGAGTGGGTGTGTCAGGTCGTGGGAAAGCAGGAAAAGAGGGTAGCATAGGCATGTGGGAAAAAGAAAAGAAATAATCAGTTAAATGATTAAAAATGCCTCAACACTTTCCAATTTGAGTAAATACACTATGCCCTAAAAGGGAATTGTAATGCATGAAGATAAGGGTGGAGGGGCACTTAAAATCTCTGGGTCTCAATTTCCTAATCTGTAAAATGAGAGGATTATAGGCTAGATGTTTTCTGAGATTCCTTTTAGCTCCTTAGGATACCATCATCCTATGATAATATACTTAAAAGTATGGTAGACTGAAAAGAACACTGGAATGAGAGTCAGGCTACCATCTAAATCCTGCCTCTACTACTTACTCCCTATATGAACCTGGCAAAGTATTCTCATGTCTCCAAGCCTCAATTTTCCTGTCTATTAAATGAGACAGTTAGACTAAATGGCCTCAAAGATTCCTTCTAGCTTTAAATCCTGCAATCCAGCCCCACATTCCTCGCCCCCACCCCCATTCTAGCCATGATACATTTAGCCCAAAGAAGTGGGCTCCTTCTGTCATCAGGAAAAGGTCAGTCATATATATTTCTCTTCTTGAGAAAAGAAATGAAAAATTTGACGTTGTTTTTGACCTATGCCTCCTTAAATGGCAAAGTTACCCAGCAGATATTGAAGGACTCAGATACTGAAGACTCCTTGTACCCCACCATGCACTCTGTGATCCAGTGACACTGGCCTCTTTGCTGCAACTCTCACTAGATACCCCATCTCCTGACTCCAGGCCTGGAATGTTCTCCTTCTTTGTCTCTCTTTCGTGGCTTTGCTGACTTCCTCCAAGTCCCTGCTAAGATCTCACTTCACCAAGAAGTCTTTCACGATCCCCCTTAGTGGCAGAACTTTCCCTTTGTTTGTTATCTCTGATTTATCTTATTTGCCCTTCATTTTTTTTTTTGAAGAGGACCAGTGACATCATGAGGTGGTGACTTGTCTGTCAATTGGATTTAAGTGAGGCAGAGTTGCATAAAGTCATCAGCCACACTCTCTCTTCCAGAGTCATCAAAGACTGGTGGCAGGACAAAAGTCAAGATGATGGGTGATGGTCTGGGATGCAGGGGATGACCTTGGCATCTTTGATGTTGGACCGAAGCTCCACAGTGCCTGCTTCAGCCACCTTCCTCGCCCATTGGAACAAATTGTTCTCATCTTCCCATTCTGCAAGGGGAAGTCTTCACATGCTTGGAGAGACTCCCTGCCCCAATTCAACAACAGCTTACCCTTCACCTCGTTTAGCTCATCTGCCAAGATGGTTTAAGGTAATAAATACTTTTTGACTGATTGATAAGTCAGTTCCTTGGTTTCCTTTTAACATAAGTCAACTCTCAGTTATCCTTGGGGGAATATTTCTATTGAAGATTACTGCACATTGGTATCCCTTGTTTATCTTTGTTCCCATGGAGCTCAACTGAAGGCTTTAATATTGAAGCACTCAATTTTTTCATCCAATCTAGCAAAAGTGTGATTAACAGGACAAAAACTCAGTGGCTTGCTTTGGGTTAGTACTTTGTGGCAGTCTGAAAGGTGATGCTGTCTCCATTGTTTCTAACAGTCTGGATTGGTGAAAGAGGAAGTAATGTTGAGCAAAGGGCAGAATGGGGAAACCAGATGACTTTCTACATTTTATGGCAGTCCTTTATAGAAAAGCTACATTACTTCATTTAAGTATCATGAATTTTATTATTATTAGTCATATTCATTCCCCTCATCAAATGTAGATTAATTTTGTATTATATTCTGTTTCAGATGCCTTGCACCCCTTCTCTGCTGTGGGAAGTTTTGTGATTTTTTTTCAGTGAATCAAAAAAATTAGTCAACATTTATTCAATGACTATTATGTGCTAGTTACTGTTGTTACAAAGACAAAAGTGTTATTCTTCATTCTCAGAAGAGGACAATGTCTCGATATCTTGAAGAGGGTGATATTTTGACTTGTGAGTGAACTGGATTTAAATGAGGCAGAGCTGTACAAAGTCATCAGATTTCCATGGCAAGATGAGTCAAAAAGTCTAGTGCCCGGTATGGCACAGGATACAGTGGGTGATCTTTACATATTTAAATTAAGGTCTATCCCAGCCCTCAGTTTGTCTGAGGTAATGCCCATTCAAAGACTAAGGGCTAGCTAGGTAAGAATCGAGACAAAGGATGGCCTAGTTGACCATCACAAAAGTATTAATACAAGAAGGGAAGACCCTTAGAGTTTCTGGCAGGGATAGAAAACAATTCCTATTTGCACTCACTCGAAGCCCTCAAGACCCAAACTATGGGCAACGGAGTCTTGGAGATAGACCTGAACCTCAAGGAACTTACATCGTAGAGCAAAGACAGTACTATGGATATAAGTAAATAAGAAGTGTGTTCACAGTGACAAAGTAACTTCAGGAGGGCACTTGCAGGGATCAAGAAGGCCTCCTGGAGGAGGTAGTGCTGAACTAAGCTTTGAAAGGAATTTGGAGTGGAGGGAATTCCAGGCCTGCTACAGAGAAGGGAGCAAGGAAATGGAAGGTTGAGCATGAATTAAAAGAGCAAAGAAGCCGTTTTGGCTAGAACGCAAAGTGCATTAAAAGGAGAAAATGGTAGTAAAACTGGAATAGTATGCAGACTGTGAAGAGCTGTAAGTACCAGAGGAGTGTACTTTTTATCCTAGGGGCAGTAGAGAATTACTAAAAGCTTTTGAGCAGGGGACTAACATGTTCAGACCTGTGCTTTAGGAATATTTGTTTTTGTTTTTGTTTTTTTTTTGGTTTTAGGCAATTGGGGTTAAGTGACTTGCCCAGAGTCACACAGCTAGTAAGTGTCAAGTGTTTGGTCTGAGGCCGGATTTGAACTCAGGTCCTCCTGACTTCAAGGCTGGTACTCTATTCACTGTGCCACCTAGCTGCCCCACTTTAGGAATATTAAACAATAAATCAATGAGCCATTTATTAAACATCTGTCATTTCCAAGGATTTTGCTAGGCCCCTGGAATATAAAGACAAAACTTAAATTCCCTGGCCTCTGTTCTCATATCTACCATCTCAGCTGCCTGGCTTCTTTCATGTCTCAAGTCTCACCTAAAGTCACACCTTCTCTGCAGGAAGTTATTCCCAGTCCTCCTTAATCTTAATGCCTTGCTTCAGAGACTGTTCATACACACACACACAGACACAGACACAGACACACATACACACACACACGTGTGTGTGTGTATGTGTATATATGTGTATGTGTGTATGTATGTATATATATACACATACATACACCAATATGTATACAAGTATGTGTATATATATATATGTACATATGTATATATATGTATATACATATGTATACACATGCCTACACACATAGAGATATATACATACACACACACACACACACACACACACATATATATATTGTTTGTACATAGTTGTTTGCATGTTAGTCTATGAATTCTTTCAGAGCAGGTAGGTTTTTTGCCTTTCTTTGTTCCCCTAGTGTTTAGCATAGTGCCTGATACACAATATGTGCTTAATAAATGCAAGGTGACTCACTGACCAACTGTTTTCCCAGAGTTTTATGTTCTATTGGGCATCACTTCAGCCCAATGTGGAAAATCAATTGGAGAAGAGAGAAACTTAAGTCAGGGAAGCCAAACAGGAGGCTACTGCAATAGTCTAGATGAGAGGTGATGAGCACTTGAACTGGGGAGGTGGTCACGTGAGCAGAGAGAAGGGGTTGGATAGGATAGGAAACAAGGGTTGTATGTGTCCCATGGCAATCTCAAATGTGGCCTGAACCAGATTTAAACGTGGTTCCTATCTGATTTTAATGTGTTTATATATTAATAAAACAGAAATATAGAAAGTGTCATTTTCTAAGACAATTATGTGGCAGGCATCCATATGCATGGTTTAGTGTCCACCATTTCTCTCTGACTTTGATACCACTGCTGTAGAGGTAACACTGAAAAGGCTTGGCATCTGATTGGATATTGAGGGGATAAAGGAGAATGAAGAGTCAAAGGTGACTCTGAGGTTGGGAACCTGAGTGACAAAAAGGATGATAATGAATACCCTTGAGAGGAACAGAGAAATTCAAAAGTTGGGTGGCTTTAAGGGAAAGATGATAAATGGTGGTTTTGGACATGTTCCGTTTGAGATGCCTGCATGACATCTCCTGGGGAATGCTCAATAGGCAGGTAGGAATTGTTGGCTCATAGATTTAGATTTGAAAGGGACATTTGAGGTTATCTAGTTCAACCCCCTTGTTTTATAGATGAGGAAACTAAGGATAAGAAAAGTGGCATCACTCACCAAAGAAGGTAAAGGAGTAAGCTGACAGAGTCAACATTCAAGCTCAGATCCTCTGATTCTAAATGGATCGCTCTTTTCACTATTCTACTGCTTCATGCAGAATTGGGAGAAAAATGACAGCTATCGGGAATCATGTTTATAGAGGTGAAAATTGGAAGCTGATGACATCAACAATACTAGAGGGGTTTATGGAAAGAAGAAAACATGGCATGTCACATAGCAATAAGTAAGGGATAGGAATTCTACATATGTGATCTCTTTGAATTTATAGCCTTGTTGACCTCCAGGCACCACTGAGAAAGGCATTCCTACTTTAAGATGAGGTAGTTGAGAAGATAAAATTGATCCTCTATCATTTTCTTATTGATCTTATTTAAAATTAATTGATTTTGTCATGTAACTACTTAATTCATCATTCTTTGTCTCTGAAATTACTTCAGAGATTCAGCTGGCCTGTAATGGGTTAAGTTTAAAATTCCAGTTCTCTTGCTAATCATTAATCTATTCTTGCCTCAAGGAATTTAACTGATCTTGGGGGATATACATGAATGAAAGGGAGTCTGGCCTAATATTTTTGCACCACCAAGTTATGCTTCAAGGATGTCTGGTTTGCTATACGAAAGTCTGGACTGTTATCTTGCACCTGCATTCAAATAATGAGCACTTCATAGTTTCATGAGAGAAGAAGGGTTGTTGCTAGCCTACATCACCAAACTTCCAACCAATCATGTTGTTCCCTGTGCCTCAGCTCTGTAACCAATCATGTTGCCCTCTATCCCATGATGTCATCTACCCTGTTCTGTTCTTTGTTCTGTACTCCCCAAAACCTATGAAAGAGGAATTCTCCTTTTGCTCAGGGTCTTTGTCACTAATGGAGGCAAGCCATGGACATATTTATTGACAGGCAGCATGCCCCTGGTAATAAATATTATCTTGCTTGGGGAATTGCCTCAGTTAATCCTTTTGTTAAATTACAAGCATAACATAATTATAGTCAGAAAATTCAGCACTAGAATTGACCACAATTTCTTAAGTACGAAAATAACAACTCACATTTACATAGCACTTTAAGGTTTACAAAGCATTTTCCTCGTAACCACCCTGGGTAGCAGGTAGTATAAATGAAACTATTCCCATTTTACAATAAAGGAAACTGAGGTTCTGTGAATTTGTGCAAAGCCACATAGCTGGTAAGTGTCAGAGTCAGGATTTGAACTCCAGTTTTTAACTTAGGCAGAATCTTTTGAGGTCTCCTCTAGCTCTAAATCTATGGTCCCATGACCCTACAATCCAATGATCTTTCTACTACACCCCACTGCTACTGTTTCCCCAAATTTATCTCATTTTGCAGATGCCTATATAAGCCAAATATCGGGCCATTTGAGAAGGTGTTGGAACTCTCATGGCCTCTCTCACCACCTTCCCTCATGTTCTGAGAAAATTGAATGTGCAAACCAGTTGTTGAGCTCCAGTAACCAGCTGGTTCCATATTTGTTTTGGTGTCTCAGTGACAATAACTGCAGTGGATGTGGGAGTGAATGTCAAGTTGTGAATGCTTTTGTTTTAGCCTACATTGAAAGATGTTTTCCAAGTGCTAATAGCTGCCAACTATTCACTCTGGATAAAATTAGAATAAGAACATTTTTTCCCACACAAAAATAACTGAGACAAAATGCTGTGCGGCTATGAATGTTGTAACATACATACTGCTATGGAGACTTCCACTGGCATCAGGAAAAGATTGATGCTATTAATGCTATTAAATAGAAAATTTAGAATTGAAGCATTTCCCATACATTATTATTAAATCACAAAAGGAAATAGTGTACAGGGAGGGAATCCAAGGAGATGGTACTTTAAGCCAGGTGAATGGAAAAGATGAGATATAATATTTAATGATATTTGACTTAAGACCATAGGGACATAGATTTATAGTTGGAAGGGACCTTAGAGGGTATCAAGTTTAACCCCCCCCCCCCAATTTTACAGATGAGGAACTTGAGACGTAGAAAGGAGAAGAGATTTGCTCTAGGTCAAACAGATAGGAAGTGGAAGATCTGGGACTCAAAGTCATGTCCTTGGATCCCAAATTCCGTGTTCTTTCCATTGTATCACACTGCCTCCCCACAGAGTCTATTGTAAATAAATACACGCTTATTGTGATAAATATTGGGGCACTAAAAATGTCCAAGATTTTAATCAACTTCCTAAATATTCTTCTAGTTTCTTTATAGGGCCTTGGGAATATTATTTATCTTATACTTCAATACCAGACTTTATAGAATTAGGATAACATGTGTCCTATTTCTTCTGTAGGATATTTTGAGTATTAATTAATGGTAATAATTGCTTTATGTGCATTTATAAAACATGCTGTGAAAATAAAGTGTTACTCTCTGATGAGGGTCTGATATTGAAGATATATGGGGCAATAACACAAATATAAAAGATCAAGCTGCTCCCCAGAGAATAAGTACTCAAAGAATACGAACAAACAGTTCTCAAAAGAATTGCAAACTATTAACAACCATATGGAAAATTGTTCCAAATTACTAATCATAAGACAAATGCACATCACAACTACTCTGAGGTTTTACCCGACACTCATCTGCTTGATAAAGATGACAAGTCATGGGAAAAATTAATTCTAGATTGGTTGTTCAAAGACAAGCACACTAATATGCTGTTGGTAAGGCTGTGAATTGGTCCAGTCATTCTGGAAACAACTTGAATTATGCCAAGAAAGTGACTAAAATATTCCTTTTCCCAGAGACTGCACAACTGGATATGTACCCAAAGGAGGTCAGAGCTGGAAAAAAGATCTCATATCCCTCCAAATATTTCTTAAAGAATTTTTGTAGTGGCAAAGAAGTGAAAATAAAATAGATGCCCATTGATTGGAGGATGGTTTAATGAAACGTATTGGAATATTATTGTACTGTAAGTAATGGTGAATATGAAGAATACAAGAAAAGTTCAAAAGATTTACATGAATTGATGCAAAATGAAGTAAGCAGAACCAGAAAAACAAAATGCACAAGGAATATGACAATGTAAATGGAAAGAACATCAAAACAGAATGCAGTCCAATGAAAATAACCAAACTTGGCCATGAAAAAAAGATTTTTTAAAATTGTACCTCTCTTCTTTGGAAAGATGGTGGGCTCGAAGTGTGGGACATTGACTTAGTTGATGAGTCTACCTTCTATCTACTACGTGTATATCTTGTTTGTATTGATCTATGTACATGTTTTTTCTCCTATTTAAATGTAAGCTCCTTGAGGGCAGGGACTGTTTTTGCTTTCTCTTTTTAATCCCCTATCCTTAGCATACTGCCTAGAGTACAGCAAATACTTAATAAATTCTGATCGATTATGTTGGATTGCTTATTTTTCTCCTTTATTCTATGGGATGCCTCTCTAGATGGTTAGACTGGGGGAAGAGACATTATTGGAAATCAAGATTCTATAAAAACAAAAGCTGTCAACAATTTTAAGAGAAAATAGTGAAAAGAGCACTGTTATATATTTTTAATTAAGATGCAGTGGACTCTGCTTTTCCACTCACTTAGTTCTTTACCTGTGTCAAGTTCCTATGGGAGAATGGGAAAATACAGAGTCAGGAGAAATGAACCTCTGAGAAAAAAGGATTATGTACTGTCCTCCATTCAAGCTTCCAACCCCGACTGACTTCATCAGAGCTCTGAATCTGGATCAATGCATTATAATATCCCTGTCACAGCAAGAATTATTAAGCATTGCTGCTTATAGGGAAAGAAAACATAATCCATTTTGTCCAGTATCAGCAATTTAAAAATACTCCCATTTGGGTTTAGTTACTTTAAAATAATCCCAAACACTGAATAACAGCAATATTACTCAGTTGGCAGTAACTATCAAAATCTATGTGATATTTCAAGTTATTTGTGGTTTTGTTTTATCTTAATGCTGCTTTCAAATTTTATTATCCTTCCATCCTGTTCAGTCAAGATACTTTTCAGAGCCTTAACTAGTATGGAATGAATAGGGATTGGCCCAAATGTGCCTGATCTAGGAGGATGCTCTTCCTTTCTATAATCACTGCTAGCTCTGACTCCCAGTTCCCTTCATAACTATGTACTACTCTTGTCCCCACTGTTGCAGGCCCATCAACTTGTAGAGCCCACCTTCCTCACCCCAACATTCTTGGGAGGAAAAGGCCAGAATCTCTGAGGCATTGGCTATATCTCTTTCTGGTTTAGTTGTATCCACAATAAGACTGGCCTGCGTGTTACAGTAGTCTTCCCTTCCAAAACATTTTTATGCCAGGTGCAATAATTCCTAGTTATGGTTCTGATACATAGACTGATTGCTTTTGGGGGTTAGTTTTTTTTTTCTTTTTTGCTTCCAAATTAGTCTGAAGGCAAATATTATTTTCCTTGTCATGTTGACATTGGTTTAAAATGGATCTCATTGTGAACTATGTTTACTTAAATTCAAACAAAAATATTTTATTCCTAAACTAAAACTTGCCTTTGAAACAATTGTATCTCCCCAAGTACACAGACAACAGTGGATCATGGCAATGTGTATCCCTAGCTAGAGTGCAAGCCCACAAAGGGCAGAAACTAAATGCAGATAAAAAAGAAAACAAATGGTAAAGGAAGTCATGAGGGAAAGTTTGACCATGGGCTTAGGTGCCTGATACATACATACATCTATATATATCTATATATATACACACACACATATACATATATATATATATATACATATATACATACATACATATATATGTGTATGTATATACATACATACATACATATATATGTGTATATATATACATATATACATACATACATATATGTGTATATATATACATATATACATACATACATATATATATGTGTGTGTGTGTGTGTGTGTGTATATCTCATTACATCAAATTATCAAGGGATATTTTGTAGAACTAGATAAAAACAAAACAATAATGATACTAACAAACCAACCACAAAAGCCATGAACTGAAAAAGGCAGCTAATTGAGAAAAATTAGAGTGCTTATTTGGTTTCTAATATACTCTTACCTTTCTTCCACCCCTTAGAATCTCTTATTTCTCTCAATTATTTGTGTTTTTCAGAATCATTAAAACTTATTTAATTTGAGAGAAGTGAAATCACTTGCTCATGGTCATATAACTTGTGAATTTCAGAGCAAGGATTTCAACCCAGATCTCTTGACTTCAAGATTAGCATGCTTTCTATCACACCAGGTAGACCTCACCCTGGAGCAGTATTTAACATAGGTGCCTTCTCAATGCCACTGCCAATGATTAGGATCTAGGATAGAGAGTGACATGATCCAATCCATTTTCTGATGTTTTCCCTAAATTACATGCTTTTAATTTAACTCTATTAACATGGAATCATGTCCTCTTTTTAGGACCACTTTTAACTGAAATAGGTTTACAGGTAGAAGACCACACAGAAGTTAGATAAAACTCCTATCCCTAATACAGACAAAATTTGACATCTATTCAAATCCCCTTATGTAACTACAACTTATTATCTTGGTCCCTTAACAAATCCTTAAAGTGACTTATAGTTTGCCCAATATTTAACCCTCAGGGCACCGGCTTCTAAGCCTTTCAAGGAGCTTAGAACTAAAATGCTTTTTAATCCTAAATTCTATATAAATGATGATGATGATGATGATGATGGGAAAAACTTTTTCTCATCTTGTTTGTTGCAGTTTAGTTAAAATATTTTAGGGATAAGATACTGTCTGTTAGTATTTTCCTATGCTTAATATCCAGTAGACTAGTGTACAAATGCACAAAATACCTCCTTTTGGTAGTTGATATAATCCTAACATAGTGGGTGTGTGTGTGTGTGTGTGTGTGTAAATAATCTGTGTGCATAGACTATGTTTGTTGTTATTTGTTCCAATTTTCTCAGACAGAAAGCTTCTAATACTAAGAATTTAAAACTGTGATGATATTCTATCCCTATGCCTATTCCACAAAGAGAGAAAGATCCTCCCAGGACTCTATTCCATTTCATGAAGGTTAACAAACTATTTTTAAAATGGAGTAGTTCTAGAAGTTGAAAGTTATTTAGTAAATGAAGGAACTCAGTTTTTATTACTTATTAAGTATTTTTATATATGAAAATGGACAGATAAAAGACTGAGAGATTTCCAAAATTTCTAGGTTTTGACTGAATTCTTCTAATGATTAAAAACATAGCTAGAGGCATACCCAGCAGTGTGCTGGTAAATGTTTAACACGAATTCTCTGAGAAAAAAAAAAGTACCCATGACAATTTTAAAGTTTAAACTGCATTATTAACATTTTCTCCATCACTTTCTTAAATCTAGACAATCACCAAATGAACAAATTGAGCCCTGATTTGTAGTGTTTGCCAATTTCCAAGGTATAAATGCTTACATTGAAAATTTAACAATTGGTCCACAAAGGTAGTAGTGGCTGGCTCCAGAATATTGCTCTTACTTTGTAAAATGGTTCTCATTTTACAGATGAGGAACTTGAAGCTGTCAGATAGCTAGTAATTGGCCGAGGCAGTATTTGAACTAAGGCCTTCTGACTCCAAGCCCAGTACTTAGCTCTGTCCCTTAGCCCATGTTTTGTTTTATTTTATTTTTTGATCAAGAAATGCCATTTGATATCTGTGGGGAACTTTTGCATTAAAAAATCCTGTGATGGCATTTATTGAAATTTGATCAATCAATCAATCGATCAATCAAAACACATTTATTAATTACTTTCTACGTACCAGGAAGTAAAATATGAACGTCAAAGTGCATTGCTTAGAATAACATTTGCTATTTTCTGCATCCCTTTTGGAATGCTTCTTGACAGAGTTAGGCAAAATTATACGGGGCTATTCCAATCTATAAAAAAAAAAACAAAACAAAACCAACTGTAAATGTCATTCCCCTTTAGGTTGCTCTGGGGACTTTCTCTGCTATTCCCCAGCTCTTTATGCTGAAGCTTCATTCCAGCCTTGGAATTCACACATCAGAAATATCCTCTTCATCTGACTGGATGGCTCTTCCCAGAAGCTCCATTTAAGTAGAGCACTCAAGCCAGTTGGGTCTCATTCCTCTCCAAGTTATACCCTGGATTTCCTCTACCATTCCCCAGGAGTCAGGTATCTTTTCCTCCCACCCCCTTAATCTTCAGATTTCTTTTATATGTTATTTATATGTAAGCTCTTTGAAAGCAGGGACAGTCTTTCTGTTAGTATTCATATTCCCAGTGCTTAGCACGGTGCCTGGCACTTAGTAAGCTCTTAATAAATGCATGTTGACTAAATGTTGAGGACTGACTAAATTTAAATCAAGGATTAACAATGTCAAAGACTCTTATGTGTTGAAAAGGTTATCTTTTGGACAGAGGTAGAATTTGGTCACAAATGCCAGAGCTGAACAAATATGAAAAATCCAGGGACCTTCTCATTTTCATCTGCAAATTGAGCAGGTCAGTCTCTAAAGACCCTGTTAGCTCTCAATCCTAAGACCAAATGAACTTGTTCCCAATTTGACCGTGACTCATTTGACCATGACTCTCAACACTTTCAATCTAGAAAGTATGAAATTAGTCTAGTTCTTTTTGATTTAGAATTTTCAGTTTTGGCTGGAATTTTTTAGTGTTCACATATTTCCTTATCTTGGAATCATGGAAGGAAGGACAAGAAAAATTTACCCCTCACTATATATCAAGGAATATAGGAATATCTGATGGTCAGCTATTTCTTGAAATGCCAATGTGGTGTAATTTCCTAGGACATTAACAAAAAGTAAAACACACTGAAAAACAAGCTTATGGACCCTGACTGGCTCCAGTATAACGGCTATCATAAGGCTCACTTAGGAACTCTGGCAAGAGATGTTTCCTAAATAGTGCGATGGATTAATTGATTTTCAAGAAGCTGACCATCACAGAAGGCTGGGAAATGCCACTTGCAATTAAAATATTTTTGTCCAAATACATTACATAGAAACATTTATCCTCAGTAAACCATGCTTCTCACTAAATGGTCACTCAAATTATGATACTGAACAAAATGGGTGCAATTTTCTTTTAATGGCATGAAGATGGGACCTTACCATCTGTGTCATATAATTTTGTATCATCTCACTCATTTTGGAATGAAAGAAAAATAATTTAAATGCCCTATTTGGTAATACCTAATGTTTTTTTGAAAGAGAAGCTTTAAATTCCAAAAAGTTTTGAGATGGTTGGGCCACATCCAGATTATCAGTGTTTATAATTGTCCAATCAGTTCAACCCGGTTTGGGGATTTGGGAATATTGCTGACTTTCTATTCCTTTTAGCCTTCTCACTGTACTTTTTTTTTGTCCTTTATTTTCTTTTCCCCTCCCCTTCTCTCCTATCTCCTCTTTTTTTCCTCTTTTCATCATAATTCTTCCCATCTTCTTTTTCTCTCTCCTTTCTCTCCTTTTTGTTTTAGTTACTAAAAGAGCACATTTTGAGGGAAAAATCACGTTATTAGCTCTATTTTGCCTGAAAGTCATTCACAGTCATATGCTCAGAGCTCTGGGGAGTTAGAAGGCATAGTGCTAAACAGCCTTTGTACAAACAGTAATGTCCAGAATACTGGCGTCCTCTCTATGTTCATTTAATAGAAGCCAGGAGTCACAAAACAGATTGGTTCTTTGGTTATTTCAATATTTGAACAAATGCCTAAAAGAACAAACCATCATTCCTTCTCCTCCACCCTCCATGAAGTTTCATAACAACTAACAGTAATGTTTTGGTCAACAATGTAGTTAATCATTTTTAAAGATGTGATTTTAAATGAAGGCTATTCATATTTTTTTTTGTCAGCTCTAAAACACTAGTTTAAAAAAATACCACTACCATCTCCAACCAAATAACTTTTCTAAAAGTTAGTGTAGTATAGTGGAAAGAATGTCGAACTTGGATTCAGGAGAAACCAGAATTCCAATTCTGCCTCTGATACTTGTTTATGTGTAACCAGAGGAAAGTTACCTAACTTTAGCGAGCCCCACTTTCATCATAGGTAAAAAAAGGCATGATAATGCAGTATGTACCTCAATAGGTAGTTGTGAGACTCGTGTGAGATAATATAGATAAAATGCTTTTCAATCCTAAATTCTATATAAATGATGATGATGATGGGAAAAACTTTTTCTCATCTTGTTTGATGTAGTTTAGCTAAAAATATTTTATGGATAAGTTACTGTCTGTTAGTATTGTCCTATGCTTAATATCCAGTTGACTAGTGTACAAATGCACAAAATGCCTCCTTTTCATAGTTGAAAACATTTGAGATGTTAGCTCATCTCTGTAGGTTCACTGAAAGCAACCTTAGTGCCACTAAATAGCTGCCATAGTGACAGAGATAACATATACCTCATCTAGTCAGTTTTCTAGCATTTATTAATCACCTGTAATGTGCTGGGCACTGTGCTAAGTGCTGGGGCTACAAAGAAAGGCAAAAGACGTTTTCTGATCTCAAGGAGCTCATAGTCTAATGGCAGCGTTAGGGGTGGGAGACAACATGTGAGCAATTGTGTACAAACAGAATGTATACAGTTTAGGTTGAAAATAACTAAAAGAGAAGATACTAGTTTTAAAGGGGTAAAGGAAAAGCTAACAGAAAGTGAGATGTTAGCTGAAATTTGAAGGAAGTCGGGGAATCTAGGACATGAAGATGAGGAAAGAGAACATCCCAGGTATGGGAGATAGCTAGGGAAAACTTGGAGTTGGGAGATGGAGTGTCTTGTTTGATGAACTGCAATGGAGGCCATTGTTATTAGATCATAGAGCATGTGGGTGGGGAGAGAAAGGAAGGAAGCAAAGAGTAAGAATTTAGTAAAGGTAGGAAGGGGCCATGTTATGGAGGGCTTTATAAGCTAAACAAAACATTTCATATTTTATCCTGAAGGCAACAGGAAGCCATTGGAGTTGATTGAATAGGTGGGTGACATGGTCAGACATGCTTTAGAAAGACAATTTGATAGCTGAGTGGAAGATGAACTGGAGTGGGGAGAGACTTGAAGCTAGGACACCCATAAAGCAATAGGTTATTGCAATAGTCCAGGCATGAGGTGATGATGGCCTGTAAAAAGCCCACCTGGTTTTGATTTCCTTTGGTAGGTCTATATATTTTGAAAGTTGTTCAATTCCACTTATTTTGGAGATTATGAATATTTAGTATGGCTTTATTAACAATATTGTTTTTAAGTTTTTACGGATCAATGACATGTCTGAGACATTGGAAGCAACAGTTCAATTTGTAATCATGGTCCAGTAGTATTTTTGGTTAAGTCTTTCAAGATAATTCAAGGTTTTTATTTGTAAACAGAGCTGATCTCACAGCTAGGAAGACCTGGGTTCAAATTCTGCCTTTGACACGTCCTAAGTATATGGCCCTGGGCAAATCCCTTAACCTCTCACTGTTATCGACAACTCTCTAAGACCATAGATTGCAGAGAAAATGATGACTTGATTTAATAGGGGAGATTTTCTCTTAAGAGAACTCCCCTTATATCAATAAATTCATAGGTCCAATCTCTATCCTCACAGTTGATAGATTTGTTCTTTGTCAGCTGATGACCTATAGTGAGCTATTGGTGCATAATTCTAAACACCAAATCAAATCTTGATCAGTATTCAGTAAGGGCTATTTTTTTTTTGTGCAGTTTACTTGCATTTTCCAATCTACATTGATCTCTAAGTCTGGTTTCTCAAAGGGATAGCCTTTCTGTAATTTCTGGCATTAATGACATGGTCCTGATTTGCCATCATAAATCCTCACACTCCCACAAACAAATCTATGTGACAATCATTTGTTCAATACTTCCTTGCTGAAATATTATTGGCTGAGTTCATACAGAAGCCACCTATGGAAGGTCTTTCGATTGTACTCTTGGATTGTAGCCACTTTGTAGATTCCATCCAATAATAAATCACTTTAGGTAACATCCTATAGATCCAATGGCAGGTATCTGTTACCACCCTTTACTATTGCTCAGTGAAATGTTGTCTGCTTGATCCAATAGCATTTCTATAAGTTTTTAATCTGTTTACGACATGCTCTGAAAATGTCTAACAATCCTCTTCCTCCTTTTTGGCAGAGAAGTGTTAATATTTCTACACTTGCCTTAGGGTAATGGACTCTGTTAAGTTAATATTTCAAGAATATTTTTTAGTGTTGTTGACAGACTACTTTCCAGATTTCCTTTGATCCATGATGCAATGCTGAAAAAGTACATTAAGCCTGGTATCAAGTATGTATATGTTAATTGCTTTAAACATACTATTCCCATTAAATTTTGGTTTCAGGATGTCTGTTTGTCTCATAACATATAAGTCTTCTCATAGGTGTGTTCAGGGTGGTGTAAAGACTTGCTGATGCTTACGCACCTCTGGTGTCTACCTTTCACCCAACTCTCACCTGGGTCTCCAAGAAGCTGTAGCGTGCACAGCAGCCACACCCCAGGAAAATTGTCTTGGTAGACAGGCTAAACTAGGTTGAGGGTAACTGACAGGCCTCAAACTGTTGGCGAGTTAGTGAAATGTCTACCCCAAGCATGTGAAGACTTCCTTTGGCAGAATGGGCAGATGAGAACAATTTGTTCTAACAGCCATGAACGCAGCTAAATCAGGTGCTACGCACATAGAGCTTGGTCAGGCATTGAAGAGAACAAGGTCATCCATTACATCCTGGGTCACCTCCAAACATTATGACTTTTGTCTTGCCACTGGATTTCAAGACTGGAAGAGAAAGTGAGGCTGACAATTTTGTGCAACTCTGCCTCACTTAAATCTAATTCACTCCCAAGTCAAGGTATCACCTGTGATGTCATTGGTCCTCTTCTAAAAGAAGGACAAGCAACCACCTCTTCTCATTGAAAGATCTTGGTTATATTTTGTTTGGAGGAAATCAAATAATTTGTGGATATTGACTCTAACCATTGGTCCAATGTGACTTCAAGAATTAAATTTGAAGCCTTTAAACTGTCCCTTTACTTGGTATAGCTTAAGAATTTTGCGCATAAATTCTTTGAGAAAATTTTTTATCACTAGAGAAAGATTCTGTGAGGTAAATGAACTATTAATGTGTTTTTTAGTGTAGCCTTATGGCCTGATGTTACCCATGTGCCCCTAGTTATTAATAAGTTGTCTTGTTTCAATTCTCACTTTAATTTGAAAATTGTACTTAGTATTCTTTAGGACAGATATATATGAATTTAATTATGCAGAAACATAATAGGATAAAACTGTTCCCTTTAAAGATACCATGGGTTTTTTTTTATCATTTTTTCTTGCTAAGATTATATTGATGGAGTTTTTTAAAGAGAGAATTGTTTTCCATGTGAACATCATTCACATTACACGTGTATTTTTGCAGTGAATAAGCTGTGACTGCAGAACTGAATCAAAAGTTTTGTGATAATCAACTCTCAGTAGAAAGGTTATAGTATTTTCAGGTTACTTTTTATCTCTTTCATTAAGCTGTTTTAATGGTCTCAAAATTCTGTGACATATTTTTGGTCAAATTGTTTCCATCTAAAAATTACTGATTTTAAAAACCAAGAATTCCATGGACCAAATGGTCCACAAAAGCATTCCTTTCCTCCTGAAGTTTTTATGATGCATCGTAACCATTAACCAGTCTTTTACTATTAAACTTAAATGGCCAATTAAGATAAACAGTTTTGAGACTGTTCTTCCACCATTGATTAAGACTGGGGTAGCAGGTGTTGTACAGAATAGTCATTTAGCCTTCTGGGCAGATTTTGTGACCTTGCCAGTTCCAGCAGCCTTCTTATCAACTGCCTTGTTGACACCAACTGCAATGGCTGCCTCATGTCATGGACAGCAAAACAACTCAGAGGAGAATAATCAGAGAAGCTCTCTATACACATGGGCTTGCCTGGAATCATGTCAACGACAGCGGCATCACCATATTTCAGGAATTTGGGGCCATTTTCCAGCTTCTTACCAGAACGATGATCAATCTTCTCCTTCAGTTCAGCAAACTTGCAAGCTATGTGAGCAGTGTGTCAATCCAGAACAGGTGCATAGCCAGCACTGATTTGGCTTGGATGGTGTGGGATAATGACCTGTGCAGTTAAGCCAGCTGTTTCCATAGGTGGATCATTCTTGCTATCACCAGTCACATTACCACAGTGATAATCTTTTACAAACATGTTCTTGACATTGAAACCACTGTTATCCCCAGGCAAAGCCTCATTCAAAGCTTCATGGTGCATTTCAACAGACTTTACTTCAGTTGTAACATTGACTGGGGGAAAGGTGACCACCATGCTTGGATTTAGAACACCAATCTCCACTTGGCCAACAAGTACAATACTAATACCGCCAATCCTGTAGACATCTTGGAGAGGTAAACAAAAGGGCTCATCAGTTCCATTAGCGTTGCCATCCTTACAAATGACTTTCAATAATTACCAAATCAATAGTTAGTTGCTCTTTATATACCCAGGATTTTTATGTGCACAAATTTTGATTCTTATCCAAATTATTATTTTTATAGGGCTTCAGAGATTTTTTTTTAGAGATCAAAGTTGTGAATATTTTGTATAGATATATAAACATATAATTGGCTTATATTTAGATGTTTCACTTTTTTCATCTTTTGATAATCTTTTGGTGATGCCTTCTGTAAGGTGGAGTAGGTAAAGGATTGTGTCTGAGAAAATGATGGCAAAAAGCTTTGCTAATAATTCCTGGGTTATTTTAAAGCATTTGAGACAATAATTATGCATCTTGCTGAGAAGTTAGAGTTCTGATAATTGTCCTTGATATAATTGAAGTTCTTCACTATGTTAACATTTTACCTAGCTTGTGTTGTCTTGTGCTGGCCTTGTGACCATATGGATGGCAAGATATTTTCCACATCCTCTTTTCACTGGGGTTATTTCTCACTTCACATTCTATTTTTTCCTCAAGTGGGGAAGGGAAGGGAATACGTATTTATCAAGTGTATCCTATGTGCCAGGCACTATGTGCTATACAGATATTATCTCAGCTGATCCTCACAACAATCCTCTTAATTAGGTATTATTATGATCCACATTCTACAATTGAGGAAACTGAGGCAGACAGGGGTTAAGTGACTTGTCCCGGTTACACAGCTAGTAAGTACCTGAGGCTGGCTTTTATCTCAAGTCTTCCTGATATCAGGCCCAGAACTCTATCTAACCTTATACCAAGACAACTCTGCCCCTTTAGCAGACTCTCGCATAGGCTGTTTCATTAAACATGGTGTCTTTGTCCTCAACAAATGCTTCTTTCCTCCTAAGCTCCCAGTGGCCTATGACAAGTTTGAAGAGGGTGATACTGTCTTAAATAATTGCCAAGAAATGTTGCTCGTGTTTAAACTCCATTTTAGGTCAGGCCTATAATTCCCACTATACCAGTGAGAGAGACATTAGATATAGGCTATGGTTTTTTCAGAGTAGAGTTTGTCTGCCATGTGCCTTTAGAAAGGGATAGAGGTTGTGGGGGTGAAGTAGTAATTAGTATCAGCCAATGGCAATGGCTCAATGCTTGCCTTTCAAAAAGAAAACCCTTTTATGTTATATATTTAAAATGTCTATGTAGCCTTCTTGACATGGAGAAGAAAATAAAGTGTTTGCAGCTGCTATTTGCTAGAGGTCTCTTCATACCTCTCCCTATTCCAAAAACAATTATTTGATCTCACCTCTGTTGTACAACTTTTAAATAGTTTTAATGAAGTTTTATATGTTGTAAAAGAAACAAAACTGTATCATCTAGCTACCAGATGGAAACAGATTCAGAGGCCATTAAGTGATCTCAAGTCCTGAAATAACAATTTAATTTATGTCATTGATGATTTCATTTCTACATTCCCTAGACATTTTTTTTTGTTGCCTTAAATTAGGCAATTTGGTGTTCAAGTTTTTTACTGTACATACCAATTAACTGTTTAGATAATTTTCCATCACCTGCAGGTATTTAACTGCTATTTCAAATTGATTTTTTAGCATGGTGTTTGACACTTGGACTTAGGGGTATTCCTTGAGAAGGATATTCCTCTCCTCTTATTTTTCTTTATGTTCCAAGGACTGTGTTCAGATCCTGAAATGTTTCTACACGTTTTATCATCCTTTTGTTCATGATAGATGTAGTAGATAATAGCTTTAAAAATATTACTGTTTTGGTATAATCTGTCTGCTAGTTAGATTCATATAGTTAAGCTGAACAGGAATTTTTGTTTTTAATTCTAGTCCAAGTATGTCCATCTCCTTTTCAGAATAATTTGAAATGTTTTGTCATTTGTTTTATTATTAGGTAAAATGTCTGGATCTTACATTAAGAGAAAATTTTCAATGACCTCAGTGTCTTCAACTTTTCCCTCTTTAGATTTTACTAGCTTTTGGATTTCATTTCTTATATCCTCCAATCCTCACCTTAGTGATGATGTTTCTTTTTTTGTTTGTTTTTTAAAAAATTTTTAATGATTGCTCTGCGTTGGTGAGCAATACACTGTTTGACTTGGAGTTGGGTGTGCACTGACAAAAAAAACCCTAATATGAAACTCTTGCTTATTTTGTCACACAGTAATATCCACCAACAATCAAGGTCATTAGTCTATTTCATGCATACCCACAGTTTATCTGTTCCAGTGGGCAATGCTATCTACACTAGAACACATGCAGCATGTGAGTTACTGGAATTTTTCATTCATGCTAATATATGGCACACAAAGCAGTGTGACTTGTGCTGTCCTCGATCTCAAACTGATCATCACAATGGTTTTGAGTAAGACCAGCCTACAACCCTGTGCTGCCACCTTTGTTTCTTTAGCTCTTAGTAGCAGATATATCACCCATTTATTGGAGTGTTAATCCAAGTGGTGGCATCCCTGGAATCCAACTAGCCAAGATTTCAAGGTTCAGGCCAGGCCTTCATAAATAGCAGAGCAGTCTCAGGACATACAAAGTTGCTGCTGTGCTTGACCCTGCTTGGCTTTCTCCTATGGTGCTACTGTATCTCCCCCATCTCCTATGGTATGGATGATGAATTGGGCTTTGAGGATGTTATGATTTTTGTTACTTTTGTGACTTTTTTTTTTTGGTTAGGCAATGGGGTTAAGTAACTTGCCCAGGGTCACACAACTAGTAAGTGTTATGAGTCTGAGGCTGGATTTCAACTCAGGTCCTCCTGAATCCAGGGCCAGTGCTCTATACACCTAGCTGCTCCATGATTTTTATTATTTTTGTCATCATTATTTGGCATAAGTCTGTGATTTTAATGGTATAGAGAACTCATGATAAAGAAACTGTCTTTACCAATGCAGATGTGTTTCTACTCTGAAACTTACAGTCTTAGAGAGTTCCCCAAAGCACCAAGAGGTTAATTGACTTGCTCAGGGTCACACAGCCCACATATATCAGAGGCATGACTTGAATCCAAGTCAGTCTGACTCTAAGGCTGTCTCTCTATTAATTTGTCACATTATCTCTCTTTTTTTCTAAGTTAATAAAAGATCTAAATAATGTTAAAGTTCAATATAAAATATGACATAAATGAATGCCCATTAACATAGCCAGAATTAATATATTTTTAAATGAATGTCAACAGCATGATTTTATATGTACTCTGATATTAGCTCTTTCATTTCCCTTATGCCTCTGCGAACCATGGAATGACTCATCTCCAACTGGGTCAGTACAGCAACTTCTTTAATTACTGAACATATACCACCTCTCCCCCCAATCGCCTCCCAATGATATTCATAAATGCAGGTGTGGAAAAATAATTAAGGGAATAATGTTTGCATTCTCTTCTTAATGACTGCATTACTTCATTCACATTTCAACTTGTACAGCTTTATTCTCCATGGAACCATCAACAGGAGAACTTCACAGATGCTAAAAACACATACACTCTATAAATTAATCTTTGCCATGTGAAGGAATTGGAGTACAAGAAGGGAATTCATGTAATTCAACTTAATGAAGTCTATCTAGTGATGTGGTTTTATATCCAGTTTAATTTAAATTTGCAAATCCAAACTGTGGCCACTGGGGTTTGCACGAAACCTATCTCTTTCGATAATAGCTAATGATAGCTAATATTTATATAGTCTACTAAGTACTAAACACTGTGCTAAGTGCTTTATAAATATATCTTATTTGATCCTACCAAGAACCCAAGAAGGTAGGTACTGTTATCATTCTGATTTTACTGATGAAGAAGTTGAGGCAAACAAAGGCTCAGTGACTTGTCCAGGGTCACACAGCTAGTAAATCTCTAAAGCCAGATTTGAACTCCAGACTTTATGACTCCAGGCCAAGTGCTCTACTTACCATGCCGCCTAGCTGATCAATCTAGATGGATACAGCATGGGGGTAATGGATAGAAAACTAGCCAAAAACTTGAGTTCGCTTCTTACCTTTGACACATTGGCTGAGTGACCTTGGGCAAATCACTTAATTTCTTAGCATCTTGGGTAATTCTGAGACTATGTTACAGAAGAACGATTTGATATTCATTAGCAACAGAAATTTCTTCACTGAGAGTTCTCTAGAGGTAAAGTCCAAAGTGGGGTAGTGGCAAAAGGATATTTTCAGAAATGGAACCACTATGTTAACAGAACTCAGTATATTTATGGAGCCTATCCTGTCCCTCTACTCTACCCCTAAAGAGTATAAGGATGTTACAATAAATGGTATCCTTATACTTTCACCACTTATGAATGCAACTCTGAATATGTGAACTTTCTACAAATACTGTTTGCATGATAATTTTAAGCCTATAATCCTTTCTTAGCTGTGTGACTACATAGGTAAGCTGATATTTCCAGAATGGATCCCTAGAGCATGAAGCTAATAAAGCCAATTGCCCTCTTTGGGAATGGAGGACTCACTGGCTAAGTGGAAGTTCACCAGAAGGTGGTGCTGTACCATTGCTTTTATAGCTGATAATGGGAGGAACCCAAGGATTGTGACTAGGACAGATGTGGAAAAAATCCTGGATTTATGAAAGTTAATTAACATAGTTCATGTACCATCATGTGCCACCAGACTTCAGAGCAAAGAAGATGGGTTGGACCAGAGTCTAGTTTGTTGGCACATCCAACAGATGGTATAAGATTTTGTATAGGAAGTTTAACATGGATCTTGGATATCAGAAGAACTAAAATGGGAGAGATCACTGAGCCATCAAAATCATAGTACATAGCTATGATCTGAGATATTAGGGAGACTTCCAAGGCAAAGTGGGGTGAATATGATGTCTCAGGCTGGAAATAAAAACAAAAAAAAACCCAGTGGATTGAACAAATTGCATTAGTAGAGATCTTTTGTTCAGAGTAGTTAGGGCTATCAGAAATTGGACCTCAAAAGGCCCTGAGAATAAGAATTCAGAGTAATAAATTACGTACAAGCATGCAGTTCTATCCTCATATTGGTTGTACACATAAACAGTCATGGATTCTGACTACAACCATGTATATATATATATATATATATATATATATATATATATATATATATATATATATATATAAATTCAACAAATACTACCTGATGAATCAATCTTAGATTATAGTCACCTTGAGTGAGTTGGCATGTCTTCTGGTCAAATAAAGGTGGAATCTCAGAGGTCTAGCTCTTCCTTGTGGGGTAGTTTTAGGGGATAAAGTAGACCAATAATGGCATTAGAGGAATCTTTGGGATCTGATTTCGAAAAAGGTAGTGTGGGATGTTCATTAGACATAGTTTGAATCTGGTTATTCCCCCAAAAGGTCCACAAGGTATGCAATGTGAATTTACTTTGGACCTGCAACACATTAGTATGCCTTCTTACACATGCCAGTTAGTTTTATTATCTTGTCTTGAAATGATATTCCATGAGTCAAAAGGAAGATTGGGTAAGAGAGTGTGAACAGATTAATGCAAATCTATCACTATTCCTTAATCCATTCCTTTAATCAATAATTATTCTTTGAGCACTTACCATAAATGAGGCAATGTGAGATTGAAAGATGAAAAGCATGTAGTCCTTTATGTCAAAGAGCTTATAACCTAAGGTAGGGCAGGTAGTAGATAACAAATAAAATGCATTACCGAATGCACTTACCAAATAAAATGCACTTACCAAACATTTTTGAGTACCTGTAATATGCACTTCTGGCAATACAAAGATGAATAAAACATTCTTTGACTTCATGTAGCTTTGTGGTCTAGTCAAGATGTAGAGTATATATAAAGAATTATCATACTAGGCTAAATGTGAAAAGTTCTTTAAGACATGCAAATGTAGATTTTAAAGAAAGGAGATATTGTTTTTGGTCTGGGAGGTGATGGGAGGTGTCATGAGAAGCAGCATTTGAACTAGTGCTTAAAGGATTGATAAAATTGGGATATGGAGAAAATGGCTATTACAGACATAAGGAATGCAAAAGTATGGAGGAAAGAAAAAACAGAGAATATCTGAGAAAATGGCAAGTGGTATAATTTGATTGGCTCATCAGGCACGGGTTTTATTTGGCAGCCAAATAATTATGATTCAAAGCACAGTGTGATCAGGGCTTAAAAGAAGCATAAATGCTATATTTTGAGATTTCAGAAAAAGAAGAGATATTCATTTCGAGGATCAGGGAAATTTTTTTGGAGGTGACATTTGAATTGGGCTCTTAAGGGTAGTTAAGTTTAACTGGCAAAGACATTTGGGTAGGTCATTCCTGATGCAACAAACAGCTTGAACAAAGTGAGGAGGGTTGAGGAAGTAAGGAACGTGTTCCATTCCTGAAAAAACAAGGCAAAAATACATGTTCTGCTGCTGGTGGGAGAGTGGTATTATCTTTGCCCCTAACAAACATCTCCATAGTCAGAGAGCAAGTACAATCAAAGTAATTATTGTAATTGATTACTTAGCTGAGAAGCTAAGGATCAAATGGGACCACAAAATGAGCTACCTTTTTACCTCCTAACGTAAGTTCTCTGGTAACTCATGTGAGACACTAAACTGGAGCAGACTGGAGAAGCCTGTGGAAAGCCTTTACCATACTGTTTCTAAACCATGGCTAAATAGAGGACTTCATTCTTCAGAACTGACTGCCAATCCAGCATACAAACACTGAAATTAACTAAGCAACTAAGAAGTTATTTAAAAATAATCTTGAAGAGTTCAGTGTTTATTCTCTGAGCAGGTTTTTTGAATTAGAAATTAACATTCCAGAGAAAACAAACAGCGGGTTGTGATGAACCAAGGCTAAAAAAAACCTTGCATTAGCAATGGTCCTGCAGATTCCTTTCTCAGGAAAGGGATGCCAGATTCCACAGAATTGCAGTGGAAAAATAAAAACAGAGTTTACATCTTCTCCCAAGCACAATGAAGGTCTTGTAGACTAACATTATGCCGCCTTATTTACCTAAAAGAAATGAAACATTTTTCTAGTTAACCTGTCTCACCATTATGATTGTTCTCTCATCTTTCTGCCTCACCTCTATAACACGATATTTACGGATCATTGGAAATCATTTGCATTTTTTACTTACACAATTTCTGAAAATGTTTTCTCAAAACAGAGGTAGCTTAAAAATAAGAAAAAAACTTATTTTTGAAGCAGCAAATTATTATTTAGCATGTAGTATTCCAAAGCAATCTTTTTAAACTCATTTCCACTCCCCAAATATCTTATTTGCATGTTTTATCTACTGAATCAAATAGAACTGCTTTTAGACTCCCATGAAAACTGAAAAAATAATCAAGTGTTTATTTTCTGACAAATGCTCAAACATGATAATTTGAATATGAAGTGGTGTGACACCATGCGGTTTCATTTCATAAACAATCCTATATACTAAACAATGAAACAAGTATAGGGAGGTAAAGAATGTACTACGAACTAACAAGAAGCAAATTCAGAGACATTTTAAGAGTTAATTATGTGTTTTAGAATTACGGAGAATTCATAAAAATTAAAATTGACTTGTAGAAATGAAGCCTTTCAAGGGTTCTGATCCATGTGATTCCATGAGAGCAAAGCAAATATGAAGGTCAATAGAGCTTCTTGCTCTACAAAATCTGGAGGGATTCCCTATGACTTATATATATATATATATATATATATATATATATATATATATTATATATATATATATATATATATTTGGAGTCAAGAATTCCTGACCAAACTCCAATCTTGTAAAATTTGGAGACTCCCTTTCAATTGTTGCTCCCATCTTCACTAATCCCAGGGACCTTGGGATAATTGTGTTTCTATAGGGAGGGCCATGAATGAAAAAGGTTCATTTACCATTGGGAAAGCCCACAGTCCTTCCTGGATCTAAGCATTAGGCAGAGCAGAAATCCCTGCTGATATCCTCTGGGTCATTCATAATCTATAAATGGTAAGAAATAACTGGACAAGATAACTTTTGCCCAAGGTAACTGCCATAAAAAAAATCCTAAAATTGTATGATTTTCACACTAAAATAATTAACTAGATTCTCTTGAATTAGTAATTAGCTGTTGAAGAACAGCTAGAGAGGACTGGTGAGTTGCTGGAGAGAACAGTAGTCAAGGGTATTTCTCTTATTGCTCTGGATCTTTTCTGTTATGATAATTCACCAATGCAGAGGTCAGCAAAGGCTTCATATGTATTAATAAGTAGCTATAGGTAAAGTGATAAAGGTTGTGTTTAAGAATATTGTCCAAATGTAATATATCAGCAAGACATTTGGCATTGTTTCCTGATTTTTTTTATATCCCACCAGCAGCAAAGCATATATTTTTGCATTGTTTGGCAAGATGGAGACATGTGGACTAGGTAATGCTTGTTAGGTAGAATCATAGCTGAACAGACAACTACCCCAAAAGAAAGTTGAAGAATGGATTTATTTCAACCTCAAGAGAATTTTTCAGTGATGTTGTTTACTGGGCTCTATCTTTGGCCTTTGTCCTATTTGATATTTTTATCAGTGATTTGGAAGAACAGCATATGTGTCAAATTTGTGAATAAGATGATTTTGAGAAAGACAGTTAATATGATGGATGACAGAATCAAGATTCAAAATTATTTCATCAAGCAAGAATGATGAGCCAACATCCAGAAAAAATTTTGTAGGGAGAAATGTAAACCTGTGCATTCATATTAAAAAAAAATAAATGGCATAAGTCTGGAACTGGAGATATCAAGATTGACAATAACTCATTTCTTAAAAAAGACACCTAGGTTATCTAGTTGGCTGAGAATGCCAAAGGAGCTGAACATATGATGAAACTGCTTAAAAAGCTAATCAAACCTTAGATGACATTAAGAAAAACTTCTCATCCAGAGGAAAAGTATGGGAATCTTCTTTTTTTTAATTACCAAAGTAATATCTTTAATGTTGTATGACAGCTTTAGTTATAAATACACAGTCATCATTTAGAATGATTCATTTTGTATTTTTTAAATTTATGGGATAAAACAAGCATTTCCATAACATAGTATAAGAAAACATGATTGCATATGAAACTGAAAATCTATTATGCATCATTTGTTATTCCATTTGCATATATAATAAATTTCTATATGTAATAAATTTCCCTTTTCTCCTTTTTTTGCCTTCCCCTCCATCCCCACCCCTGACATGGATACTATTAGATGCAAATAGGTACATATATGTAAAATTATTCTATACATACTTCTATTTATCAGTTCTTTCTCTGGATGCAGATAGCATCTTTCTTCATGTGTCCTTTACAGTTAATTTGAGTATTTATAATAAACAAAAAACTTATTCACTCGAAGTCATTCTTAAAACAATATTGCTGTTACTGTATGTAGTGTTCTCTCGGTTCTGCTCTTCATTATTTCATGCAAGTCTTTCCATGTTTTTCTAAGATCATTGAGGTCATCATTTCTCATAGCACATTAGTACTTCATCACAACCATATACCACAACTTATTCAGCCATTCCCCAATTGATGGGCCTCCCTGCAATTTCTAGTTCTTTGCCACCACAAAGAGAATTGCTATAAACATTTTAGGACATCTGGGTTCTTTTAGTTTTCCTCTGATTGTCCTTGTATTTTAAACTAGTCAGCCCCAGTTTGGAGGACTGTTCTCAATTCTGGGTATTCCATTTCAAGAGGGCCTTTAATAAACCAGCTGGAGCCTAGAGGGCTGGGGCTAGCCATAATGCAAACTGGGGATTCAGTAGGAAGCAGGGTGGGGAACAAGGTATCAGTCTTCATGTGTTTGAAGAGCTGTCACATGGACTAGGAAATAAATTTATTCTATGTTGCTCTTGAAGGAAGAATTCTAATGAATATTTGTAAGTTAAAGAGATTTTGCTCCAATGTAAGGAAGAGGTTTCTAGTTAGTAGAGTCTGGTATTCGGATGGATTGACCCTCAAAGCATAGCAGTCCTTGTCACTAAAGTGTTCAAGAAGAAACTAAATGATCTTTTTGGAAAAGAATTTTGCTTTGGGCTAGCTGCTGTCTAAGGTCCCTTCCAACTTTAAGATTGGAAGCAGTGTCTCAACCCATTATAAAGCTTTGTTTCTGATGAGCTGGTTTAGATGTCCCAGCAGGAAGAATAGCTGTATAATTAACAGGTGACAGCTCAATTGTTGATGGAATAATTAAACCACTAGCCAGGCCAAGTGCATCTGTGACTATCCATAGAACCAATTACTGATGACTGTGTACATTTTGTGTCATCTACATTGTGGGCAAAGTTGCTCTCTTTTTCTTCTGCAGAGTCAGGCAAGAGTTAATTGGTATTTCATTTTTTTTGCTCTTGCCATTGACAATTTACTGCACTGATCTTGGGATAGAGGGAATGGTAGGAAAGGCAAGAGAAAAATAGACCAGCTGCCTCTGTGCTCTTAGGCACAGAGAAAAAGCAGGCCAGACCAGCAGAGAGCAAGGGGAAGAGGTGAACCTGGGGACAAAGAACGATGGAATGTGATGAGAGGGTGCACAGAAGCAGATTTGGGAGAGACACAGACGGGCAGAAGAGAATGAGAAGAAATAGTGGGAAGACAGAGGAAAGGAAGGAAAAATGAGAGAAGAGGGGAAATCAGAGAAAATGAGAGGAAAGTAATGAAAAATCAGAAGAAAAAACACAAAGCTAAGAGGAACACAATTTAAGACTATCATAATGAACTTTCCACATAATCTCTTATTGCTCCGAATGTGAAGCAGAGTCAGAAGGAGAATTTTGTTCATGGAACTACTCTCCTCAATTTCATGGAATGAACGACCACACCAAATAGATTGGGTCTTAGATCTGTACTTCCCTGATGTTCCAGTCCTATATCTCTCTCTTTTTTTCATTTTCTTAGATTAAAGAAAGAGAAGTCCCTAAATCAGGTAAAGTCTTTTTTTACACAAGGTTTAAATCTCAATGATGGAATGACATTTTATTTTCAGTTATTCTTAAGTCCATTTTGGCCCTGTAGCACATATATGTATATATACAGTATATACACATGTATAAACATCTATATATGTACACACACACATAAACTTTGTACACAGAGATTGTGTTTCTTTAATGCTCTTCTGTTCAGTGCACAGCAAAAACCCAAGTGAATCCTTACCTCCCCCCAAAAAAAACACAAACAAGAAAAATCCAAATCCTGACACCACCAATAAATATTAATTATAGTGCTAACAAAAAGAATAACAATTAGTACCTGTGGTACAAATTTGGCTAGAGAAAGAACAAGACATACCATCTCTTGACTTTGGGCATTTCCAGTGGTTGTCCATTCAAGCAATACTCTCCCTCCTCATCTCGCTTCCTAGCTTTCCTGGCTTCTTCAAATCCTAGCTAAAATCTCACCTTCCATAGGAAGCTTTTATTTTCATTCTTTTCTTTTTTAATTTCTTTTTTTCTTTTTTATTATTAATTTATTTTTAAATTTTCAACATTCATTTCCACAAGATTTTGAGTTCCAATTTTTTTTTCCTTCTTCCCCCTTCCCTCGTCCCAAGATGTGTGCATTCTGAATACCCCTTTCCCTAATCTGTCGCCCTTTCTATCACCCTTCACTTCTCTTATCCTTTTCTTCTTCTATTTTCCTATACCCCAGGATAGATTTCTACACCCCATTGCATGTATATTATAGGAAGCTTTTCTTGATTCCTCGTAATTCTAGTGCCTTCTCTTTGTCAATTATTTCTAATTTAACCTGTATTTAATTTGTTTGTTCATAATTGTTTGCATTGTTTCCCTCATTAGATTGTAAGCTCTTAAGGGCAGGATCTTTCTTCATATTTCCAGTGCTTAGCAGAATGCCTGGCACATAGTAAGCACTTTAAAATTGTTTATTGACCATCATCACTCATTTCTCTTATTTATATTGGTTTCCAATACCTTTCCAATGTAGTAGAAATTAACCAGTCTTCCCTTCAGTCACCTAGGCATGACGTTAGGGTTCATTTCCCTGATCATGAGTTCTAGGGAAGAGAAGCTGAAATAATGGAAGAAAGACAAACAGAAAGTATATCGGCTGCCTTTGGCAGAAAGTGCAGAATAAATCTGATGGGATATTAAATATTAGCCAAAAGAGTCCGTTTCCTCACAGTTCTATCCACTGTGCCACAGCTAGCTGGCTCAATGGATAGAGCATTGGGCCTGGACTCAAGAAAACATGAGTTCAGATCTGCCCTCAGTTAACCTCTGTTTATCTCAGTTTCCTCAGCTGTAAATGGGGATAGTAATAGCACCTACCTCACAGGGCTGTTGTGAGGATTAAATGAGATAATATTTCAAAACTTTTAGCACAGTGCCTGGCACATAGTAAACACTATATACATATTGTAATTATTACTATTTCCTAAGCACTGAGATTTCACTGTTTTTCTTGTCTTCAGAATTCATTAAGGGCATTTGGTACAGCAACTTATCTTGAGCCCCTTTGTTCTTTTTTAATCCTCATATTTCATAGATGTCAGATTTCTTGACACACGGACCTATGATAAAGACTCATCAAAGTCCCTGGTAGGCTGTATTTATAAGCACTGAACTGCTGTTGTCATCCATTCCCCCTGTAAATGATGGCTCTCAAGTATTTGGCTTCATCCTTCCTCATTAGTCACTGTTTCTCTATCATTTATTTCTGGCTCAAGCTCTACTACTTTCTGTTTTCTTTACTTTTCATAAGAGCAAATAGTCCCATCAGCATTTCAATATTAGCAAAAATGCTCAAAGATTTACAACTGTACTAAGAATTACAGGTTTTATTTAGAGTGATATTTAATTTGAAATCCTCCTCTGTTTCACAAATGCCACTGACAAATTTCATATGTACAAAAGAAGATGGATAAAGACAGTTCTATTTTTTTTCTTAAGTTTGGGAGTACACCCCCCTTTCTTTTAAGAATTTTCTCCTGCGGTGGTAGAAATCATTTTTTGCAAGTTACAGCTGAGGTGCTCAGGCAGGCAGTTTGGGACTAAACTTGAACCTTTAGGAGCTGAAATTCATTCACTTCTGGCAAAATGTGACTTCCTGCTTCTAAGAATAAAGGCTTGAAAAGAGTTATTAAAGGGAGGTTCCAAAAGGGCTTCTTAAACATCAAACAGGTCTTACAAAACAACATTCTGATGAGTTAAGTGCACATGAATTAGAAACACATGTATTAAATTTTCCTTAAAATACACATGGTCTTCAAAATTAAGGGGGTAAAAGACACTTGGCAAAATTCTATTTTAGGACCTGCCAAATCCAAACCATTTGAAAAGTCAGTGTAAGACACGGGACAAAAGGCTGATTAAAAATACTTAAGCACTTTTGGACATCATTGAGTAGGTTTTAATTTTTTTTAATGATTTAAGTTTATGTGAGTAAGAAATACTGGATATGGTTTAAATTTTTCCTGAAATGGAAGGAAAAAACCCTGGGAGCAAAATGTTTCTAGATTCCCTGTCTCACTGCCCTCCTCCTTTCCCTCCAACCCCCATGACTCTGAATGTTGAGGAAATGGTTTAAGTGTCTTGACTCTCTTCAATCAAGGACAGGAAAGCCTGGAGAGAACACAAGACCAGGATCATGGGAGTGGTCTGAATACCTGGCTCTTTGGCTCACATCCTAGCCAGCAAATAAATCACCAAACTCTTCTACTTCCTCTACAATGGAGGAATTATGGCATTTGTCCCCTCAGATCCTTTATAGACCTGGTAAGAGGTAACTGGATAGCATTCGTCAGCTCAAGCACAGAATGTATGATTCCATAGTAATAACAAATGTTTCTATAATGTTTTATGGTTTACAATGTGCTGTATGTGCCTTTCTTAATTAGATTCTCATAACTAAACTGTGATGTAAACAAAATGGGTACTATTATCCTCATCTTACAGATGAGGAAACTGGGGCTCAAAGAAGTTATGTGACTGACCCATGGTTACACATCTAGTCAGTATCTGGGATCAGATTCAAATCCTTTCTCTTCTTTATGCTGGTGGGTACAGTCTTCCACTTGATATGCCTCTGTGAAGGGTTCCGTCTCTGAAGGATGCTGTTTGTGTTCATAACGTCAACAGTCTTCTTTCAAGCGCAGGAACAGCATGTTATGGGTCATTTCTTCAGGATTCCAGCATTCAGCAGAATCTGCCACATAGTAGGCACTTAATAAATGCTTGTTGCTTTGGCTGGTTTGACTGGCTGTGACCATAGCAGGAGGTAGCATGTTAGTGGGGAAGCACACAAATTCTAAAGCCAGAGGATTATACCTATCATGCTTACTACCTGTGGGAGTTTGGGCAAGTCCTTTAAACTCCCTGTATTATAGTTTTCCTCATCTGTAAAATAAGAGAGTTGGATTGGATTGCGTCTGAGGTCCCTTTCAACTCTGGATCTGTGCTCCCATGTGACCTGCAGCAGACTAAAAAATTCAGTCAAAGACATTTTTTACCCAGGTGGAAGGACTGATATTTATGGGTTTTTTTTTTTTTGCCATATGACTTTGCCAGTCAAATTAGCCATGGGGAATCTGACCCAAAACATTTTTTTCAGATTGACAGACATCAGATATGATTGTATGAAAGAAGTCCATAAGTAAATTCCAATACAGAGAATCAAGCAGTAACCATCTTAGGAAACACGCCTGCCTAGAATGAGTGGGGGCTTGCAGGAATCAGGATAATAAAAAGGGCTTTGTTTTCTTTTTTAAAAACTATGTTTAGAGCTATGACAATAAGGGAGGGATGTACCCATATCTTGGAGCAGATGGTATAATGTTAACAGATGACAGGAAGCAAGTAGAACCACTCAACTGATATCTTGTTTTATCTGTCTAGGAAAATAGTCTTCAGGCTAGAGAGGATAGAACAAACACAGATCAGAGAATTAAAACTGAAGGTGAACGAGAGTCATCCTAGCCAAATAGCTTCTGGTGGTGCTAAATGAGTTCAAATCTCTAGGCCCAGACAAGTTATATTCCTAGGCACTAGGAGAAGATAGAAGAAGCACTGTTATAATCTTTGAATATATAGGATGGATATCCGGCCTCAGACCAAACACTTGACACTTACTAGCTGTGTGACCCTGGGCAAGTCACTTAACCTCAATTGCCTAAAAAGAAAAAAAAAGAAAAAAAAGAAAATATAGGATGGATGAACATGTTTCCCAGATCCCTTCAGGGCTCAGTTTAACTGCCACCTTATTCGAGAGGCTTTTGTTGATATCTATTGGTTTACTGGTAAAGTTTAACAACTGGCTTCCCGCCCCCAAAGCATGTAGGGATGACACACTTTTAAGTTTAATCTGCCTCAATCACATTTTCTCCATCACTGTCTTAAGTCTAGACCATCAACAAAACAATAAATCAAGCTCTGATTTGGAGCATTTGACAATTTCTGAGGTATAAATGTTTACATTGAAAATTTAACAATTGGCTCTTGAGAGCTGATAGAAGCAGGCTCCAGAACTCTCCGGGGGATACCCCCAGTTCTTACTAGTCCTCCTCAAATCAGAGTAGTTATTCTATGTATACACATACAATACACATATGTGCATATACATATATACACACATGTATATAGGAGCACATGTTTATGTGCATATATACATATATTTGTATATATCATTTGCTGTTGTTTAGTTATTCAGTCATGCTGACTCTTCATGACCCCATTGACCATACTGTTCATGGGGTTTTCTTGGCAAATATACTGGAGTGTTTGCTATTTCCTTCTTCAGTGGATTAAGGCAAATAGAGGTTAAATGACTTGCCCAAGGTCACATAGCTAATAAGTGTTTGAGGCCGTATTTGAATTCAGGCCTTCTCTGACTCCAGAAATTGTGCTCTGTCAGTGGATGTACTGAATTACCTAGCTGCTTCCAAAGCAAACAGAGGTTACAGACACATTCACATCTTTATGCATGTGTATACTATATGTGTATGATACATATACATGTACAATGCATTATATACATGTATGTATAGATGTGTATAGACATACACATACATGTACACAAACTCAGATATACATACATACACACATATATGCAACATTGACTTAGAATGTCTCTCTGCAAACCCCACAACATCAGGACTGTCACACGCGTGTTTGTATTTGAATCCCCAGCTGCTGTCATAGTATCTGGCACAGAGTGGGTTCTTAAAAACAACTTGACTGACTGAGGCAAGCAGGGTTAAATGACTTGCCCAGGGTCACACAGAATCAAAGGCAAGATTTGAACCCAGTAAACTAGTAAGTTTAGTTAGACAAGCTAGACAAGTTTGACCGACTGTCAACATGAAGAAAATGATAAACCCGGAAACTTACATACCAAGTGAACTTTAATTAAATCCCTGACAGAATTCAAAAATAGATTTTTGAACTACAACTGTGACTACTTAAAAAAAAAGGAAGTGGCGATTGTGTGTGTGTGTGTGTGTGTGTGTGTGTGTGTGTCTATGTCTGTGTGTGCATTCATAAACCTTATTAAGTTCAGTGAAAGCAAATTGTACCAAACAAATATCTTGCAAATGATTTTTATAGGGTTATTGAGCCAGTTCGTAGGGACATGGCCTAGATGTATTATATTTAAACTAATTCAACACATACTTATTTGCTATCACTATATGCAGGGCACTTGTATGATGACATCATTTAAAATGCACAGTATCTGTCTTTAAAGGTAATACTCTCTAGAAAGGGGAGCAAATAACTTTAACAGAAATTAGAATTTGACGTCAAATGCTTAGTGTATAAGAACTGTAAATTCAAAGTGCATCAGAGAGGTTAAGTACACAAGGAGGAGATGCTGAAAAAGAAAAATTGAAAAAGAAAATTACGGAATCATAGAGTCGGAAAGTAGTTCAGAGGCCATGTTGTCCGGTCTAAGCCTGAAGAAGACCTCCCTGGAGGGTGCAAGGCTGACACTTGGCTTTATAAATATAAAGAGGAATAGCAAGTTGTACGTACTAGATTTGCGGTTTCATACGCAATCATCTTTTTTTTTTCTATTCTAAGTTATGGAAATGCTTGCTTTATTTCTTAAGTTCAGAATAAAATAAATAAAATTTAAAAGTATGAAAGAATTTTAGTTAGACAAGTTGACCTAAAATAGATCTGGGGATCTTTGGATCCCAGATAGTGGAATACAAGCTCATTATGAGTCAATGTTGTGACACAGCAGCCCCAAAATACAAAAGCTAAGACAACAGCACTTGCCAAGTGGTCATACAGATAATTGTTGTTCTTCAGTCATTTCAGTTTTGTCCAACTCTTCATGACCCTATTTTGGGGTTTTCTTGGCAAAGATACTGGAGTGGTTTGTCATTTCCTTTTCCAGTTCATTTTACAGATGAGGAAACTGAGGCAGACAGGGTGAAGTAACTTGCCCAGGGTCACACAGAATCAGAGGCAAAATTTGAACCCAGGTCTTTTTGACTCCAAATTCTAGATGCTATCCATTATACCACACTGTCTCTACTTGCCTTCTGAGGCATTCTACTTTGGGACAGCTTTAATGGTCAAGAATTTTTTCTTACATCAAGCCTAAGTTTACTGTTTGTAGCTTCCACTCACTGCTCCTAATTCTTCCCTCTGGATCCCAACAGAACAATCCTAATCCCCTTCCATATGATAACCCTTTAAATACTTGAAAAGACCTATCATGCCATCCTAAGGCTTTATTTTCCCACTCTTCATTGTGCGGATTCCTAAGCCAACCTCTCATCGCTGACTGTGGCGCCGTAGTGTCATCTTCTGGAGCAGACCCGGCACAACTTCATACACAGACAGGGGAATCTGACGGACCTGCTCATCTACAAGGAATCCTTCCAGTTGGACTTTGCACAGGATATCCTACACGATCTTGGCAAACATTCATGTTGAGCATATGTCTCCCTACTTCACGCCTTTTTTGCTATGTGTACCCAGGGATGGTAGAACAGAGATCAATTCGTTGTTGCATCTATTAAGAACTTAGCATATATACAGGAGACAAACGCCTTGGGAAAAAACCAAGAACTGTAACATATCTCGGCTGTGTTTGTTCTAAAGTCAATTTTTTTTTTTTGTGATCAGTAAACAAAAAGAGGAGGATCTTTTATCATTCAAACCTTTCACACAATGGCATGACTGGACATTTGACCTGCTGTAGAAAATTATCTGTGAGAGGCTACCTGTTCCTAATTAATGTGTGTTTATATGTTTGTGTACATGCTTTTTAAATCAGAGATACTCTTGATACGTCTGTCCGTGTCTCATAAAGATATGAGAGTGGTGAAAACACTTTCAATGTGGGCTGGTAGTTGATATTTTCTCCTTTTTCTCCTCAGGCTCAATATATTGGCTGTGATTTTTTTCTGTTCTTCTGGAAATTTGTGTTCTTGTGTCATCTTCAAAATTATTTTTTAAGGTAAATGAATAAAAACCAAATAAATTACTGTTTTATTCTGCATTTGAAGTCTCTTATCTTGCTCCTGATGGGGACAAGTATATTTCATCATCAGGCTTCTCAAGTCAAACTGGGTCACTGCTTTAACCAGAGTCTGATGTCTTTCAATTTTTTTCCCCTCCTTTATGTTATTGTGGTCATAAATCAGGGGTTCTTAACCTTTTTGTGTCATGGATCCTTTTGGCAGTATGGTGAAGGCTCTGGATCTCTTCTCAGACTATGTTTGTAAATGCATAAATTAAGTGCAGAAAATTAAATACATAAGATTCCAAAGAAAACCAATTATACTTAAATACAGTTATCTATTAATCTAGATATCGATCACCTATCTGTTCATACATATAGATATATGTATACAAATATATAAACATTCGCAGACTGTGGGTTAAGAATCTCTGGGATAGTTTCCTTAGTTCTGCTTACTTTGTAATACATTATTTCATATGCCTTCCCAAGACTTTTCCCCCTGAATTCTTCTTACTCATTTCTTGTAGTACAATAATATAATACATTTGTATATTGTACCGCACCTTGTTCACCATTACCAAACTGATGGATACACATTTTGTTTCCAGATCTTTTTTTTTCCTTTTGCTACCACAATAAGTACTATGTAAACGTACTTATATCTTTAAGACCTTTATTTTTTATTTTGACTTCCTTGGCATATACTAGAATTCATTTTGTGTTCTATGTCAGGTCTAACTTCTACTGTTGACTTCACATTTATTGCTAGTTAAACTTCCTCATGTTATACACCAGGAATTAAAAGTGTGAATCTAAATATTTGGTTATGTTGTCTTTGATGATGATAATAGACGGCTAGAAAATTGATGTCAGATAAATTCTATTTCTTGACTATATATCATCTCTTTTCCTATAGATTCTATAGATGCTTTCACAAAAATGGAGTTTAGCTGGGTTTCATGATAAACTTTCTTTTTCCTTTTCTTTTTTTTTTTAGGCAATTGGAGTTAAGTGACTTGCCCAGGGTCACACAGCTAATAAGTGTCAAGTGTTTGGTCTGAGGCCAGATTTGAACTCAGGTCCTCCTGACTTCAGGGCCAATGCTCTATACACTGCACCACCTAGCTGCCCCCTTCATAACAAACTTTCTGCAGGATGATTTTCTCTTTTGAATATCACTGTTTGGTCCTGGCCCTCTCTCATTCTGAGTTGGCATGAAGTTAAGAATTCATACTGAGTATAACAGAAGACTGGCCAATGGGCCCAGTTTATTTGAGTATGTTCGGCATGCTTAGGTGATGCTATCTCACTACGGCCTTTGGAACATGAATAGACTTGCTATAACTAGTTCCAGTCAGTTAACAACTTGGTGAAGAGGTGCCTCCTTAATTGACTATGACTGTGAATCAAGAACTTGGGGTACTTTAAAAGGCATTAATTGGGGACTTACAGGAGCAAAGATGGTGGAGAAAGCAGGAAATTGCTGTAACTCTCCCACATTCATCTCTAAAAAACCATCAACTAGCATCCCCAAACAAATCCTGGAATAGCAGAACCAGCAAAAAATGAGGCGAAACAATCTTTTAGCCCAAGAAACTTAGAAGGTCAGCCGGAAAGACCTATCTCACTCTGGTAAAAGGGGAGCACAGTCCAGGACAGGAAGCATCCCAGCAAACCAGCAGAAGATCCTGAGCCCCAGTGTGGTAGAACAGGCAAAAACCCACATTAGGACCCCCCACATGCCTCAGCATAACCAGGGGAATGGGTAGCCTCTAGCTCTGAGAACCTCCACATTCCTCAGCTCCCCCCAGGTAAACAGGCAGCCTCCAGAGGCCAGTTTGGCCCCAGGCAAACAAGTAGATGTCAACCTTACAGGTTCCTAAGCAAATGGGCACACACCAGCACTGGGATCCCACATGTAACCCAGCATAGCCAGGCAAAAAGGCAGCCACCACCCCAGGACTGCCACATGCTTCAATGTAGTTTGGGGAAGCAGGCAGAAGACATTGTAGGAGCACCCCACCAGCCTCAATACATGCCAGACACCAGCACTGGGACCCTGGCTCAGCACTGGGTAAACTGCCAGACCTCCTATGGCTTCCAGAAGCACCAGCTACCCCCTAGTGTGACACCTGAACCACGGCAGTGCAGCACTAGACACTAGGGTCCCCCACGAACCTTAGGGCAACATCAGTGCTGAACCAGGTAAATGGCACAAGAAGCCTGAGACAGTGTTCCTTCCACTTCAAGAGGACAGTTCAAATTTAAAAGAAAGGAAAAAGGCCAAAAAAGATGAGCAAAATAGAACAAAAATAAATCTGACCGTAGAAAGTTATGGTGACAGGGAAGACACAAACTCAGAAGAGGACAACAATGTCACAACACTTATGGGCAAAACCCCAAAGAAAAATGGGAAGTGGTCTCAAGCCCAGAAAGAACTCATGGAAGAGCTCAAAAAGGAGTTTAAAAATCAAATAAGAGAGGTAGAAGAAAAATTGGAAAAAGAAATGAGAGTGATGTCAGAAAATTATGAAAAAAGAGTCAACAGCTGGAAAAAAGAAAAGTAGAATTAGCCAAATGGAAAAATGAGGTACAAAAATCTACTAAAGATAACAATTGTTTAAAAAGCAGAATTGGCCCATGGAAAAGGAGGTACAGAAGCTAATTGAGGAAAACAACTCCTTGAAAGTTAAAATTGGGCAAGTGGAAGCTAATGACTCTATGAGACATTAAGAGTCAATCAAAATAATTCAGAAGAATGAAAAAAAAATAGAAGAAAATGTACAACACCTCATTGGAAAAACAACTGACCTAGAAAAATAGCTGCAGGAGAGGCAATGTTAAAATTATTGGAATATCTGAAAGCATAATCAAAAGGAGGACCTAGACAGTACCATTGAAGAAATTATCAAGGAAAACTGCCCTGATATCCTGAGGGCAAAATAGGCATTGAAAGAATCCATCGATCACCTCAGGAAAGAATTACCGAAGTAAAAACTCCAAGAAACATTATAGCCTAATTTCAGAACTATCAGGTCAAGGAAAAAATACTTTAAGTGGCTAGAAAGAAACGATTCAAATATTCAGGCGCCACAATCAGTATTACACAGGATTTAGCAGCTGCAACATTCAAGGATTGAAGGTCATAGAACATGGTATTTTGGTAGGCAAAGGAGCTAGGATTACAACCAAGAATCACTTACCCAGTGAAATTAAGTATAATCCTTCAAGGGGAAAAATGGTCATTCAATGAAATGAAAAGATTTCATGCTTTTATAAGGAGAAGAGCAGAATTAAATGAAAAATTTGATTTCCAATGTCAAGACCAAAGAGAAGCGTAAATAGATAAAAAGGAAAAGAAAACATAGTATTCAATAGAGCTAAACTGTTTACATACTTACATAGGAAGATGACACTTGTAATTCCTAAAAATTGTATCACTAATATTACAGCTAGAAGGAATACACATAGACAGAGGTTAGGGTTAGGGTTAGGATTAGAGTTAGGGTAAGGGTTGGGGTTAGTGTTAGAATCATGGGTCAAAAACATATCATAGAAACAACCAATAATTTCATTAAAGAGAATGACAAAAATGAGACAACATACCAAAATTTAAGGGATGTAGCCAAAGCAGTACTTAGGGGGAAATTTATTTCTCTAAATTCTTGCATTAACAAAATAGATAAAGAACAGACAGATGTTTTGGTCATGCAACTAAAAAAACTAGAAAAAAACAAATGGAAAATCCTCAATTGAGCACCAAATTGGAAATCCTGAAAATCAAAGGTGAGATTAATAAAATTGAAAGAAAAAAATAAAATAAAACAAAACTATTGAGCTAATAAAACTAGATGCTGGTTTTGTGGAGGAAAAACAATAATATAGATAAGCCATTGGTTAATTTGATTTAAAAACAAAAAGAAGGAAACGAAATGTCGAGTATCAAAAGTGAAAAGGGTGAAATCACCACCAAAGGAGGAAAAATCAAAACAATTGTTAGGAAATATTTTTCCTATGTGCCAATAAATCTGACAATTTCAGGGAAATCAATGAATATTTATGAGAACATAAATTACCTAGGTTAACAGATCACGAAATAGAATGCCTAAATAACCCCATCTTAGAAAAAGAAATTGAACAAGCCATTAATGAAGAAAAAATCCCTAAGAAAAAATCCAAAGGGCCAGATTGGTTCACAAGTGAATTCTATCAAACATTTAAAGAACAATTAATTCCAATACTATATAAACTATTTGGAAAAAAAATAGGCAAAGAAGGAGTCCTACCAAACATGGTGCTGATACCTAAACCAGGAGGAGCTAAAACAGAGGAAGAAAATTATAGACCAATTTCCCTAATAAATATTGATCCAAAATAATAGCAAGGAGATTGCAGCAATATATCACAAGGATTATACATTATGTCCAGATGGGATTTATATCGGGAATGCAGGGTTGATTCAATATGAGGAAAATTACCAGCATAATTGACCACATCAATAACAAAACCAACAGAAATCATATGATTATCCTAATAGATGCTGAAAAAGCTTTTGACAAAATATAGTACCCATTCCCATTAAAAACACTAGAGAGCATAGGAATAAAGGGAGCATTGCTTAAATTATAAGCAGTATTTATCTAAAACCATCAGCAAGCATTATCTATAATGAGGATAAGCTAGAAGCCTTCCCAATAAGATCAGGCTGAAGCAAGAATGCCCATTATCACCACTATTATTCAATATAGTATTAGAAATGTTAGGAATAGCAATATGAGAAGAAAAAGAAATTAAAGGAATTAGAAGAGGCAATGAGGAAATAAAACAATTATTCTTTGTAGATGACATGATGGTATACTTAGAGAAACCTGGAGAATCAACTTAAAAAACTACTTGAAATAATTAACAACTTTAGCAAAGTTGTACGATATAAGATAAACCCACATAAATCATCAGCATTTCTATTATATTCTAACAAAGCCCAGCAGTAAGAGATAGAAAGAGAAATTCCATTGAAAATAACTGCAAATAATATAAAATACTTGCGAGTCTACCTGCCAAGACAAACCTAAGAACTATATGAACACAATTACAAAACACTTTTCATACAAATAAAGTCAGATCTAAATAATTGGAAAAATATTAATTCCTCGTGGGTAGACCTAGCCAATAGAATAAAAATGAAAATTCTACCTAAGTTTGTTTACTTATTTAGTGCCATACCAATCAAACTACCAATAAATTATTTTACACAGCTAGAAAAAAATAACAACAAAATTCATCTGGAAGAACAAAAGGTCAAAGAATATCAAGGGAATTAATGGGGAAAAATACAAAGGAAGATAGCCTAGCAATTCCAGATCTCAAACTATATTATAGAGCAGTAATCATCAAAACAATGTGGTATGGGCTAAGAAAAAGAGTGGTGGATAAGTGGATTAGATTAGGTACACAAGACACAGTAGTAAATGACCAAAATAACCTAGTATTTAATAAACTCAGTCTTTGGGATGAAAACTCACTATTTGACAAAAACTAATGGGAAAATTGGAAAACAATAGGGCACAAACTAGGTATGGACCAACATCTCACACCATATACCAAGATAAGGTCAAAATGGGTACATGACAGACATAAAGGGTGACACCACAAGCAAATTAGAAGAGCAAGGAATGGTCTACCTGTTAGATCTATGAAGAAAGGAAGAACTCATGATGAAACAAGAGATAGAGAGCATGATGAAACGTAAAATAGATAATTTAGATTATATTAAATTGAAAAGCTTTTGCATAAGCAAAACCAATGCAACCAAGATTAGGAGGAAAGTAGAGAGCTGGGAAACAATCTTTACAGCAAGTGTTTCTAATAAAGGCCTCATTTCTCAAACATATAGAGTACTGAGTCAAATTTACAAGAATACAAATCATTCCTCAATTGATAAATAGCCAAAGGATATGAACAGACAGTTTTCAGATGAAGAAATCAAAGCTATCTATAGGCATATGAAGAAGTGCTCTGAATCACTCTTGTTTAGAGAAACGCAGTTTAAAACAACTCTGAGGCACCACTTCATGTGTATCAGATTGTCCAATATGGCAGAAAAGTTTGAAAATGATAAATATAGGAGAGGATGTGGGAAAATTGAAACACTAATGCATTGTTGGTAGAGTTCAGAACTGATCCAACCATTCTGGAGAGCACTGGAATTATGCTCAAAGAGCAACAAACTGTATACCCTTTGATGAAACAAAACCCCTAGTAGGCCTGTATCCCCAAGATACAGGAAAAAGGACCTATATGTGCAAGAATATTTATAGCAGCCTTTTTTGGTGGCAAAATATTGGAAATTGAGGGAATGGCCATCAATTAGGAAATAACTGTGGTATATGAATGTAATGGAATACTATTGTGCAATAAGAAATGATGAGCAGGCAGATTTCAGAAAAACTGGAAGGACTTGTACAAACTGATGCAAAGAGAAAGGAGAACCAGGAAAATGTACACAATATCAGTAACATTGTGTGATGATCAACTATGATGACTCAGATCTTCTCAGTAACGCAATGATCCAAGACAAGGACAAAAGATTCATGAAGGGAAATGCTGTCCACATCCAGATGAAGAGCTCATGGACTCTGAATGCAGATTGAAGCATACTTTTTTCACTCACTTTATTATTTTCATGCTTTTTTCTTTTTTTCTGTTTTCTTTCACAACTGTGACTAATATGGAAATATGTCTTACATGATAGAACATGTATAACCTATATCAAATTGCTACCATTTTAGGAAGAAGAGAGGGGAAGGAGGGAGGGAGAAAAATTTGGAATTCAAAATCTTGTAAAAATGAACGCTAAAAATTGTATTGACATGTAACTGGGAAAAATAAAATACTGTTTAAAAAAAGGCATTTGTTGACTTCTTCCCTCTCTTGTTTTCCACTTTTTTCTTCCAGATTACATTCTGGTGAGGAGAGACAATGCTGTAAGAGAAGAGACCTCAGAACCTTCCCATTCAAGGCTGACATGGCTTGTGAATATGGTTATTGGTTTGCTTGATGTTTGTTCTTTTATTTTATGTGAAGAAGATTGGAGATGACTATGATCCTGTGAGGTGTGTGCTTGGAGGTCTGTAAATGTAGTCTATACAAGTGTTTATAGCCAGCCAGTCCAATGTTAATGCCCTGAAGAGTGAATGCCTTTGGGACTTAACTAGGTGGTAGATGATATGAAGACTTATTCAGCAGTGATGCTGAATTGGACGCAAATTTGGTGGGACTAATGCTAGGCAGAAACTCTTTAAATCTGAGGCCATTTTCTCCAGACAATGAGGCATTAGAGCAGATAGTATTCCCCTGAGGTATTGGGAGAAGTTTTTTTGTTCTTTTTGTTTTTGCTATATCTTTGCAGTGTATATTTCTTTGTAAAAAAACTAGTTGATGTTAATTTGTTAAATGGAACTGAAGTGCTAGTCACTGGTGGCTAAGAGTTGCGTGCTACTCTAGAATAGGGGCTTAAGCTGATAAGATTAGAGAAAACATCCCCAACCTGTCAGAGATACTTATAAATCAAAGGAGGAGATGTGGCTGGCTTGGATCTGGAATAATGAACCCGGATGATTTGCTACTCCTTTAGTAATGGATGGCACCCCAGGGGCCCTCACGTCCTCAATAATACCTGAGGTCTAGGTATTTTTATTTCAGATCTTTTTATTGTTCACCAAGAATCATGCAGTTAATAAGTGCCAGAACCAGGATTTAAGCCTTGGTTCTCTGTCTCTAAATCTAGCATTATTTCTACAACATCATACTGGTCTTTGGTCTTCCACTATTCCTGGTCTATAACCCAAAGAGATCAAAGAAAGAGGAAAAGGACCCATATGAACAAAAATATTTGTGAGCAGCTTTTTTTTTGTGGTGGCATTGAATAATGTATACAATAACAATAATAATGTGAACAAAACTATGAGTGACTTAAAAAGTCTGATCAAAGCAATAACCAAATACTACTCCATAGGACTCATGATAAAACATACGGCCCACCTCCTGAAAGAGAGATAATAGACTCAGAGTGTAGATTGAAAACATATTTATTTTTTGGACATAGCCAATGTGGGGATTTTTTTCCCCTAAAGGCTTTGTTTTTATTTCTTTTTCAGTTGTGGATAGGGTGAGTGAGTGGGTGGGAGGGTGATAAGTGGATTTTGGTTAATTGAAAAACATAAGAAAAAATAACGAAAAATGTATTATGTTTTATAGGAAGCTAGGTGGCTCAGTGGATAGAGAACTGGCCCTGGAGTCAGGAAGGTCTGAGTCCAAATCTAGCATCAAACACTATCTGTGTGTCCCTGGGTAAGTCACTTAACTTCTGTTTGCCTTAATCCCCTGGTGAAAGAAAGAAATGGCAAACCACTCCAGTATCTTTGCCAAGAAAATCCCGTCAACAGCATTGGAATGTTATAGTCCATGGGGTCTTAAAGAGTTGGACACAACTGAACAACAACAAAATTATGTTTTATTTTCATTTTGACCTAACAAGATCTTTTTGTAATCTGAGTGTCAAGCTAAGTTTTATTCTGCTTACAAATTTGAGTACTTCTCCCTTTATTTGAGTTATTGATAAAAACTGTTAAACAGAATAGAACTAAGGATATCACTTTGAGGCACACCACCACAGATGTCTCTTTAATCTAGTTAGCTAATCAAAAAGAAGAATAAGATCAGTCTGGCCTGGGTTTTATTTTTTAATGAATTAATACTAGATTTTAGTGCTGTAAAAGTGTTAAGTACTTAAAGACTAACCCTCAAACATACAAAAATTTTGCCATGAATAGAAATCAAGCTCAAGAGTCTAATTTGCAAAATCCAACCTCTTCCCTTTCTTGAAAACTGAGCAAAGTTTCACAGAATTGCAGAATCTCAGAGTTGAAAGGAACTTCAAGTCTGTTATCAGAACAGGAATCCCCTTAATAATATCCCTGACCGGTGGTCATCCAGTCTCCATTTTAGTGACTTCCAGTGATAATGAACCAACTTCCTTTTAAAATAGTTGAGTAATAGAATCTGGGTCTTAATGAATATAGGTGTGGCTTGAAAGAAATCAGGGAGTAGACAGGTATTGAATTAAAAAAAATTAAAATTAAACCTATTGATGTCCCTAGGTCTACCAATTCTTTAAGCAGAAAACCATGGTAAGGGCTGGTAACATTTTTGAAGACTGCTATAATATTTATTTGGGGAAGGATTATTTGACCTTATGCTGTTATGCATGTTTTTAGGTAAGTTAAAATTTGCAAAAGAGGGAAGATGTTTTGTGGCTTATAATCTGGTACACCCTTTTAAATACCATAGCCTTCTCCTGTTAAGCTAGATACATAGTGTATGGAGTTGGACTAAATGACCTCTGAGCTCTAAGACTGTATGGTTATTAGCATGTAATTACATACATACAGGCAAAAGAAAGTGATGATTTGAGCCATTTTTGAATTAATGTAGTCCAACAATAGAGATGATTCAGATAGCCACTTTTTACTTGAGTAGCAGGAATTTTATTTAATCTACATTTTTTAGCTAATTAGTTTTTTTGCTAGTACATATGTCAATACTTGCAAAGATCTGGGATTTTAGAGAAGTAGGTGTTACCTCAATCATTGCAGACACCAAGCCTGTAAGGCATTGACTGTTATTCTTTCCTGTGATCAAAATAATAACAATCTGTCATACAAGCTTTAAGAAACACCATAGTGTAATGTATAGAGAGTCAGCCCTGAGATCACGAAAATCTGGATTCAAGTCTGACCTTTGACCCATACTGACTGTGTGACCATAGTCAAGCCACTTTTCTCTAAGTGTCCTTCAAGCAATTCTCCAAGGCTATAAATGGTAGATAAGCTGCTAATTTCCAACAGTAGAGGGAATTTCTATTTCTATTCAGAGTGCCCTCCAGATCCTCCCCTGAAGTGCCCTTACCAAAACCAAAAACCAAAAACCAAAAACCAAAAACTGACCTTCAGGTGATGAATCTTTCCATATAGGACATTGTTTGTACTTTATAAATGCTTGTAGAATGATTAACGACAGTCTAACACTGTACCCATACTTAAAGCCCTACCTGCGTGGTGCCAGATGTTCTCTCACTTCAGAGAAGCCAAGGTCATCTCAATGAGATACTCAAGTAGGAGGGGCCTTCTGGAGGTGGCTAACACACACCTGGACTGCTTAAAGCAACATTCACATCCAATTTATTCAAGTAGAAATGTAATCTCTGCTCTTTGGTAGAATCAGTAGGAATTGAGCTAACCCTCCTCTCAACTGGAAGTCGTTCACTGAAGGTCCTCTACTTACTCACGTGTATAAACCCCAGGGCCTAATAAATGCTCTCAATCATGAAGAAATAGTTCATGCTTTGTTGTGACTTGGACTGGAATAGATCAATAGCCCCTAACAGGTTCATTATGTTTAATATTTTATGCATATATAAGATGATTGATCATCCAAACTGTTTGGGATGTGATTACTCATCTTAAGCTCTGCCTGGAGCATACTTGTTGGCTAAAGGGTTTTGTTATACGGGAAAAATAATAAAATGCTTTATGTTTATTTTCTACTATAGAGATCCAGGGAGTATTATTTTTACCCTGTCTCTTAATACAATGCATCTTTTAATCTTGTTTTACATTTGTGCTCAAGGGCTTGGAGGAAACAGAAGGTAGGAAAAATACCTGGTTGCATAATAAATGAATTTCTAAACTGAACATTTTCCATTCAGTATTTCAGTAATTTTCTTTTCCTTGTTTTAACTGTCCTTGTGTTCACTTCAGGGCTTCTAACAGGAACACATGAGATGTAATTAAATTCAAACAGCTCAAATCATAGCATCATGGTATCATAGACTCGGAATTGGAAAGGGACATAGAGACCAGAAAGCTTAATCCCTATATAGATGAAAATCCTCTTTAAAATATCCCCAACTAGCTGGGGTTAAGCACTTTTTTATTCCATGAAGGGCTAGATAGTATCTCACCTTTGAATAATCATATATTCTTATCTTCATTGGACATAAACATTTTTTAAACATTTTTTCCCTGTTTTTGTAGTACACTTAATAATGAGGAAACTTTTTTTATAATGAGAATCAGAAGATATTTCAAAATTATTTCAATTAAGTCAGTTGATCCTGTTCCTTCTTTTCCCTCCCAGTCTTCAATTTCACATTTATGAGTTTTTCTTTCCAGTGTAGTAGAGATGTAGCCAGCCTGCATTGCTAGAGGAGGTTTCCTCATCTGGCATATGTACAAATAATCATAATACCAAAGGATATGATATTTATTCAAGAAATCATAATACAAAATGAGAAATGGTGCAATAGAGAAAATAGAGAATTGTCCTCCAAGTCAGAAAGGCCTGAGTTCCAACCCTACCTCTGACACAAACTGGCTGTGTGAGGCCAGGACCAGTTATTTTACTTCCCAGTGATCCAGGCAACTATTTAGGGCTGTAAATTGCAGAATAAATGACAGTTTCCTCATTGGCAGTTCTCAATGTGAATGAGAGAACAAGCCTAGTTGCTTTTCCGCAGTTGCCCAGAATATCAAATAATCCATGATAAATGCTTAAGTGAAATTTAAACTAAGTGCCGTACATGGCCCAAAGAGGAAAGGGGCATTATCAACTTGTGGAACCTAGAAAAGAGTTTCCATTTGACTTGGGTTTTAAAGAATGGGTAGAAATCCAAATGGCAGATGGGAGTAAGGACATATGTCTTTATCGTGGGCTTGGAGGTTGTACACTCTCTGTCTTTGGAAGTCTTAAAGAAGAGAACAGATGACCAACTCTCTGGCAATTCTTTTTGGTAAGGGTTAGTCCAAATAGCCACTGAGGCTCTTTCCAATCTGAAACTCTGTGATTCTGTGAAGGTGTTTTTTCAGGCAAAGGCAATGGTCTAAGCAAAGGCATGAAGGCATAAATGTATGAGAATACATTTTTGTTTTACTGGAGCATGGAGTATGTGGAGAGAAATAATAAATAACTGGGTATAGAGTTTAAGGGATGGGGAAAAATCAAAGACCATGCCAAGGTTTTTGGCATTTGGGAAACTAAATGTTTATCACTGACAGAAATCATAAAGTGTGATGGGGCAATTTTTTTGGTGAAAAGATATGAAGTTTTGAACTTGTTGATTTTGAAAATTTACTGGATACTTGGATATTAAGGTGGAAGGAGATAAGGTGGTTGGCATTCAGGATTTGGTTTTGAGAAGGATTTACAATAATCCAAGAGAGAGGTAATAAATAACAGGACCCAGCCGGTGAAATTTTCAAGTAGGAAAAGAGGAATGAGTATAGGAAAGATTAGAATGCTAAGTCAACTAAAAATCTGTTATATCCTGCTGTATAATCTTGACAGAAACTTCTTGCCTACAAAAAAGGGAAAATATACACTTTATTTTAATGCAAGAAAATTTAGTAAATTAAAAGAGGGAAACATAGATACAGATGGGGGAGTCACCCGTGTAGAAGTGAGTGCTGAAGCCATGAAATTAATGAAATGAGATTGCCAAGCAAAAAAAGTATACAGATGAGGGTCTACCCTAGGTGAACATTCACCTTAATGACTCAAGAAGACTGGAAACCAGTGAGTTATTCCTTGAACAGACAGAGAGGTACAAGGAGAACCAAGAAGATGATAAGTCTCTGAGGCCAAAGGAAGGGAGTTCATTTAGAATGAAGAATTTAGAACTCAGTAGGAGTTCAGGAGAGAGTGAGTGGTAAGATCATGGATATGTTGTTAGCTACACATGGAAATATTTTCCCAAGAAGGTTAATAAGGAAAAGAGAAGAGGGATGATAGCTAGATGAGGCAGATGGGTTGAGGGAAAGTTCCCCCTCCTTTATTTTAGGGTAAAGGAGACCTAATCATGTGTATAGGGAGATGAGAAGAGAATACTGTTGAGATTGCAGATACACTGGAAGCAGGGAATGTTTGTTAAAGAAGTGATGTGCTACAGAAGGGTATAGTTGAAAGGGTAAGGAGGAAAAAGAATCCAGGATACAAATAGAGAAGGGGTTCTTAACCTGGAATTTCAAAGGAGTCTATGAGCTTTGATGGAAAAATCATCTATTTTTACTCTCTAATTGAAATTTAGCATTTCCTCTAATTATTTAAAAACATTATTTTGAGAAGGAATTCTTCAGCTTTACCAGACTGCCAAAGGAATCCAAGACCAAAAAAAAAAGGTTATAAACCCCAAAAGGCAAAGGATTATTTTTAGCAAGGAGTTGGTAAGTCTCTTCCTTGAGATATAAATATTATATAATATGCCACTAATTTGACACTGATTTGTAGCCACTACTATGTGGTATGGTGGGTTAGTGGTATATATGAGCTATGGCATCAGGTGGATCTGAGTTTGAATTTTACATCAGGCAGTAACTAGCTGTGTGAGCCCAGGCAAGTTACTTTTCCTCTCTCTTAGGCTAGCTTTCCTCATCTGTAAAATGGAAATGATAACAATACCTACCTTACAAGATTGTTGTGAGGATTGAATGAGATAACAATAACATGCATACACAGCACTCTGTAAACCTCAGAGCACCATAAACGTGTTAGCTATATGCTTTTATTTTACTTTTTTTTGGCTAGGCAATGGGGTTAAGTGACTTGACCAGAGTCACACAGCTAGGAAGCATTATGTATCTGAGGCAGGATTTGAACTCAGGTCCTCCTAACTCCAGGGCTGGTGCTCTATCCACTACGCCACCTAGCTGCCCAATATAATTTTATTCTTTGTGGGTATATTCTTTGTATAGAAATGCTTGAACTTATTTTATGAATTGGGAAGCTGTATTTATTCAACAACTACACATTTGGTGGTGAGAGAGATACACAGTATACACCCTATTAGAGTCATCCTAGGACTTTTATGTGCCAGGTAATCAATTAGGAAGTGAATCTGACCACAGAATGTAGAGTGTGGTATGCTAAAAAAAAATGCTATTCTTGGAATCAGAGGACTTGGGTTCAAATTCCACTTCTGATGCCTACTCTATGTAGTACCTTCAGTAAGTCACTTAGTTAATCTAATCTTCAATTAGGTTAGCCTCTCTGATTCACAGTTTCCTCATCCATAAAATGAGGGGGTTAGATGGCTTCTAAGGTTCCTTCCAGCTCTTGATCTAAGATCCTATGATAGTAAGACTGGAGATAGTGGAAGCAGGGATAAAAAATTAGGATTTACAGTAATCTAAGTGAAAGGCAATAAAAGTAATAAGTACTAGGATGGTGGCAGTGGAAGAAAAGGTGCAAGAAAGACTGGAAAGGAAAACTCAGCAAGATTTGCTGACTTATTGGAAGTGAGAACTATAGAAGAGTGAAGATCATTTGAATTTCATACACATTATTTGACAACTCTCATAGATTTTTTTGTGCCTAGGAGTTGTATGCATTTTAGTAAATTCACTTTCACTCTCACCCTCGCCCCGCCCTCCCTATCTCCTCCTTTGGCTGTGCTGAATCCCAGTATCTTGACTCTATTCATTTCCTATGGCACTCTGAAATTCTGGCTTCTTGATCTGCCTCTTTCTTTTGAAACTGGGAGGTAATCTAGCATATAAAGGTGCATGAAACAGAGAACTAGGATACTAATCAAGGCTCTGCTTCATAATATCTAGCAGACTTTAAACAAGTCACTTGATTTCTCTGGGTCTCAGTTTCCTCAACTGTATATAGCCCTGTTGCTTGACTAGATTATTTCTAAGGTACCTTCAAGTTTTACTCTATGATTCTAAGCTTAAATCAACCACTTATTTATAATTTACAGCACCTTCCGGAAAATGCTAGAGAATTCCTGGGTAACCCCAAAACTTTTCATTTTTTTCCCTGCTGAATAATCTTGATACAAGCTGTTTGACTAAAACAAAAAACCAAGATCTATTTTATTTCAGCATAACAGACAATTCCCAACAAATATAAAACAAGTTCCTCTTCCTTTCCTACAAAGCATATCCACTTCACTTAGGCTAACTGAAAGGTAAGATGTGTGTCCTTTCAATACCACAGTACCATCTTACCATTGTTGTATCTGACCAATCTTTTGCTGCCTCTGCATATTGCCTCTGTTTACATTTTTGCAGTCTTGTTTGTATATTGTTCTTTAAGACCAGCTTTCTTTGCTTTGCCTCACTTTATATGTCTTCCCAATTTCTTAGAATTCTTCAAATAAACCATTTCTTATGGTGCTCTGTATGGTATTCTGTAATATTCATAAACCAGTTTGTTCAGAGAGCTCCCACATGTAGGAATGTTGGGAACATAATTTGTTTCTAGCTTTTTGATATCACAAATAATGTTGCTACGGTTTTTTTTTGTTGTTAGTGAACTTTTTTGTGTCAAAGAGGATGAACTATTTAGTAACTTTGTTAATGTAATTCCAAACTCTATTCCAGAGTAGTTGAAGCAATCCATGGATCAATCAACTGTGAATTAGTGCACTTGTCTTTCCATTGATCCTTAAAGAATACATTTTCCCACATTTTATCATCTTTGCTAGCATGATGCATGTGAAGTGATACACGAGGATTGTTGAAATTTTCATTTTTCTCGTTCATAGTGATTTTAAATATTTTTCCAGTGGTTATTAATAGTTTATATGTCTGCTTTGAAAGAGAGGGGAAATGGTTGATAGAGTTAAATCTTGGAGGCAGTATGAAAGGATAACATTAAGACCACAAATAAATAAGATTATTCTCTTTTTTTTTTTTGGTTTGTTTTTGTTTAGGCAGTGGGGTTAAGTGACTTGCCCAGCCAGTGAGTATTATGTGTCTAAGGCCAGATTTGAACTCAGGTTCTTCTGATTCCAGGGCCAGTACTCTATGCACTGTGCCACCCAGCTGTACCTAGATAGGGTTATTCTTATAATGGAATGATATCATCTGAAGTACTAAATTTGGAGTTAGAGGACCAAGGTTCAAATTCTGACTCTGCTACAAATAGCATGATCTTGGGCAAGTCCTTTTTCCTTCACATCTAAATCTATGATGCTATTAAAACCTAGGTGGGCTTGTCATCTCTCTAACTGCTACTGGCTCATTTTCCTTGTGAATTCTCATCTGGGGTTCTAAGGTTAAAAAAAGAGGTTTGTTCTGATATTTCCTCACAATTTACTAAAATTGTAAGATCTCACTAATTACTTAAGGAATTAGTTCTGAGCCCTCACCATAGCATATTAAATAATATTTATATTATACAACCTCTAGAAACATCTTTTCCTGTATGTGTGTGTATACACAGGAAAAGATGTCTCTAGAGGTTGTATAATATAATTGTATGTGTATGTGTGTGCGTGTGTGTGTGTATGTGTGTGTGTGTGTGTGTGTGTGTGTGTGTGTGTATTCTGCTCCCTCGCTCCCCCCTCTGATCTCTTGGGCTTAAATAAGGATGAGGGTCACTAGCTTTTGAATTTATTTACGGCATAATAAAGAAGAAAACCAAGATATGCATAATTATTTTTGAGAGGGATAAAAACTAGAGTCACTTCTAGTCATCAACAAAACTCTTAACTTCATGTCTGTTCTGGAAACACAGTCCCACCATTTAACTCTCTTGCGCCTCTTCTCAAGAATTTTCCTCATGTTTGCAAGATGAGTCGAAATTAGCTGTCTTGGGCAAGAAGTTCTCTTAGACCTTTTTGTCCTTAATCTTTCTCTACTATTATAGTTAACAATGTTTCAGAATGGTAGTTAAACTCACAGGTCTCTGAAACTTCTCAGAGATGACAATTAAATTATACCTCCTTAAGGGTTAAATTCTCTCTTAAAGATACAGTAAGAATATTCATAGTCTCTGTGATGACACAGAAGGGAAAGAGTAAAGGATTACTTAAGTTACAGAGAAATCTTGAGGTATGTCAGGAAGATGAGTTGAGGGAGGTTATTAACAATTTATCAAAATTCTTAATAAAGTAGAAGCTAGAACAATAATAATTTTAAAAAATCATGCTTTGTCCTAATTTCCTTTCCATAGAGTTGTAACTTAAAATAGCTCTAGATTTTTGAGACAAAAAATAATTTAAAAAAATCGACAGATTTTTTTGAGAGAGACACAATTAAACAGATCTACATGACAGCTGCTGTTCCAAACATTTTCCACTTTTCTCAAGCTCCCAACTTCTTTACTCGCAGTAGATGAACCTGCCTCTACTTTGCCTTTTAATTCCTTGTTCGTGTTTGTCTAACCACATTCTACTGCATCCAATGATTGCCATGGAGGAAAATCATCCATTAAAGTTGTACTAATGTGTAAGAATGGTTTTTCGAAACCATTAATACTTTAAAGTGCAGTATATGTATATATACATATATATACACACATATATGTTCATATGTGCATATACTGCTCTTTGCTATTCCATAAATATCTATATATATTCATATTGATAGATGTAATTATGTAGATATGGAATCACTTCTCTAGAATATTAAAGTGGGCACAAAATACAGAATAAAGATTAGGCTTTGTACATAAATCAGCATGTTCAAACTCCCATGAGACTAGACTGTTGGGGCTGAGTTCTAGGAAATTGAAAAGTATAGGTTTCCCTAAAATTAGCACTGGGTGAATTCCACTATTTTTTCTTGGTTTTTATGACTTTTGATACAACCAAATTCTAAATGGTAGTTTAATATTTAGTATTATAGTTTTATAATCTCTATATGTGGATATTCTGAGTAGTAGATGAATTTAAAATAAATGTATTTGAGACCATATGGTCTTTATAAGTATTATTCTATTAGATTTTAAGTGTTCTGTGGGCAAGGATCACACATATACACACATACATACATATCTATATCTATATATGTGTATATATATCTATATATCTATATATGTATATATATCTATATCTATATATATCTATATATATCTATATATGCATGTTTATGTGTGTGTATCCCCTCACCCCCACCACCCAGCATAGTCCTCTATACATAATAGGTAATTATTCTTGTATGTTGTTGTTATTTGTCCTTCGGTCTTGAAAGAGTATCATGACATAAGAAAGTTGATGCCATGACTTTTAAGTGAATTGGATTTAAGCAAGGGAGGGCTGTGCAAAGTCACCAGCCTCACATTCTCCTCCAGAGCCATATGGGTCCAGTGGCAAGATACAGATCAGGATGACTGTAAATGGCCTTGGATGCAGTGGGAGACCTCAGCCTTTTTAAGCCAATGTCATCTGAGTTCTCACTTTGACTGAGGCAACTCCCATTCAGCCATCAAGGCTAGGTAAGAAATGAGTCAAAGAATGGCCTCTTTCACCTAATAAAAAAAAAATTAATCTCAGACTGGAAGACCCTTAGAGTTTCTGGCCAAAACAGAAACAATTACTATTTACATTTACTCTGAGCCATTGTTGGTTAATCAATAAAAGCCAGAGTGATTTGGGTTTAAGGCATAGTTTTTTTTTTTTTATTTTAGGTGATTGAGGTTAAATGACTTTCCCAGGGTCACACAGCTAGTAAGTGTCAAGTGTTTGGTCTGAGGCTGGATTCGAACTCAGGTCCTCCTGACTTCTATCCACTGCGCCACCAAGCTGCCCCTAAGGCATAGTTCTTAAGAAAGAAATCGAGCCTATAAACTCCAAGATATCTTACTAGGTCTCAGTCATCGAAATTTACATTCCTTTGGGCAGAGCACTGGCATGTAAAGGTATGATACCCTATGTGCACAGTGGAGAGGGGAAGGAAAGAAAGGGGAAGAGGGAGGGAGGGAGGGAGGAAGGAAGAAGCTGCATTGCCCAAGTAGAACTTGCCAGTTGGGTTCCCAGTGGGACAGCTCGGACTACTCACATGTTGTAGTTTGTCCTTCCTTCTCAAAGAGGACCATGATATCAGGAAGGTGATGCCCTGGCTTGCAGGTGAATTGGATTTAAATGAGGGGGGTTTGTGCAAAACCATCAGCCTCACTTTCTCCTCCAGAGCCATCTGGGTCCAGTGGCCAGATATAGATCAAGCTGACGGGAGATGCCCCTCCCAGATATACATTTATATGTAAAGGTAATAATATTAGAAGATGAGATTGCTATCATCCTTTCATCTGCCATACCTCCTTTTTCAATTTTAAGTGTACGGATAAGAGATTCATAGATTTAGAAATTAAAGAGAATTTCAAAGCCATCTAGTTCAACTTTGTCATTTTGTCGTGAAGGGAGTTAAAGTCTGAATTGAGTGACTTAACCAAGGTCATACAGGTAGTAAACATCAGAGGTGGCATTTGAACCTAGGTCTGGATGACATCAAGTTATATGACTTCTGTCCCTAAAACAGCTAGACAGATTCTCTACTCCGTGGAATCTTTCTTCCATGACACCAAAGGGTCATTTGAACTAAATAGGTTTTGTGCTTGAATATGGAAGTCACATTGAACCAAGGGATAAAGGTGATGCTTACAAATAACTTGGCCTCCCTTAAGCAACACTCATCAAGTAAAAAGTTGCACTCTTATATGTCAAGAGATTTACTGGCATCCTAAAGCAAAAGTGCAATGGGAAGGACACCTTTGATGTAATTAACACTTATTTAACACCTGTCAACAGGTTTTTGGAGCTCTAAAGTGAATTATAACAGGTTTGGAAAGCACTCTAAAAAACCCTGTTCAATATTAATGAAACCCAGTGTCCATCACCTTAGTATGGCTATGGAAAGCTTAATACTTCTTCATTAAGGAGAATGAAAAAGATTTATAGGCATTCTTAAAGCACATTATAAAAAGGTTAAAAACTTTAAGAAATATTTTTGGAACAAGCAGTTATTGCTTCATTTAGCAACAATAAAATCTGACACTATGGGACAACTAAATGGCATGGTGGATGGAGAGAAAAGACTCATCTTTCTGAGTTCAAATCTATCCTCAGATACTTAATTGCTGTGTGACCCCGGGCAAGTCACTTAATCATGTTTGTCTCAGTTTCCTCATCTGTCAAGTGAGTTGGAGAAGGAAATGGCAAACCACTCTAGGATCTTTGCCAAGACAACCCCAAATGGGATCATGAAGAGTCAGACATGATTGAATAACAACAACAGTGTGGCATTAGGAACATGCCATTGGATTTCCCAATTGTACCATATGGGATTTATCTTTGGATGGAAGCTATGAAATGATTAAGATCCAGCAATGAAATTCAAAGGTCCTCTATTAGCACCTCTGAATGAACTCAATCAATAGTATGTTGATAAAGAAGCATTCAGTAAGTGACTGAGTCACATGATTTTGTTTATAGAAACAGAGGCAACAAACCCAGATCAGGTCTTCAACAGCAGAAATTACCAAAAAGTTGTCCTGAAGGACCTCAGCTTTATCGAACAATGTAGATTACACAAGAAAATAAGAGAGGGGCAGCTAGGTGACGCAGTGGAGAGAGCACCGGCCCTAACGTCAGGAGGACCCGAGTTCAAATCTGGCCTCAGACCAAACACTTGATGCTTACTAGCTGTGTGACCCTGGGCAAGTCACTTAACCCCAATTGCCTAAAAACAACAACAACAAAGAAAATAGTAGAAATAACAATATATCATAATAGACTAAAAACTGAGCACTTGCCAAATACCTAGCAATACACAACCTGGCGGTGAAGATTATACATTAGAAGCTTGCTATCTTTTGTAAACTAACAAACAAATCCTCATATTTAAAATGCAGAATTAAAAAAATATCCTTAAGAATTGAACAAATAAGCTGAATTGAAATTGTCTCATTATCACAGACTAGAACTTACTGCTTATAATCACCCAGACATTATATTGATACATAAAAACTAATGAACAATGTATATATCCCCATACAAATACTCATAATCTCATAGGTAAATGGAATATAAAGCTTTCAAAATATAGATACCTAATTGAAAAAGTCTAAGGCACTTGATGACAATATGAGGGACATGTTCTTATCTTGGTTCTCCTTTATGCTATTGGAGTTTTGCCAAAAATACTTTTGTGAGCCAATGGAAAATGAACTTACATTTAGATTCCTTTATTACAACTAGAAAAATCAGTTATTTTTATCAACTTGTATAATACTGTAGCCCAAAGAACATTAAATATAAAAGAATGATGGTAACACAACCACTTCCAGGACTGCTTCTATTTGAACTCAATTGAAATAAAAGATTAGAAAACAAGGCAAATAACCACAGTGATAACCATACTGTATATTTATGAATGCTTTAAGGTTTGCAAAGTGCTTTACTTGCATTAAAGTATTTGACCAAGAGTGGAGGTCCTAGTTTTCTGACCAATTAAAATAATCTATTATTGAGATAAAAATCTTTCAGTGCTATCTATATCATGGCGTTTCATCACTTTTTTTTGTTTTCTACTAGCTCAGTAGAAGTGATTTCTCCATCCCATTTCATGTATAACTTTCTTAAATAATTATCATATTATACATAATGCAATTATTACTTGTTTATGTATACTATTATTAGCTCTGAAGGCTAGAACTATATTGCTTATCTCTCTCAAGTCCTACCATAGTACTTTCAATATATGTTCAAAATCTTTAAATGAATGAATCTAGGTCCTTGCAACACCCTGTCCCAGAATGTTTTCTCCTTAAATCAGTAGGACCTGTAAGCAAAAAAAAAAAAATCTGTGTATTTAGAAGGAGTATGACACAAATAATTTAAACCTTATTGAAATCAATGCTACTTATAGTAAACTTTGTGACACATTGGCTACTTTGTGGTAGAAAATGCCCAAAAATCCCCCAAAAGAGATTCTATACAGCTAACTGGCTTTTAAAAGCATTATAAAACAGGTTTTAGAAATCTATTTTTACATTTTTAACAACTTTGATGGACTATTTTATTGTATGACAGTCAATGGAAGCAGATGAGCAAGGAAATGTGATTAGACAACCACAAACATAAGGAGCTGTTGAATTTCTCAACCCCACGGGCAACAGAAATGGCAGAGCAGATTTTAAATCTTGTGGTTTTTGTCTTGAATCCCCTTTTAAATTTCTATTAAGATACTGACTAAAATAAAAGATCTTAGGGAGAGAGGACAGGGAATGAGTGGAGGAGTTAAGAGCTGGTATTTACCACTAATTCTAATGGTTTTTAGGGTTTTTGAGATGTTTAGGGAAAAACTGATCAATTGCTGAAATTTAGTCCTTGAAATTTCTCCTTCTCCCTATAAAATTTCCATTCTGTTTGTAAGTCAATTCCGTGTCTATTCAAAATCACATTTGTACAATATATTCAACATCATATTTGTACAATTAATTTTTCATTCACCAGAATCTGTGTGCCTCCATTATGCATATGCTACCCAGTGTCTCCTTTCCTTTGTGCATATTTCGATTTGGATTTTGACACCTCCACTGGAAAAAAAATGCCTGTTATTGGGCTTTACTATTTTTCCCTCTGAGAATAGTACTTGCAGATGTTCATAAGCAGCACTATTTCACTGAGCAAAAATCTTATTTCTGCCTGGAAGCAACCTCCTTTCAGATTGCTTTATGAAAAGATGGGACTTGTTGTTGAATCTGTGTAAGAAAGGTTGACCTGGAAAATTGTTTATACAAGAGTGTTGTTGCTTTGACAGAGGCCATAGGGAGCTGACTATTCAAAAACCTCTGTGTTTAGAAACTCAGAGCGCTGTGTACAGAAGAACATACAAATCTGTGGCTCACAAAGCTTTGAGGTACTCTGGAGCGAAAGTTAGGGGTGGGTGGTCCTTTCAGGAATTTCATAAAAAGGAAGGCATTGTTTTTGCTTCTTTCTCCATCTGTGGGTAGAGCTCTGAGTGCGTTTTGATCAAGCTGGACAGCAGTAGGGGAAAAAGAAGTCTGAGAATTCAAGGAAGGGCTAATAATATACAGAATATAAAAGCAACAGAAAGTCTGGAGAGGGTCAAACTTTACAGGGAAAGAAAAAACAAAAAACCAAGGACTGTGAGAACTGGAAGGAGGAAAAGGAAGAAATACTTGGCTGGCAGCCCAGCCAAACATTTAAGGGGCTGAAGTAGAGAGCTTGAAGTTCAATCCCTACTCATAAGAATCCCTCAAGTCCACTCAGGAAAAGAAAGAGGGGCAACTCACATGACTGGAGAGGGCCCTCTTTCCAATGAGCAATAGCAGAAAACCCACAATTTCCTTTTCCACATAAGCACAATTTCTATAGATTCTACCCAAACATAAACTCCAGGGCTGGGGAAGAGTGTCACTTCACCTCAAGAAGGAAATATGGAGGAAGAGAGGGCCTTGCCTATTATTCTTTGCAAGGAATTTACTTTTCCTATGTTTGTTTTCTACTGTTTACCACACATTGGGTCAGTGGTGGAGGGTTTTCTCACTTTTTAATTTTCTTCATTTCCATTCAACTCTTCAAAGTTTGCCTTCATACAATGCATACCATTATCACCTTGCTAGTCTCATTATCTTCCTAGCTGCCTACATTATTACTCTATTTTTGCAAGACCAGTTTCATTATATTGTGTCTTCTTAATGAGCTTCTGACCTACCACCCCACTTTATAATCTGACTGTTACCATGTCCTTTCCCTCTATTTATGTCCCTTTTTTGTACTCTTTTAAATACACTTTTCCTCTATGTTCTTTTTAGAAATCATGCTTCTAACAGCATATTTAAGATCTCTAGCAACATTTAATTTCCCTGAGAGTCCTGGTGTTATATATATTTAAAATATCTAGTAGTACATAACCTGCTGCCAGATTTTTTTCTCCCAAAAATCTTTCAAAATTTAATTTTTCTCTTGATATTCCTGGATTTGGCTTGCGATGACAATCATTGTATATTGAGACGAGGAAACTTCTTTGCAAATCACATTTATGATTTTTTTAATGTCTTGAAGACTGTAGGAGGTAGACATCTGAAAAGTGTGATTTCTTGACAGACTGTTTATGTACTAATGTGTAAAATTTCCCAAAAATCTGCTCTGCCATTTCTGTTGCCCGTGGGGTTGAGAAATTCAACAGCGCCTTATGTTTGTGGTTGTCTAATCACGTTGCCTTGCTCGTCTGCTTCCATTGACTGTCACACAGTAAAATAGTCCGTCAAAGTTTTGAGAAATGTAAAAATAGTCCCTTTCTTTACAATTTTTATAACTTAAAGTTAAATTACCCTTGCCAGTTCGTCTCACATTGCAAGGATTTATATTGACACATTTCAGTGTTTAAATAAAAAGTAAATATAGTAGATCAAAGTGAGACGAATAAATATGAAAATATAGAAAGCTGAAAACTTTGTAATTGTGTCAATAGCCATTGTAGTCTTCAATTTGTTACAGCTTCCAGCTTATTTTAAAATACCTATTTTTTTTTTTTTTACTTTGGAGCCATAACTAGGACTTCAAAGTCTAGGACAAATTCAGTTGAGCTATTGGGGAGGGCGCAGACTGAGGACATTATTACTCCTCTACATTTGGGCAGAGATTATGGGATGTGTGCAGGTTGGGAAGCTAGGGACCCAAGTTATTTGTAGGGGGCAAAGTAAATGAGAGAGTGATGAGCCAGGTACAGAACTAGCTAAGGAGGAGGGAGCATCACTTAGGTAGAGGCCCAGAGATGAGAGCAAGAAGGATCTGATAAACTGGATTGAATTCAAAAGGAGACAGTTGCCAAACAATCTTGGAAACGGAGGGCAAGAGGCATCTTCCTCTTGGCTCTGTTTTGGGAATATGAGAGAACGATCAGTGTACCCTAAAGAGGATGCCAAGAGAATTGATGTCTTCAGGAGAAAACTGAAGATTTTGATGAGTGCCAGAGAATGGCAAGAAGGTGAGACAAAGGATGATAGGTTTCATGTTTGAATGGACCTTGGAGATCATTTAATCTTGCCTATTCATTTTACAGATGAAGTAACTGAGGACCAGGAAATGGACAATCTAAGTTCATACAAAGAGTAAGATACAGGTCCAAGATTAAACTTGGGTCATCTGACTAAATCTTGACATCTTTCCACTGTATGACAACAGAGGAAGGTTCTCAGTGGACCACATTTAGGGTTCTCAGGGACACAAATTTAGGGTTCAGGAATGTTGTCGATGAAATACTCTTTCAGGTCATGTGTGAGTATATATCTTCTGCTACCATATGCTTATGACTCCAGTCACCATCAGCCTCTCCTAGTGGAGTGGGGTCTTGGGGTCAGGGTGGTGAGGGAACATGCCTGGGGACAGAATTTAGCACTGCTATGCAACAGTCTCTCTTCTGAACAGCCTGAGCAAGAGAAAGAATAAATTGACCTATTAGTTTAATTTTATATAAAACTATTAATTTGTGCTCCTGAGCCTCAGTTCACCAGCACAACTTGAGGTCTCTGTGTCCAATTGGTCAGTTAGTCAATAAACATTTATCACATACCTGCTATATGCTAGGCACTGTGCTAAGCATGAAGGATAAAAAAGAAAGCAAAAGACAGTTCCTGACCTCAAGGAAATCACAGTCTAATGGGGGAGAAAACATGCAAACAAATGTACAAACAAGTTGTGCACAAGATGAACAGAAAATAATCAGCAGAGAAATATCACTAGAATTAAGAGGGATTCTGCCTTCCTGCAGAAGGTGGGATTTTATCTGGGAAGTAAAGAAGGCCAGAAAGGTCAGCAGGCAGAGATGAAAAAGGAAAGCATTCTAGGTATGAGGGGTACCCAGAGAAAATTTGTTCAAGAAGAGCAGTGTCACTGCATCAAAGAGTACATTTTTTTGGGGGGGATTTTAAAGTATAAGAAGACTGGAAAGGGGTGTGTGTGTGTGTGTGTGTGTGTGTGTGTGTGTGTGTGTGTGTGTGTGTGTGCGATTATGAAGGACTTTGAACATCAAACTAACAATTTTATATTTGATCCTGGTGGTGATAGGGAGCCAGTAGACGTTATTGAATAGCACAGTGATAGGATCAGATGTGTGCTTCGGAAGATCACTTTGACAGCTGAATGGAGGATAGACTGGAGCTAGGGGACACTTGTGATAGGATGGTCAACCAGCAATTTATTGCAATAGACCAAGTGGGAGAAGATGAGAGTCTGTACCAGGGTGGTGGCAGTGTCGAAGGAAAGAAGGGAGTATATATGAGAGATGTTACGAAGGTAAAATCAACATACCTTGGTCACAGATTGTATATGGGGTTGAGAGAGAAAAAGAGGTCAAGGATGACATTTCGATTGAGAGCTGGGGAACTGGGAAGATAGTGGTACTCTCAACAGTTAATAGAGATGTTTGGAAGGGGAAGAGTTTTGGAGGAAAGATAATGAGTATAGTTTTAGACATATTGAATTAAAATGTATATAAGACACCCAGTTTGATATGTCCAGTAGGCAATTGGAACTGTAAAACTGGAGGTCAGCAGAGAGATTAAGACTAAATAAGCTGATTTGAGAATCATCAAGGAGATGATAATTGAATCCATGAGAGCTGATGAGATAACCTAGTGAAGCAATATAGAGCATATTATGTTGTGTGGCCTATATAGTACTGAGACTGGAGTCAGAAAGACTTGATATGAAATCTAGCCTGAGACACTTACTAGCTGCATGATGAGGGGTAAGAGACTTAACCTCTGTTTGCCTCAGTTTCCTCATCTGTAAAATGGGGATAATAATAGCACCCAACCCCCAGGGTTGTTGTGAGGATAAAATGACATATCTGCAAATCACTTAGCATAGTGCTTGGCACCTAGTAGGAGCTATATAAATGTTAGCTATTATATGATGCAGATGTTGTTGATGAGATTAATGATGATAATAGGGTCCAGAGCAGAGCCTCATGGGCATGATCTAGATGAAGATCAAGCAAGAGAGACTGAGAAGGGGGGCAGCTAGGTGGCACAGTGGATAGAGCACCGGCCCTGGATGCAAGAGGACCTGAGTTCAAATCCGGCCTCAGACCAAACACTTGACACTTACTAGCTGTGTGACTTTGGGCAAGTCACTTAACCCCACTGCCTAACAAAAAAAAAAAACCAAAAAAAAAACCCCAGAGAGACTGAGAAGGAATGGTCAGATAGGTAGGAGGAAAATGAGGAGAGTGGTGTCCCAAAAACCTAGGGAGAAGAGAATATTCAAGGAGAATAGGGTGAGTGACAGTGTTAAAGGCTGCAAATAGGTCAAGAAGGATGAGGAGCAGTTTCAGTTGAGTAATAAGGTCAGAAGCCAAAAGGGAGAGAGCTAAAAAGGGAGAGAGAGGAAAGGAAGTGGAAGCACCTATTATAGAACTCTTCTCAAGTCATTTAGTCACGAAAGAGAGGAGAGGTATAGCTATCAGCAAGGCCCATAAGCCTACAGGTGCCCCCAATTTCTTCCAAAGAAATGCCCACTCACTATGATCTCAAGTTGATTGGGAAACTCATCAAATTGCTAAAAGACTGCTCTGATAAATAAAGGCCAAACTGCTTCAATATCTTTGCCAAGAAAACCCCAAATGGGGTCATGAAGAATCAGACATGATTGAGATAACTGAAAAACAAAAATTGTTATGGATGATAAGAGCCTGAGAAGGTTTATATGTGTGTGTGTGTGTGTGTGTGTGTATGTGTATGTATGTGTGTAATGTGTATACATATGTATATGTGTACATATAGTGTGTGTATGTATATGTGTATATATATTTATATATATGTATATGAGAGATGTATAGAGATAGAAATAACAAGATTTGGGCACTCAGTAGATATGTGGAATAAGGAAGAATGAGGAGTTGAGGTTAATACTGAGGTTGGTTGTGAAACTGAGTCATTGAAAAGATTATGGCATCCTGGAGAGTAAAACTTCAGTGTTATCCTTAATTCCTCATTCTCCCTTGACAGTTATGTTGCATCTTCCAGTTATGGCCCTACATTTACCTTTAAAGTTTACTTTCTTCTCATTTCTACTGTGCACCTTCACTTACATTTTCTATGACTTTTAAAAATTATTTTTCTACTTTATTCTTTCTTGTGTTTTTTTTTCTTTTGATCTGTTTCTTTTGGAGGGGTTTAAAAAATACTTATTTATTTTTAGTTTTCAGCATTCTTTTTTGTAAGATTTTAAGTTCTAAATTTCCCCCTCTTTCTCCCCTCTCTCTCCCCAAGACATCATGCAATCTGACATAGGTTATACATGAGTGATCCTATAATCACATTTCTACATTAGTCATGCTGTGAAAGAAGAATCAGAACAAAAGGGAAAAAAACATGAGAAAGAAAAAAACAACAAAACAAAGAGAAAATAGTATGCTTTGATATGTATTCTGACTCCATAGTTCTTTCTCTGGATGTGTATAGCATGTTCCATTATGAGTCTTTTGGAATTGTCTTAGATCATTGAATTGCTTAGAAGAGCTAAGTCTAACAAGGTTGGTCATCTCACAATGTTGCTGTTACTGTGTACAGTGTTCTCCTGGTTCTGCTCACTTCACTCAGCATTAATTCATTCAAGTCTTTCCAGGTTTTTCTGAAGTCTGCCTGCTCACCATTTCTTATGGAACAATACTGTTCCATTACATTCATATACCACAACTTGCTCAGTCATCCCCCAATTGATGGGCAACCCCTCAATTTCCAGTTCTTTGTCACATGTGGATCTTTTTTCCATTTTCTATGATCTCTTTGGGATACAAACCCAGTAGTGGTATTGCTGGATGAAAGGGTATGAGCAGTTTTATAGCACTTTGGGCATAATTCCAAATTGTTCTCTGGAATTGTTGGCTCAATTCACAACTCCACTAACAATGCATTAGTTTTCCACTCTTCCCACATCTTCTCCAACATTGATCATTTTCTTGTTTTGCCATGTTAGCCAATCTGATAAGTGTGATGTGGTACCTCAGAGTAATTTTAATTTGCATTTCTCTAATCAATAGTGATTTAGAACATTTTTTTGTATGACTATAGATAGCCTTAATTTCTTCATCTGAAAACTGCCTGTTCATATCATTTGACCATTTATCAATTGGGGAATGACATATTCTTGTATATTTGACTCAGTTCTCTATATATTTTAGAAATGAGGCCTCTGTCAGAGACACTGGCTGTAAAAATTATTTCCCAGCTTTCTGCTTCCTTTCTAATTTTGATTGTATTGGCTTTGTTTGTGCAAACCCTTCTTAATTTAATGTAATCAAAATTATCCATTTTGCATTTTATAATGTTCTCTATTTCTTGGTTGGTCATAAATTCTTCCCTTATCCTTCTGTGGCTTTTTTGACATCCCAAGAGAACATGGTGTCTTGGAAAAAGAGGAAAAAGAAAGTATTGTGCAGGAGGAAGTGGCTAAACATGTCAAAAAATGGTAGGGAACTCAAAGAGGTTGAGCACTAACCAGAAAAAGGGCCATTCTATTTGGCTATTGGAAAGTGACCTTTTAAAGAGTTTGGCAGGTAACATGAAATAGTTGAAGGCATTTGGGTTCTAGTTGTGTTTCTATTTTTGTGGTTATTGTCCAGCCATTTTAGTTATGTCCAACTCTTCATTTTGGGTTTTCTTGGCCAAGATTATGGAGTGGTTCACCATTTCCTTCTTCAGTTCATTTTTACAGATGAGGAAACTGAGGCAAAACAAGTTAAATGACTTGCCCGGGGTCACACAGCTAGTAAGTATCTGAGGCTGGATTTGAACTGACTTTTCCTGACTCCAAACCTGGTGCTCTATTCACTGTGCCTCATAGCTGCCCTTGTGGCACTATTACTTGTTAGCAACATGGCCTTGAAGAAAAGTTCTCTGGGCCTCAGCTTTATCATTTGTGAAATGGGAATGCTAGATTATATGATCTCTTGGACACTTTAATTCTCACATTCTTAGGTTCTGGCACTGGAGGAAGGAAGGAGTGGATTGTTAATAGGATGATGAACCCATAGCCCAGAAGGGAATTCTTACAGCAATTGTGCACAATATCGTTAGATTTAGAAAAAAACCCTCCCCTTACCTTCTCACAATTCATTCATTCAACAAGTATTGGTAACGTCTACAATTTATCAGCTCATGGCCCTCAGTGCTGTGTGGTCTCCTTCCTCCTCTGCTGTGGTAGTGGCAGGAAACAGGACAGAGGGTGCCAAAAATCACATAGTTTTTAGATTCTCAACAAATTTGAATCTGACTGTTGGCACATTAAATATAAGATCCTTGTCCAGTGACTAAGAGTGAACATATTGCTGGAGGAGCTAAATCATATCAATCCTGACATTGTTGTCATGCACAAAACCAGAAGAAAGAAGGGAATTATGATTAAATGGAAGGAGGGTATGCAGGTATTCCTTAGGGAGGCAAACAAAGGAAACAGTGGAGTGGTTTTTATCATCTACCCCAAAGCTATAAGAAATATTTCATGAGATATAGTATATTGCAGTGCTGATAAGTATTTTCAAAAAGGCCATCATAAAATAATTACATATTATTAACCACAGTTTGTTGCTTCAGAAGAGAAATTTTATGAAGAACTCAAGACATGTCATGCCCTTAATCAAATCACCGTATCTTAATACTTCATAACTTCAATGTAAAAGCAAAAAATGGTGAGGACTGGGAGAAATAAGAGGGAAAATATGGTTCAGGAGAAAGAAATGAGAGAAGCCAAAAACTTGTAAATTATATAAAGCCTCATACCTGTGTATCATGAACACCATCTTCAATTATTTCTAATATGACCAATTTGATTTTCTTTTTCTTTTTTAAAACTTAGATTTGCTGTCTATTTGCAAAAAGAACAGCTCCTAATTTTACAAATCCAACCATCTTTTTGTTTTCAATATTATTAATCCCTCCTTTAATTTTCAGAATTTTGACTTTGTTGCTTTCTTGGGAATTTCTAATTTGTCATCCAAGTTTATTTTGAGTTGTGTGCCCAATTCACTGTCTTATTTTTCCTTCTTTTGTTGAAATAATTTAGAGATAAAAATTCTGCTTTAGTTGAGTTATATGTTTCTTATGCTGTCTCATTATTATTTTATTTGATGAAATTTTATATTATTTTTATGATTTGTTCTTTGACCCATCAGTTCTTTAGAATTCTTCATTTATTGTTATATATAACATGTGTAATATACGTACAGTTATCCCTTCCATATTGTAGGAGTTAAGAGTGTAGCACCCCAACATTCTGGAAAATCTGCATAAATATTTTTGGCTCTCCCTTTGTACCAGAGAAGTCTGAATTATTATGGTATTAAAAGGTAAAATATTTTGATGTTATACAATAAAATGCACCCATTTTACGCATTTATGAGTTTCTAAACTTTTTCTCTGTAATCTGCTGGTCTTTGTATGTTGTCTGCAGCTTCCACAAGGCTCCCCCAAAATTCCCATTTAATTTCTTATGCCAACCTGTGATATATTGAAACCATGATGGACAAAGTCATGATGTGGAGGGGGTAACTGTATATATGCACACATAAATGTGTATGTATACACACTCATATATATGCAAACACTTATATGCTCATAATGCACACATGTAAAGCATATCTACAATTTACATACTATACACACACACAAGTATGTGCACGCATGTATAGGTATATTGTGTGTGTGTGTGTGTGTGTGTGTGTGTGTGTGTGTGTATCAGGCAAGGCATAAAATAGGGAAACATATGCTCACCAAAAGCATTTTCCATTGTTATGGAGGAGATCCAACAAAAAAATACAGACAGAAGAGGGTTTCTTGGGAGATGGTGAGGCTTTCCAGATGCTTTTGTTTATGTTTGAGGTTGGGGTAATGTCATCAAACCCAAAGACATGGCAGAGCCTCTTGGAAGAGATGTATAATGATGCAAATGAGTTTGCCTTACCCATCCACACAGTATAGACCATATGGATGAAGAATGCCTATTGCCCTTATTTTAACATGCATCTGAATGGATACCCAAAGAACCTGTTCAATAATATATGTATCTAAGACAGACAATACAGATAGCCAATGAGCTAGACTCTAAGTTTAAAAGGAAGAGTAGAGCTGGCTGGATTGCTTTCAGCAAAATTCCTTACCCCATGCTTTCCATAATAGCAAATGTCCATCTTTTCAATACCAGTGTTTCTGTATGGTAGCAAATCCCTAAACTCTCACTTTCTCTGAAGAACTAAAGCTGAGCATACCATAGTGGACAAGGAATAGGTACATAGTAGATATGATTAGATTGCAACATGTAACCAATAAGGAACTCTTAAGAAGAAGAATAAAGGATGTCATCAAGCAATTGTATGACAGAAAGAAAAGATGAGTTGCTCATAGGGCAGAAACAAAAGACAACAGGTGAATACCCAAAATTCTGTACTCCCTCAAGATGTCAGGAGACATCAAGGAAAGTCTTCAGTACATCGAATAGAACTCCCTGTGGCAAACTTTTGGGAAGACATGGATGAGAGTTACACAGGTGGGCAGGCATGGATAGGTTCTGATCTCAATTATAGGAGGAAGCTCTTAACCAATGAAATCACAGGTCCATTTGAGCATTTGAGTATATATCAGTACCCTACCTCCTTTGACCCTCAGTACCCTACCTCCTTTGACCCACTATAGTCAAATACCCACAAATGGCTTGTTTTCTCTGAGGACTGAAATGGCCAGGCATGAGAACAATGAACTGAAATGAATCTATAATGCTCTGTCAGCTCTGACCCAAGTCAATATCTTGAAGCCCTTTGATCTCTCATTTAAGATGACAATGTCCCAAGTTTGTCCTCAGACTTGTTCAATGAATCTGTTTTGGATTATTTCTCCCTTGATTGATTAGTTCCAGTACTTAAGAAGTGAATTTAATTTTCTTTCCCCCCTCCCATATTTGTAATCTCATTAGATCCATTTGTATTACTTTTTGGTCCCCTGGTGTGTGTAACAGCTCCCAAATTTGTAACATGTGCAGATTTTATTAACATGCTGTGTGCTTTCTTCCAGATCATTAATGCTTACCATCAATAATCCAGATGTTACAGAAGACAAGAACTTAACACCAAACCCTACAGCACCCCAAATTCCCCAAATGCTAAACACTGCCATTTATCAACACTCTATATTTATGGCCTTTCTACTAAAAACGAATCAAAGTGGTCATATCCTCTTTAAACCAATTACATACCATTCCATGGGTAAAATCTCATATGGCTGAACCCAAAAACTTTTAATTTTACCCCCACCATGTGTTTGTCTTCTGCTGATACTTTTGCTTTAAAAGTATCTATTTTATTACTACATGGTTAAGAAATTCACCACCAAGAAGCCCATTCATTCTGCCATTGCAAGTAGTAAGGCTCTGCAATGATCCTTTAGTTGTGATGAGTAGTAAAATTTGCATGATAGAGTGAGAAATGGCAAGGCAGAGTAGACAGAACTGGCCTTAATGTCAGAAAAATATGGGCTCAAGTCTCACCTAGCTGTGCAACCCTAGGCAAGTTGTTTAATATCTCAGAGCCCTAGGCAACTCTCTAGGATCATAGACATAAGAGAACCTAAAGCTCTAGCCTTTCAATATCTTTATGGATCTCTATGCTGTCATTCAAATTCTTGAAGACAACAAGCCTTTCAGCACAGCTGAAAAGAGAATGCACTCCAGTCGTGGAGGGTAGCCAATGAAAAGTCACAGAGATGGGAGATGGAATGCTACATATGAGGTAAAACTAAAAGGCAAGTTTGGCTGGATTGTAGAGTGTCTAGATGGGAGTTTATTGTTCTTCAATCATTTCAATCATGTCTGACTCTTCTTGACCCCATTTGGGGTTTTCTTGGCAAAAATACTGGAGTGGTTAGCCATGTCCTTCTCCAGCTTATTTTACACATGAGGAAACTGAGGCAAACAGGGTTAAGAGACTTCCTCAGGGTCCCATAGCTAGTAAATGTCTGAGGCCAGATTTGAACTCAGGTCTTCCTGACTCCAGGCCCAGCACTCTAACCACTTCACCCCCTAATACGTTTTAAACAATGCCTGTGTAATATCAGTCAAAATACACTTTTGGAACTGTAAAATGGACCATGTCAGCTCTAGAAAGGTATTTTAACCAAAATCTCCACAATATTAATGAAATATGGGGCCATTCATCCATGAGACCCTGTAGTAGCTATGGCAAGATGAACACCTCCACATCAAAAAGGAATAAGAAAATTAGTAGACATTCTTAAAGATTATGATATACAAATAAACAAGTCTTGCAGAAATACTTTTGGAACAAGCAGATGTTAATTCAATAAGCAGCAATCAAGATTCATATCAAGGTACATGCTTCTGTATTTGTTAAATATAACCAAAAGTGGTTTATTGTGGATAGACCTTTAAAGTGGTGAACATCTAAGACTGTATAAAATGACCCCCAATGGAGGGTAGATATATGCATGAATGCAGTTAAATTATGTCAGAGAAGAAGCTAGGCAGTGGAATCAGAGGAATTTATAATGGAAATCCAGGTCCAGGTAATTATTGTGACTAATAATAGCTAACATTTATTAAATGCCTACTATGTGTCATTTGATCTTCTTGACAACTCCGTGAGGTAGGTGCTATTAGTATCTCCATTTTACAGATGAGGAAACTGACACCAAGAGAGGTTAAGTGACTTATCCAGGGTCACACAACTAGCAGGTGTCTGAGGTTGGATTTATTCAGGTCTTCTTGACCCAAGACCACCTCTCTACCTATTGTGCCACCGACAACCTGAAACCACGAGTTTTCCATAAAGAGTTCAGACTTGGTGGTTAATATGGAATGTTTAAGGAAATTATAGAAGTTATATAACACCTCACTGTATGTTGTGGAATTACCACACCTGCAAAGTACCTAGCAAGACATGACCTGGTGACTAGAATTTAAACATCAGAAGCTCACTATTGATCAGAGATTGAAAGATGGCAAATTTCCTTACCACCAATACAGACCTCAAAAATATTCTGGAGAGCTCCAACAATAAATTGTACTAGAACTGGACCATTTTCATAGATTGAGCTATTGCCTCAAATTTGTTGGATGAAACTTTGTTGGGTTTTTTTTAACTTAAAAGCACTGTTTTAAATAGATAGTGCAAAATCAAAATTCATAACATCTAAGGTATGAATATAATAATATCTATGGAATAAAAACTGTTTGAACTGTGGAGACCTAGCTCAGGAGATGAAAATCATGTGAGAATATGATAAAGTACATATCATTCCTACTCTCCTGTCTGCTATAGTTCTGTTAAGGATGTTTTCAGGGAGACTTTGGAGAATGAGCTTACTTCCTAATATTTTTACTCAACTAAATCAGCCATTTTACCCACCTGTGCAATCATTTGTAGAACTTCAATTACAAAAAAAACAATAGCAGGAAAATGACTTGTCTTTGGAGCATTTATACCTCAACCCTAATGAAAAAGGTAAGAGTAAGATAACGATGATGTTGGAGATGAAATATACCAGAAGCTTGCTATGCTTCATCAACTAATTAATTAATAAGTCAACAAGCATTTATTAAGTTCCCATTATCCTACTATATACCAGGCCCTATGTTAAGTGCTGGTAATACAAACTCAAAGAATGAAACAATCTCTCTTCTTAAGGAGTTGATCTTTTAACAAAGTATTCTAATTAACTACTCTTCTTATTACAAATAAATGCCTATATGAGAATTTGCAGGGTTACAGTTTCAACTGTTACCTATCATTTCCCATGACATTGATCCATATAAATTTAGGGACACTGTTTTTAATAGATGTCACTATACCAAATGAACCATTCCTAACCTATGTAGAATGAAAATCTCTCAAAACAGAGACCTGGCAGAGGAAATCAAAACCATATGGGAAAAGGAAGAAGTATATATTTTCTCCATTGTCCCATTCATGTTTGGAGTTGTTCCAAGTATGCTTTCCATGAGTCTGTGGAAGGTGACTTTGCATGCTTACACTTAAATTCAATTACAAATGTAAATTATTTTATCCACTTGTTAAATGGTTTGTGGAAAGTTGAGCATGAGAGAATAGTAGGTTGATACTTGTCTTAGCAAAAATTTCTATCGAACTCCATAGAATATGAGGATGAGAAAAATGAAATAATAATAACAACCACAATAATAATAGTTGTTCCTCCTATGTGACACTCTATCTTGCCTTCCTGTGCCTTGCAGAGCTTGTCCCCATGCCTGATCGCACTCCTTTCTCATCTCTACCTTTAAAATCTCTAGTTTCCTTCAAAGTCCAACTCAACTATCATCTCCTGCATGAAGCCTTGCCTGATACTTCTAGCTGTTAGGGCCTCCCCATTACCTTATATGATAGATAGATAGATAGATAGATAGATAGATAGATAGATAGATAGAAAGAACATATATGTGCTATTTCCCTGATCAAATGTAAGGTCTTGAGGACAGGGATGTTTCACATTTGTCTTTGTATCTCCAGCACCTAGGACAGGGCTTGGTACAGAGCAAGTACTAAATAAATGCTTGTTAATTGATTGATACAGAACTTCAAAGTTCATAAAGAAATTTACATATGCTATCCCATTTAAGTCTCACAATAAACCTGTGATAGCAATGCTTAGGGCACTAACATCCCCGTTTTTGAGATGAGGAAACTGAAATTCAGAGAGTCTGAGTAATTTCTTGACCACACAACAAGAAGTTGCAGGGGCAGGACTAGAACCCTGGTCTTCCTGAATCCAAGGCCAAGGTTCCAGCCACTAAGAGTTACCTCTTTTATGTTGTTATTAAGGAAAATGTGTGTTCTGATTTCCCCTTTCCTGCAACATTCTGAACCCCCAACCCAAACCCAAACCACTCTTGTTTTTCTCCACCATTTTTAGTTCATTGTGGCCTTTGCCTGTGCTTTCCTTTTTCTCATTTTACTGTCTTTATCCTCTTTCACCAGCTGAATGTTTTCTAACCAAACTCCCCTTGGGATTGCTATCTAAAGGAGCCCCTTGATTGCATTCATATTCATCCAACCAAAAAAAATTACACTATCATTTTGTTAGGAAATTTTTCTCAAAATTCATTAAAAAATTTCAAGACATCTTTAAACAACCTTTCACACATATGCAGGAGGGAAAAAAAAACATTTCAAAAAGCAGAGGCAATCAGTGCAAACTATTAATGCATTACTAATGATTGGATTTTATATGCAAAGAGTTCCATTCTTCCAGGGAGCTTTACATATTTTATCTCATTTATCCCTAAATGAGGACTCTCAGCAAAGATTACAAAACCTAGACTAAAGGAGAAATGAAGAAGCAGTATGGTATTTACTTTGTAGTTGGATAACCTGGGTTCATCTCCTGAGGGTGAGTGGATTTCTGAATGTAGTTTATACATAATTCAGTTCAGTTCAGTTCAATCCAATTCTATTCTATTCAACCTCACTTACTAAATGCATGTGCTGGGCATCCAGAAGCAAAACCCAACAGTTCCTGCCTTCAAAGAGATTACATTCCACTGAGGGGCTCTGACATACATAAAAAAGTAAATAGAACGCATGTACAAAGTGAGGCAGCAGTGGTCAAAAGGAAAGAGTCCTGGACATGGAGTCAGAGGAGGTAGATTCAAACTCTTCCTCTAGTGTTTACTCCCTCCATGACCCTGTGCAAATCACTTACTTTCTCTGGTTTTTGGTTTCCTCATCTGCACAACAATGGGTTGTTGGGTTTGATGGCTCCTAAGGTACCTTTCTAATCTAAATCTAAGATCTCTCTATGATACAACACAATCCAAATTGGAGGGAGGGCAGACATCTGAGAAGAGAAACGTGGGGAATCCAGAAGAAATGTCCTAGGAGATGGTCATTGAGCTGAGACTTAAAGGGAACTAGGGAGCTTGAGGGGCAGGGGTGGATAGAGAGTTTACTGCAGTAATGAAGGCATAAGGGTAGGCTATTATGCCCACTCCACAAATATTTCTCTGAAGAAACAAAGAAGCAGTTTTGGAGTATGTGTGAGAAACACAACCTATATGAAATCAATGACTTAGCCTCTTGTCATTGTCCTTTAAGGAAAACACAAAATGACCCAGACAGCTAAGGGCTGTGCTCCAGAGGCCTCCTGGGATCATTGTTCTTTAAAACCCTGGACAGTTAAGCATAGATGTGCTGCCTAAACTCTAGATGGTTAGGCCTTGTGGGGCTCCATTAGTGGCATTTAGATGCTGAATATTATTGTGCATTAAAAACAAACACCCTTCAATATTCACAGATTTTTAAATATATCTTGGATATGGGTTATTTTAGCTCATGAAGAGCTGTGAAATGCAACTCCACAAAAGAAAGAAATATATTTCTACTAACTGACTGAGAATTATATTAATAAAATATAATAGAAAGAAAGTTACATGTTAACTTTATTATATATTTAAAAGAATTAGCAAGTTGTACACAATAGATTTGCAATTTCAGGCACAATCATCTTTTTCTATTCTATTATGTTATGGAAATGCTTATTTTATTTCTTGAGTTCAGAATAAATAAAAATAAAAAATAAACATTTTTTAAAAAGAGGAATTTAATTTATTACATTATTTATTTATAAAATTTAAAAAATTATTAAATTAATTAATCCCCTCCAAAACTAAAATCAGGCAATCACGTGTATTCATATGTGTGTGTGTATTGTTTCCAAAATTGATAAGTGTACTTCATGTAGAAACAGAACACTCAAATGGTAGTGACAAGTGAAATGTGTTCACAGTATTCTAATCAGTTAATTAACCAATGGATGAGTGTTTAAGTGTCTGATACATGTCAGATGTTGTGATAGATTCTGAGGCTACAGAGACAAAAATGAAATAATCCTTGCCCTCAAAAAGCTGACATTCTAATTAACAAAAATGAAAGCCCATACCACTCTGGAGAATACCAGGGCATTCTACAAATAAGTATTACATTTAACTTCTTACCTAGATTCACGTCTGTAAAACATTGGTTGCATTAAAACAAATATCATAGTATCACTGCATGTCACTGAATATATAATACTCCGTTCAAAATTTCAAGCCCATTCTCTCTGCTTATGGTATGGCAGAAAGATCATTGAAATTAGGGTCAGGAAACCTGGGTTCAAATCCGGGCTGAACCCTTTCCTCTCCAAAAATGACCTCAGGCAAGGTACTTAGCTCTCTGAGTTTCTTCATCTCTAAAATTATAATAAATTAGGATTTGCAGAGAAACACATGAGAAAAAACTTTCTTAACTTTCTTATATTCTATAAGAATATCAATCAAACCAGTCCTTCAAAGCTCATTTCTAAGCCTTACCTTCATGAGGCCTTCTCAATACTTCCAGCCAGCACTGATTTCTCCTCTTCCTGATTACATCCATACTCCTAGAGGATGATATATCTAGAGGTGAAAGAGTTCTCTAGTCCTCTAGCACACTAGTGTAGCCCCATTATTTACAGAGGAGGAAACTAGGGTGTAAGGAGATAAAATGTCTTACTAGAGGCCACAGAGATAGTGAATATCCAAAGTGGTATTTTATTTACTTTCTGTATCATGCATTATAGAATTTGTACTATAAATTTAATAATTTATTGCATGCAGTTGGTTAGGAAACAACTGACTCCAAGTTATTTCTACTCCTTCTTGGTAAAAAAAACTCTTCCTCCCCCTGCCCCAAATTAAAATCAAGCATGTATGTGTACATATGTGTGTATTGTTTCCAAAACTTAAAAGTGTATTTCATGTAAATTCTAGTCTAGTCAACAAGAGTGTAAACTCCTTGAGAATAGTAACTACTCAGCCCACTTATATCAATATCAATAGCTCACATTTATCAAGTTCTCTCCAAAATTCTCCAGTCTTTTACATGCAGAGGATGCTGGGGAAGATTTAAAGTTTAGTTCAAACTTAGTTCTTACCCACATGGAATATACAGTCCAGGACAGGGGTGGTAGTGGGAGCAGGAGGAGGGAATAGCATAGTATACTGCACATAGTAGTGCTCAATTCATATATGATGAATTGAATTTTACCATATATATATATATATATATATATATATATATATATATGCACATATATACACATACATATACATACATATACGTACACACACACACACACATACATATGTATATATAAAGGTTTAGGCACAGAAGCTCCACTGAGAACTGCTACTTTTCAGACCCAGGACCCTCTTCCAGGTATTTTATTTCATACCACAAAATTACATGGTACTGTGGATGGATTGATAGATCTGGAATCAATATAACTTGATTCTAGTTCAAATCCTGATTCAGGCACTTACTAGCTGTATAGGTCTCACTTTAGAACTTTACAACTGATTGTGTGACATGGGAGACACTGGCACAGGACCGCCCAGCATGGTGTGCCCTCATCAGAGAAGGTGCTGTGCCCTATGAACAAAGCAGAATTGAAGTAGCTCAAAAGAAACAGGAGATGAACAAATTTAATGAATCTGCCCCAAATGTTCACGTGTACTATTTCTGAGCCCATATTGGTCTGATCAGCCACTGTTGGACATACTGTAACTTGACTCTAACATAATGATGTCATTTTGGTCCTCTTCAAGAACAAAAGACAACCACCCCTAACCAGACCTGAGTGACTAAGTCATTTAACCTTCCCCATCTAGTAAAATGGGGATAATGATAGCTTTTACCTCACAAGGTTGTTATAAGGATAAAATGAGATAATATTTACCAAACACTTTGCAAACCTTTAAGTGCTATATAAAATTGCTATATAAAAATATTATTACCATCATACATCAAAAATTCAACAGATTCAAGATTGATGAGATCAGTAGTGTCCAATCTGAGAATCATTAACATGAGTACCTTGGATAAAGATGATTGGTTTTAGTTCTCTCAGGAAAAGAGTTATAAACCAATTGTTGCTTTGAAAGAGAGGGTCAGACCTAATGTTGTTAATGTAGCCAGTGATGGGAGTGGAAATCTATAAGCATATTTTTATTATATCTTTTCTATATTTCTTTTTATTTTCTTTATCTTTCTTTTTATTATATCTTTATGTATTTTATATCTAATATATCCAGCATATAATTCCTTCATTTCTTTCTTCAGTGATTTCTAGGGGATGATGTGGTTTTGATTTTTATGACTCTCCTAGAAAATCAGAAAATATGGATTGACATAGTTGAAAACACATGCTTTTTCATAGGTTTTAGGAATACATAACAGATGCAAGCCACAGAATTGGGTTTTTCATTTTCTGTTGGTATTTGCTATGAAATACATAAACTGCAAACATGTTGTGGGTCTTAGAAAACACTGAAATATAACATGAAACAGTATGTTGTGAATTATTTTATTTGATTGAATCACAGGATTTCAGAGTTGGAGAGGAGCTCAGGATCATCTAGTCTAACCCATACCTGGTCAGTAATCCCCTCAACAGCATCTCTGATAGGTAGCTATCCAATCTCAGAATGAAGACCCACAGTGATGTGAAACTCACTAGCTCCAAAGGCAGTCAATCTATTCTCCTTTAAGAAAACTTTAATACAAAGAAGTTTTTCCCTCATCATAGAAACCTGATATTAGGTAGACAACAATCTATTCATCACTATCCTTTGGATCTAGCATTTAGGGGACAAAGATAAGTTTCGTTTTGGACATACTGACTTTGAGATGCCTGTAGGATATTCATGGGGCCACCTAGTAATGGTAACTGAAAGGTATAAAAAGATAGATTGAGTCTCAGTGTAAGGAGACTGTTGCTCAGGTATATGTTGGAATGGGTTGCTTCTCCGGTCCATTCCTCATAAGGATCATTTTGTGTTCAAGAATCTCGTTAAGTTCTTAAATTCCAAGAGATTGATTTTTTTTAAAATGGAAAAGAAAAAGAAATGTTCCAACACCACAAAACATTTAAATAAGTATTTTTTAGAGTCTGAAAGTAGACTCCTGGAATACAAATGTCTTTTTTGGAGGAATGCTTTCTTCTATAGAAAATGGCTCATTTTCATAGAGCCCAGTCGGCTTAATTTTAGACCTAAACATAAAGAATTCAATTCAAATATATCTGTTATATTAAAAAATGGATACAAATTAATTTTAAAATGCCTTCATTAAGTCGTTATACAAAAGTTCTACATCAATGCCCTGTTGAGGTGAACTAACCTCGGATTCTTGTAGCCTCTTTCCTAAAATACAAACTCTAGCAGATTTTGCCAAACTGGAATGGTTTCAAACATATTTCCAATGATTACATGTACCTATTGTTTGAAGACAAACTTATTGGATTGTGGAGAAAGGCTTATTGCTACTTTGTCATTAGGTGGTAAATTCTTGGGACATGATTTGTACAAGTATACAAATAACCTTCAGTCCTACATTTTTGCAGAGAGAAGATTAGAACATAATGAATCATGCATTTCCAAGGCAGTCTACAAACATTAATTTAATGGTTAATCTGTCATCTTTTTATATCAATACTAAATCAGAAGATTATCATTCATGAGACTGGCCAATATCTTAGGTAAGCTTTCCTTCTTTTATGTTTGATGTCAATACTCAGAAGTACATTGATTAATGTTGTTTGCATGGTAATATTTGTCACAAAATTTTGTTTGATTTTGACATTTATATAAGAAAGGATCTTAAGTACAGCTTTTAACATTGTATTTTGTTGTACCAAGTAAAATATACGTTTTTTAAAATAGTGATCAATGCAATGACTATGATGATTTGATTCATCTTAAAAACTCACCTTGCCTATTTCCTCTTGATATTTTCATCAAGGAGATCATTGATGTAGCCATAGACCATTCACTTTTTTAAATTTATGGATCTGTGAAAATGGAACCGTGAATCTATTTTTAATGTCATATTGGTTGGGCTAAAATTGCCTTGGAGGAAGTGATTGGACTTTTGATGATCCCAAGTTGCTTGCTGCAACAAAAAATGCATTTTTACAATATGGATATTATTTTGGTTGTGCTACATGACTGTGAAGCATGGAGCCTTTAAGATGGAACATATTACCAATGCAAAAAGGTGGTATAAAAGACAACATCCTTCCAAAAGGTTATTTTATAGAGCTAGAAAAATAATGACAAAATTTATATTTAAGAACAAGAAGTCAACAATCTCAAGGGCAAGAAATGAAAAGAAGTGGGAAAGGAATCACTGTAGTACCAGATTTCATACTATACTACAAAGTAATCATCAAAGTGATTTGGAACTAATTAAAAAATAGAGAGGACAATCAGTGGAATAAATTAAGTGCACAACATGCAGAAGCAAACAAATACAGTGCCATAGTGTTCAGTAAACTCAAACTGGGGAAGGAGCAGGAGAAGGGACAAAGTAGGAGAACAAGGATTTAGTAAATGCTTGCTGTGTGCCAGACATTGTACTAAGCACTTCAGAAATATTGCATGTCAGTTCAATAGAAACTCATTATTTGGGAAAACTGGAATGTTGTCTGGTAGAAATTAGAAATAACGAATACCTCATACCATAAAACAAGATAACTTTGAATGGATGCATAACTTAGACAGATGACATCCTAAGGAAATCAGAGGAGAAAGAAGGAAAAGATCATTCATATTTATGGACAGGAAAGAAAGAGCATATGACTAAATAGAGAGATGATCATAAAATAGAAAATGGACATTTTTAAGACTTTTCACAAACAAAAAATGTAGTTAAAATTAGAAGGCAAATAGTTAAATGGGGAAAAAATTTGCAGTGAATTTTTCTGATAAAGTTGTAATTTCCAAGATACAAGAGGAACAGACTTCCATTTGTAAGGCTAAGATCCATTCCCCCAAAGATAAAGGGTCAAAGAATATAAATAGGCAATTTTCAAAGGCAGAAATTCATCAACCATATGAAAATATGAGCCAAATTACTAAGAAATAGAGAAATGAAATTAAAGCAATTCTGAGGTTTTACCTCATGACTGACAGATTGGCAAAGACGACAAAAGAAAAAAATCACAAATGTGGGAGAAAATGTGAGAAAACAGGCATATTAACACACTGTTGGTAGATCTGTGAAATTGCACAATTTTTCTGGAAAGCAATTTCGAACTATAAACCCCAAATCACTAAACACACACACGATCACTAAACATATATATGTGTGTGTATGTGTATATATATGTACATGGGTGTATACTTTTTTTCATAGTAGCATCAAAGGAATGTCCACCTAAGGGGAAAGGAAGAAACAAATTATGTTATATGAATATAGTGGAATATTATATATTGTAAGAAATGATGAAATGGACAGTTTTGGAGGAAACTGGGAAGACCTCTATGGACTGATGCAGAATGAAGTGAGTTGAACTAGGAGAAAAATTTATACAATGACAAAAACATTATAAAGAAAACAACTTCGAAAGATGTCAAAACTCTCATCCATGCGAAGATAAACCATGAAGCCAGACGACTTCCACCACCTCCCAGAAAGGTGATTAGCTTAAAGTATAGGATGAAACACATTCCTGGACATAACCAATGTGGGCATTTGTCTTGGTGGACTAAGCATATTTGTTATGTGTTGTTTTATTTTTAGTTGTTGGTGTTAGGGACAGAGGATCATAGATCTAAGCCTGGAAAGGATCTCAGAGATCATCTAGTCCAACTCTTCCTTTCACATATATAGAAAGTGAGCTCCTAGGAGCCTAAGTTAGCTGCCCAAGGTGACTCAGGTAATAAATATGTGAGAATCCATACTAGTATTAACAAATATATGAATATATTGACATAACTCAACAGAGAACAAGTTAATAAATAATAAAATCAATAAAAAGCTTACATTCACTTAGTGAGCTTTTGTTAGTTTATTTGTAAATTTAATTGCTAATTTTTAATTAAATTGTTAATTTTACTTTTACTAAATATGAGCATTTAAAAATTATTAAAATTATGCAATCCTGGACAAGTCTTACTCTTCATTTGGTTAACATGTTTTAAAATGGTCTGTTTTTCTCCCTGAGTCCTGAAAAGTTCATACATTACACTTTATGATTTGCTCTATATAATTGATTTGATACTTGAACAATCTATTAAAATGAATTTTTGAAAAGCTATATAGTGAACCAATAATTATTTAACAATAATAAAAACTAATTTGCGTAGTGTTTTTTAAAGTTTATGAGGCACTTTCCTTACAACTACCTGGTGAGATAGATAGTATAAGTTTAATTATTGCCATTTTACAGATGAAGAAACTGAGGTTATCTGAGGATTAGTGACACAGAAAATAACTATCAGAGGCAGGCTACAAACCTAGGTCTCATGACTTTGTTATTTCTTGCCAGATCTTGTTATTTCTTCCTTCACAATATCTCTCACAGCCACTATCCTAGTTCGTGAATGAATGAATGAATGAAAGAAAAAGCATTCATTAATTGCTTACTATGTGCCAGGCACTGTGCCAAAAACTGGCATACAAATATAAACAATAAAGTCCTTGAATCAAAGAGTTTATATTTTAATGGGGAAAGACAGCATATGGGAGGGGAAGACACGAGAAGAGGCATGGTTTGAAAATGTCTGGGAAGTGTCATGGTGGCCAGATTCCAGGGAAGATAAAACAAGCAAACAAAATAACTTCTTATCAGAGCCCAGAGTCAAGGGCTCCAGGGACAGAAGATGGCTTAATAGGTGGTATGGTTAAATCATTTCATTCATTTGAACTAAACTCAGATTCTGGATAATGTAAAAAAAAAATTCTGGCTAATTTTCAGCCTTAAGAACAATGCATTTTCAGTATTCATTTTCCTAAACTAGCACCAGTAAATAGCAGAAATTATTAGGATTTTAACAAGTGCCTATTATATAAGTGCTAATAATGAACAGGTGCAGGGGCAGTGGAACATGGCACAGGGCCTTGCATTTGAGATGAACTCTGGCATCTCCATAAGTACTTGGCCAAGAGAGGAAAATGTGTTTAGGAAAGGTCATTGTAACAAGCAGTACTTGTGCACCCACATCAAACTGGCTAATATTTGATGAGAATAACTATGTAGTCTATGTGTGTAAGAAAGCAGCCCTGTAAGGCTTTAGACAACTCATAGTGGCTGAATTATTGCCTTGTATTCATTCCTGTTTCCTTTGTGTAGGTTCCTTATGGCATTAGCTGTTAAATCTCTGGGGCTGTATTTAGTAGCTCTGTTTTCTCATAGTTGTCTTCATATGGGTCCATGGTTGAGTCTTCTGCCTGAATATAGAGTACATCAAAGAAGTTGCGAGATGACATGTATATCCCACAGGTTTCTCCTAGAAGCAAACATTTTATCCTTTTTGATTAAGCTCAATCCCTTCACTCTAGGTAAGGGCTGGTCAGTAGTGGATATCAGGACATAACTTTTTTTTTTTAACTTTAAGGCTGTGTAATCTTCAGTTTTTTTTTTTAACAGGACAAAACATTCAGATCTCTCTGTTTGATACTTTCATTACCTGGAAAATGCTGATATTAGTAAAGTTCAATTCATCATAAATACATAGTAAGTAAAATATTCTATCTAGCTTGTATCCTTTTTTTTGGTCTTTAAGTAAATAAAAATGTATTTGAATATCACAAGTATGTTTTAGAGACCTAAATTCTCCAGGTTATCTCATCTATATTAGCTAAAGTGTTCATGCTGACAACCATAATTTGTTCAAGATCTACTTAAACTAACAAGTCATTATCTTTGACCACAGAAGTATAAAGAGCTAAACTTTATTTCTCAAATTTAAAGTTTCCCATTAGTTGAGTGTAGTAGATATTAAAAGTGAATACAAATTGAAATTATGTGAAAGTGATATGGGATAATTTTAATAAAAATATTATTGTTGTAATACATAGACTATTGATGCTTTGTTTTCTGACACCCATGGCATATTAATTAATATCATCGTAAAGGAGGCAGGAGCTGATAAAAATGTTCGCAGATTTTTTTCCCACTGTCTACAATCTCTCTGTCTCTGTCTCTCTTTCTTCTCTCTCTTTCTCTTTCTCTCTCTTCTTTTTTTTAAAATCTATTTTTTCCATATATGCCAGGGAAAGATTAGAGCAATGGCACCAACATGTCCAGAGACAAACTGGCTCATATGTTCCTTTTAGCTCCTCTCTTTCATGGTAGTTCTCCCTTATTATCCAAAACCATTCACTGGTCTCCACTAATAGTAATTGGCTGCAGGGCTGTTCTTTGCTCATTTCAAGGGCTCATGGTTCAGAAGGGGGACTAGCTGTCCCACAGCCATTGTTTTGATTTCATCCAGAGAGACATAAGTTTTCTGTTAAACTGTGAGAAATAAAGTAAAAACAAAAATAAAAACAACCCTCCCCATCACTGAACAGTAATGGGGCATTTCAATATAGTAACATCACAGTTGAGGACTTTTAACTCCAAAGCCAGCAGTGCTATTGCTTCTGGAAAAAATGGCTGTTGTCCTAATCCCCTCCTTATTTTAAGCATGCTTGTGACTCATGCATAGAGGTTCTGCCTTCAGCAGTTCTGACTTCAGAGACTTAACATGAACATGGTAAAATTTGAAGTTAAGTGGAAGGGGCAATATTCCAGATGAGTCATCCGTGAATCAGAGCAACAATGAAGATAGATACAGAAAGCAAAGCACTCAATTAAGGTGATCAAAGGTATGCACTCCATATGTCTAATAGAAGCAACAGCAGCTACCATAGCCACAGAATGGTGCTTTCTATTATGATCCACTGTTTCTGTTACTATATTCTCTAGATCTTCCCAGACTCTGAGATCAATGTGAGTGAGGGGGTGGGGTGTGGATGGAGGAGAAGAGAAGAGGTGGCAGTGGTATATAAATAGCCTTAAGCCAGTATATGAGCATTTAATTGGCCTTGCTGATTTCACTACTTTAAATTCATACCTCAATTTCTCATAATCTAGGTTTTCTATTCATACCCCTCTCATCCCCCAGCTTCCATGTAACTGAGTCCTTTTTGTCTCCCAGCTGAGTTCTTTGTTTTTGATCACTGAGTTCCTTAGTCAGAAACTTCTAGGACCACAAGCCACTTGGTGATTTAATTTTCTGACACTAGATTCCACTCCCACTTCCTGAACAAAACCAGGAACTAAGAACTCTCTCTGACCCCCTATGTAGTTGCGATAGCATGTGCAACATGTGATACAGGGTCTTCATTGATGTCAACTACCTGAGCATAACTTGGGCACCCAACAGTCTCTTTTTCCTCTCACTTAGGTGGACCTTGGATCTCAGATTCAGGTTAATGATAAGGTAGATAGAGTGTTTAAGGCAGATGGAACAGGCAGTATGCAGGACGTGAGATATGAGATAAAATGCAAGATGTGACCAGCCATAGACTATGCATTGATGCCTCTGCCACGGACTGATCTGTGTGCTTTCACAAAGCACCCCACCAACTACCTGACATTCCAGAACAGTACTGCCTTTCCCCCTTTCCTGTTCCCCCTGCTTATCTGTATGACAAAGATACCTCTGGACTACCTGATATTCCAGGCATTCCAGAACCATGCTTGTCTCTTTTCCCCTTCTCCTGCTCCCCTTCCCCCATCTCATCAAAATGTATTTAGACCAGATACCTAACCTGGCTAATTGCTATGTCTCCCATGGGGAGCAAGGCCTGCTGGATGCCTTACCTCAATAAATGCCTTTGTCTTGGAGACAGTCTGAGTGAATTCTTTTCAGGACACACCCTGAGACCTACACATCTATTTTTCATCATTCCATTGTACCACAACATTTTTGGGGTGCTTGTGAACCCCAACATTGAGACTTTTTACTAGTATGATTTTTTATTTGAATATTCTTTCCCCATATAGATTTATATGATTGAATGACCGACCATCAATAGAATCACCAAAGTCTAACCTCATTCCCATTGTCAGATCTCTCAACTTTCCTCCAAATCTGTGGGTCTTCCTGGACTTATGTTTGGTGTCCTGTTTGACTTAACCTCCTACCACCACCCAAACACTGACTATGAGAGTTCACATGCCTCTTGGGAAAAAAGCAAAAGACTGGATTACTCTTTCTACTTCCTGCAGATGTTCTTTGATGAATAAAGCACTTGGTTAACAGATTTTCTATTCTTGAGAAGTTCTTCTCAAAGTATGGTGAGCAGACCTCCATGTGGTCTGTGGGTGGCTTCTCATAATATTAATGTTTATAATACAGTAACATCTATATTGTTGTTTCTGGCACAGTATCATAACATATCCTTCATTACTGACTCATTAAAAGAACTGTCATTCTTTTCACTCACTATGGAAAATCTTTCCACAGTCAAAGAAAAGTGGGACATTTGATTCATGCAGTCTATCACCCTGACAAAAATAGACTATAGACCAAGCAAATTTTATAACCATTGGTCTAAATGATGAACAAGAAGCTCTATTTGTCAAGGACTGCCTGGGTGTTGATCTATATTGCTTCTTGGAGCATCTTTGTCCAGACCACATGTAAGTGATGTTCCTTCTTCGATTTTTATGCTCAATGAAATAGCTATAGGCACTTGTTCTAGCTCTTAGCAATACCTCATCTTTATCATGCACCTGAGATCTGGTCATAGATCAATATGAGTTCAATATGGACAGCAGCTCCGTTCAATTCAATTCAATTCTAATAAATAAATGAACAAACAAATAAATAAACACGCCTTTGATTTCGCTACAGAGGTAGTTTATGCAGAAACAGAAGCTATAGGATTTGGTAAGTTAGTTTGAAGTGGGAAGTTGAGGGATAGAGAACATTGTATTGGATGAACAACAATGCCACTGAAAGAGAAGTCAAAAGAAGGAGATGATATGAGAGGAAATAGATATTTGCAGTTTGAAGTGTCAGCAAAGAATTCTGGTGGAGATATTCAGCAAATAGTAGAAAATGTTCATGATGGAGGGAGCACAGTACAGTGGAAAGAGCATTAACTCTGGATCAGAGGATGTGGTTTCAGATTTGACCTTTGGCACCCATGTGACCTTGGGCAAATGACTTAATCTTCCTGATTCTCAGTTTCATCCTTGATAAAATGAGGAGAAGTGGTGGGCTAGATGTCCTTTGAGGTTGCTTCTACCTCTATGATCCCATAATTTTAAGAATGGAAGATATGACAAGATTGATGATAGAGGCTGGAGAAGGGTAATATTTTAATGTATTTTATGTCATAAATGCAAGTATTCCCTCCATTGATGCAAATCATAATCCAGGTACCTGTTCTTTTCCATCCTCTGGAATTCTCACTCATATTCTCCCATACCTTCTCCACAGAGGATCTATCCAAAGTTCTGAATGTAGGTTTTTCTCTCAGGCTTTTTTATATTTGTCACATATTGGTGACATGAGTAATTCAGGTTGTTCATCTGTTATCTCTCACTCTGGCTATGTGACTGGCACGTCTCCTTTTCTTAGATTACATTTGCTACATTTTTTCTCTTGTTTAAGTAACTTTTAGAAGTTTGCTAAAATTTATTTCATGTGGCATTGACCTTTCCACTGCCTTTTGAATCAAACACAACTTTGATTTTTCAACAATTTCAAAATTCAAAATCATGCAACATTACCAGGGAAACATTGATATAATTGTAACACATGATCTGAAGTCGTTATCTCAACTCCCACTTAAACAGATGAGTTGGATCCTCAGAATATGACCTACTATATATTCTCAAGGATCTAGGGATCTTTCATCATTATCTAATAACAAAAAGTAGGAATAAAGGGAAATTATCAATTTCATATCTCAAACTATATGATAAAGCAGTATATAAACTTGTTATGGCTAAAAATAGAAAAGTATATTAGTGGAATAGAGAAGGAAAAACTAGAAATAATTTAATTCAATAACCCAGTGTTTGATAAATCTGAAAATGTAAATTATCTAGGTAAGAATTCCCTATTTCAAAAGAATTGCTGATAAAACAGGAAAATAATCTGACAAAAAGTAAGTTTAAACTAACATATTTTGCCATGTTGTTCAGTCATTTCCAACTCTTTGTGATCTCTTTTGGGGTTTTCTCAACAAATATACTGGAGTGGTTTTCCATTTCCTTCTCCAGTGCATTTTACAGATGAAGAAGCTGAAGCAAACATGGTTAAGTGACTTGCTAAGAGTCACATAGCTAATAAATATCTGAGGCTGGATTTGAACTCAGGTCTTTATGACTCCAGGCCAGGCACTTTATTCATTGAGCCACCTAGCTGCATATTATGCCATCTATTGCTACAATTTCAAAATGGTTACATGGACTCAATGTTAAAGATCATACCGTAGAAATTAGAAGAGAAACATATCAGAAATCTATCACAGCTATGGCCATAGGAGACAATTCTTAATCAAACAAAGGGGTAGAGGCAATTACACAAAATAAAATAGATAATTTTAATGTCATGAAATTGAAAAGCTTTTGTACAAACACAATTACTGATGCTAAGATAAGATGGAGTAGTGTGAACTGAGAAAAAATAATTTTTGTATCAAATATATCTCCTCAGAGTCTAATATCCAAGACATAAAGACAACTAATGGAAATATATAAGGTCAAATACCATTCCCAATTCATAAAAGGACAAAGGGTGTAAATAGTTTTTGAAAGACAAATTGGAAGCTACAATCAGCTTATAAAAAATGTTCCAAATCTAAAAATATGAGAAGTGCAAATAAGTAAAAGATAATTTTGAGGTTTCACTTAGCACGTATAAGTTGTCAAAGATGACAAAGATGAGATTAGTCAGTGCTGGTGGGGTTGCAGACATCCCAATGCACTGTTGGTGGAGCTGTAAATTAGTCCAGACACTCTGGAAAAGCAATTTGTAGTTATGTTAAGAGAGGAGCTAAAATGTCCATATCCTACTACTCAGAGATTCCACTGTTTGGCATAAACACCAAGTAGATCAATTTCATAAAGAAAGTTTCCAACACATTAAACAATTTATAACCACACTTTTTGTAGTAGCAAAGACCTGGAAACAAAGCAGATGACTGACTATTCATTAGGAAATTACTAAACTGTGGTATATGAATGTATCAGGCTACCATTGTGCTGTAAAGGCATGAAAATTGATATGAACCTATGTTAAATGCAGTAAGCAGAGCTTGAAAAATAATATACACAATTTGTACAACAAGGTAAATGAAAAGAAAAACAGAAAAACAATTGTAACTGAAGGCTGCCAGAGTATAATGACCAAATTATGATTTGGTCATAATGATCAAAGAAGAGTTATAAAAAGGTATCTCTGTTTATTTACAGAAGGGAGAGACTATGAGTGTGGAACACAGCATGCAGCACCAGATTTTTTCAATTTGTTTGTTTTTCTGAACTTTTTCTCCTATTTTTTATTCTTTATGGGATGTAGTTAATTGGAAGGATACATGGTTATGCAATAACAAATATATCAATGATTGTTAAAAAAAAATCCTTCACAATTTCCCAAATGAAATCTAACCTACTCTTTTCATTCTCTTCAAACTGAGACCCAAGTAATTGTCTATCTGCTGTGCCTGATCTGAAGAGATATAAGGATGTGCTAATGCAATAGATTAGCCATCTAGCTGTCGTTATCTAGATAGAGCATTCTATATATTTAATTTTTTCTAATTGGATTATTGAGAAAGAAGGTGGCAGAGTAGATAAAGAACTAACTCTGGATTCAAAAAGACCTAGGTTCAAATCTTTACTCTGATATGCACTGTCTATGTGACTCTGGTAAATCATTTAACCTATGAGTTCACTTAGTCAACCCTTTAAAACTCTAAGGTGCAGAGAGCCTACATTGATGAGGAAATTCCTCACGAGGACCTCCGTATGCCAATGGAATCAGAGAGCAGGTAAAACAAATAAACATCAATTTGTTAGCCTGATCTCTTCTGAGAAATCATATATCATTGAGGAGGTTCTACAGTATTGGAGGGATTGATGCAATCAGCATAATATCATGCACAAAAACAGGCTATGTGGAAGATTTCATCTCTAGGGAATCTCTCTTTATTTGAATCTGAGTAAGAAATCAACCACTATTGGAGTGAAGACCTTTAATGGACACATATTCCCCTGTTTTATGTCTCTTTATATTCATAATCAGAGGGTTATTGGATAATGTCATTGCTGCAGTTTTATCTTCTTAAAAATAATTATACTTCATATATTTTAACATTCATTTTTAAAAATTTTGAGTTCTCAGTTCTCTCCCTCCTTTCAGCCACTCCTCCACTCATTAAGAAAGCAAGCAATACAATATCAATTACACATGTTAATGTGATTTTATTTATCAAGAAATTTTGTATACTATCGGCATGTGCATGAGAGAATACAAATCTTTATGGCTGAATTTTGCTTTAAAAAATGGAAGAATCTCATTCATCCATTCATTTGTTTTGTTAATTAGATAAAGAGATATTTGGCTACCATAAGAGAGTCATAGATACTCTTACCATTTACCAGTGATTCAACAAAATTTGTTGTTGTTGTTTGACCTGTGCATCAATGTTTTTGGCAATGAAGAAAGCAACAAATGAAAGGATCTTAAATTCTCTGCTCAGCAATTTATGATGAGACTATAAGATGTGGTCAGCTATAGAAAGTTGATTATGAAAGCCTGCCTGTTCCCCTGTCATATTTTCATCAAGAATATTCTGTGTGTGTGTGTGTGTGTGTGTGTGTGTGTGTGTGTGTGTGTAGATTATTTTCATGATAACTTTATAAAGATAAGACAGGGAAAGAGGTCAGCCATTAATGTCATCTCAGTTATGATTTTGCTACTGAAATTCCCATGTTAACATCATTCTTTTGATGTCATCTTCTTCTTGAGATAGCTTATAAAAAATGATCCCTCAATGCTTTCAGAACTGTCACTTCTAGCAGAGATGTCCTCTATATGTATTTGGTTAGGTGCAGTCGCTATTCTTTATTTCATCATTCTTAGAGTGTTTTTACTTTCTCGTACTGTCTGGCACATCATAGATGATTGTTGATTGACTCAAAGGCTAAGACAGTCAAATCCAAATGTGATGATTCCATTGTCATTACTGTTGAAAATCAATCCTTCAAGAAACCCGAATGAATAACTTTCATTTTCTTTTTGGGTTAGTTTGATGCTCATGTTAAGGTTTCTGGGGACTTATTATTACCTGCTATTCTTTTTGTCAGTTTATGAAGGTGATGGCACTGATCATCTTTAACCCTATTAAATTAAATGCAATATTTATTAAGTACCTGTAATATACTATGGGTGTATGTGTCAGGTGCTAGTGACACAAAGACAAAAACAAAAACAATCCTTATACTTAAGACGTCTATATTCTACTGAGGGATATGCTATCCTCCATTCTGATATTGTGAATGAATTTGTATTAGAAGCTGATATTTTCTGTTGTTGTCTCTTTCTACTTGGCAAGGAAGATCAAATATTTGCTGGTTAATGTGAGGTTTGGGGGTTGGTTTTTTTTGTTCTTTTGCTACTTCATTATTATGATTTCTATAACTTAGTTGGGCAGCTAGGTTATGCAATGGAAACAGTACTGGGTATGGAGTCAGGAAGACTCATCCTTCTGAGTTCAAATCTGGCCTCACACGCTTAACAACTGTGTGACCTTGGGCAAGTCACTTAACCCTATTTGTCTCAGTTCCTCATCTATAAATGAGCTGGAGGAAGAAACATCAAACCACTCCAGTACCTTTGCCGAGAAGACCCCAAATAGAGTTAACAAAGAGTCAGATATGACTAAAATGACTGAACAATAAACAACAACAATAAATTGGATAAAAAATTGGCAGAAAATGTTGCTAATCAAAGTCCGTGACTTTGCTTCTTTCCATTTTTAATTTTCAGTGCTTATGGCTCATTTGAATTGAATAGGTTGAAGTTGTTGCAATTGCATATATTATCTTCTCAGCTTTATCTTTTCTTTAGATTTTGTTGATTTTGCTCTATTAGAAGAAGATGATAGATGACTGTTGCCCTTTGTGCTCAAAGAGAACCAAAATGACATCACTATATTGGGGTTAAGGTACAGTGTGTCTGACTGTGGCTGATTAGATCGATGCAATCTTGAAGGTTCTATTGCAATTGGGCCCAAATAGTCCATATGAACATTTGGGGTGAGTTGCCTCTAAATTTGCACATCTTGTGGTTCCTTTGAGCTACTGAAATACTGCTTTGCTCATAGAGCACAGTGTCTTCTTTGATATGGGCATGCCATGCTGAACCACCCTGTGCTTTCATTAGTTGGCTTACTTTAGTGCTTAAATGGGTCTATAACATTGTCATTACTATTATTCTCCCATTAGTGCAAATCATAATCTATCCACACCTTATCTTTCAGGCTTTGTAATTCTCACTCATATATTTCCCCCAAACTTCACCACAGAACCTCTCCCTAAAGCATTCAGAGAACAGTTTATGAAACACCTATTGGCAGCCAGGTGTTTCTCTTATGTAATGTTCTTGCTTTCTTAATTTTTATTTGAGTGTTCACCATATCCAGTGCTTTCCAACATGCTTCTGGAAGAAGGAGTGCATGACATACAAGGCGTTAGCATTTTGAATAGATTACAGACCTCTGTTCTCTTTCATTTCTTGCAATTGGTCTGTATTTTCAATGCACATTTTGCCATTCTTCTCTTGGCTTACTTTTGCATTGAAATCAACAACTATCAAGAAATAGGTTGACTAAATATGGAGGATCTTAAGTTCTTCATGGAATTTCTCCAGTTCTTTATCTTTTGCAAAAGAGGTTGACATATAAACTGCAATTATTTTCATGATGGTCTTTGGTTATCCTCACCTCAAGCACTGTAAGTCAAGACTACAAAATATTGTACAAAATGTTGGGTCTTTTAAAAAATATAGTCTTTGTGTTCCCAATGAAACCACCTATATTTTCCTCTCAGACAGAGACTTTGAGCCATATTTCCATTTCACTGCCTTTGGCTTCCTTTAGTGCAATAATGCCAAAATATTAAAGTGATTCAGTGCTGTCCTCAATATGATAATTAGACAGCATCTTACATTCTTTGTCTAATATCATTAGACATTACATTTCGAGAATAATAGCAGTTATTGTTTCTAAATATTCAAAAAAACCAGGATGATTCTTAATACGCTTGGCCTTCTATTCTACTTTTCCAGCATTATGACAGAAGGGCATGTACAGAACTGAGAATAATTTAAAACTTTTATTTGTCATGGATTATGAAGAAAGTCTACAAGTAATGATGTTTTCTGTATCTATCTCCCTTGTTCTTTAAAAAACAAAAACAACAACAAAAGCCAGACTTACTCTTTGCTTACTGTTATATAGGTCATCTATTAATAGTAATTATAATAGAATCAATATTCATGTAGAACTTTGGCGTTATAGAGTGCTTTCCTTTACACTTTGTAAGGCTGATAGCTTAAGTGTTAGGATCATAGATGCAGAGCTGGAAGAAATCATAGAGGCAATCTAACCCAAGACCTTTGGTTTTATTTGTTTTTGTTTTTGTTTTTTAACAAATAAGGAGAATGATGTTCAGAGAGGTGAAAAACCCTGATGACACAAACTTCTGATTAGGCTCATAGTATCATGTATTCAGAGCTGGAAGGGACCTTAAAAGTCATTGAGTGTAACCTCATAATTTTTCATGCAAGGAAACAGCTTGTAAATATCTAAGTCTGGATTTGAACTCAGATCTTCTTAACTTCAAGAAAAAAATTGACTTTACACTATGCTGTCTCTTAAAACACCACCTAGCCCATTGAAGAATCTCAAATACCTGAGCCTTTACTTGCACTTTCCAGTTTAATAAAAATTGTGGTACTTGGTATTTAGATATAAGGTTAAGGTTATGGCCAAACTCAAAATAAAGTTGCCCAATCAAAGTCATTTCCCAATAATATCCTTTTTAGAACCAAGTTTCACTTTATAGTCCCTGTTAGAAGCTTTCCAGTCAATCCCTGGAGACAAGACCACCTTTGACTACAGTTCAGGTTAATTCCTTGTGGTTCATCAAAATCTCAGGTTATCATAGAGAGATATTAAATACTTTATCCAGTTAACCTAAAATCTATTGAAAGCTATTCCTCTTTAGAAAATTGTAGCTTCCATAATGATTTAAGTTGACAAGAAAACCCTATTATAAATAGATATAGAGCTCAAAGTGACCTTAGAGAACATTTAGTTTCTATCCCTTATTTTACAGATGAGGAAAATGAGGACAAGAAAGCACTAGCTAAGTCAAGGTCAGACGAGTACAGAGCAGTGATGATATAATAGGAATATAGATGGAGAGTTGCAAGTGCCCTAGAGACTATCCGATCCAACCCTCTTATTTTACAGATGAGAAAGCTAAGGCTCAGAGATGTTAAATAATTTGTCCAATGTCACACTGGCAGCAAATGTAAAGGTGGCATTTGAACCCTGGTCTTTTGACTCTAAAGTTAGTATTCTTTCTATTGTATCATGAATTCAAATCCAGGTGACCTGACTTCAAAATGGGTCTTCTTTCTAATATGTATTATATGTTAGAGTTAGAATATTTACTGGACTTAGAGTTAGGGTACTCTTGTTCAAAATTTGGCACCATAACTTATTGCCCATATAACTACGGGTAACCTACTTAACTCCTTATTCCTCATTTTAAAATTAGAAGGTTGGACTAGGTGACTTTGATGACCTCTTTCTGCCCTGAATGCCTACAAGGTACGTCTTCTTTGATTTTTTTTAAGCCATGTTTCATGTTCCTGCTCATGTTTTCCATTTACCTTCTACTCAGCACAAGAGTATTTTGTTCCTAACAGAAAAAGCATGTAGACAAAAGACATAAGTATTTTGTTCTAACAGAAAAAGCATGTAGACAAAAGACATATTGACATGGCATTTCAGCTTTAGGCTAGCCGTCTCCTTAAAATGAAGAGATGAGAAGCTACGATATCTAATGTTTAAAGCCTTGCTTTAAACAGTATTCTATGATCTTCTTTGGCAGCCCACTCTAATATTCTACTACCCTCATAAGAGTAAAATGTCTTTCTTATGTGTAATCCAATCCCCTTTCCTACTGTATTTTCTGAGCATTCTATGAATTGACAGTCAAGTCAAGTCAAATCAACAAGCATTTAAACACCTACTGTATGGGCCGGGCACTGTGCTAGGCTTGTGTATAGTTGGCCTTCATTCTTGAAGGGGACCATGACACCAGGGAGATGATGACATGACTTGCAATTGACTTTGATTTGAGTGAGGGAGGGCTGTGCAAAGTCACTGGGCTCATTTTCTCCTCCAGAGCCATCTGGATCCAGTGGCCAGATATCAATCAGGACTGGAGAAGGCCCAGAAAGCAGTGGGAGACCTAGGCCTTTTTAAGCTAAGGTCTTTCCAGGTTCTTACTTTGAATGAGACAACACCCATTCAGTGAATAGACCACTTTAAGAAGTGATCCAAGGGATGGCCCCTTTAATTATAATAAAAAATCAAACTGGGAGAGGAAGACCCTCAGGATTGCTGGCCAAAAGAGAAAAGGTGGCTATTTACTTTCACTCTGAGCCCAGAGGGCCCAAAAAGTAACCATTAAGTGGTTCTTGGGCAGGGACTTATTGTTGTCCAATCCATGAGATCCAGAGTGAATTGGGTTTAAAAGGCTTGGTCTTTGAGAAAGAAGTCCATCCAGTAAACCTCAAGTTAACTAGGTAGCTTTTGGCCACCAAAATTTGTCCTCCTTTGGGCAGAACCCCTCAGGTAAGGGCAGAGAAGGAGAAGAAAAGAAGAGGAGAGAAGAGGGGAGGGAGAGGAGAGGACAAGCTGAGTTGCCCAACTGGAACTGGCCAGCAGGGTCTTCATTCAGGCAGCTCTGTGCCAGGCACTGGAGATATGGAAAAAGACAAAAACAGTCCCTGAAGGAGTTCAAAGTCTGATTGGGGAGATGATATGCAAACATCTATATATAAACGATATAAATAAATAAATAAATAGATACATATATAAATACATATGAATTTGCCTTCAATTTATCATACATGTAGTATATGTGCATTATATATATCAGCCTTCCTTCAATCTTTCCCACTCACATATGTACTAACATACATGTACATATGACACACATATGCACACATACCACACATACAAATGATACATCACATAAATACATACATATAATATGAGATATATATATATATATATATATATATACATATATATATATATATATGTATACACACACACATATGTTAAGGAAAGGCACTTAGATTAAGGAGGATTGGGAAAGAATTCTTGCAGTATACATTATTTTATCTGAGACTTGAATGAAGCCATATACTCTCTTTCCTTGATACCTCTTAAAAAGAAGAAAGAATAGTATCTGTATTGGTGACTTTAGAAATTTTCCCCCCTGAAGTAAGAGGACCACACCCAATGCCCATCTGAGGTTCTTTCTAGTCCTATGATTCTGATATAGCATACTGTCACTTATCTGATCAAATGACTGGAAGATGGTGTAATGCAAGGTTTAGTCTGTCTGAAAATGAAAAAAAAAATCCACCAACCTTCTTTGTCTGTGCTTATTATACTGGTGCTGACCTTGATCCCCTACCTATCACAGTTCACCATTTATCCCCATTTCCTGAATAAGTCTTCCCCACCCCCAACCCAAGACCATCTCTGATGTCCAGAAGGCCTTATGTATCATCTTCAGGCTGGATGGATTCAGTTCTAAGATCCATTAATACTTTCAGTATTGGCTAATATGTTTGTCTGATCTTGCATTTAAATGCATTTCTCCAAAATCGAATTCCCAAATTGTTTTAAATTCTCCATTAGAATCATTTGGGGTATTTAAAAATGCATGAGGGCTTGATGACTTCTGATGGGAACCTGTCAGTCACTGCAGATGACTGCAGTTAGGGTGCTGTGGTGATGAGTACTTGAGCTTCTACATGACTTAAGTAAAATCTTCTGTGGCCTGAGTGATCTCTTAACATGTCTCTAATTTAATGCTCTTATCAGCTAATCCAGTTTGAAATCCAGACAGCATCGCTTTGTAAGGGTGTGGTGGACTGTCTTGGATAAAATAGGGACTTCTTTTAAGCACTTTTCCATGAGAACAAGATGAGGACAAGCCATTTACCCTGGTCATCCAAATAGCATCTGAAATTCAACCTATAAATGAGTTTGGTATCTAAATCAACATGATCATTAAAAAATCAGGAGACCGTGTGTGTGTGTGTGTGTGTGTGTGTGTGTGTGTGTGCATGCATGTGCATGCACTTGCGCACACATATGTGTGTGCATGCTCATGCGCATGCATAACTGAATTAAGTGAGAAAATGCCTTTTTGCCTTTACAAGTCAGCTAGGTGGAACAGTGGATAATGTGCCAGCCCTGTTGTCAGGAAAGCTGGCATTCAAATTCTGTCTCAGACACTTTCTAGCTGTGTAACCACAAGGGGCACATCACTTAACTGCTGCCTACCTCAGTTTCCCCATCTCTAAAATGGATGTTTAAGGGGGATCAGGAAAAAGTAATTAAAGTAGGAGTCAGTCTGAGAAGCTGTCAAGTTCTTATTCCTGAACTCAGAGGACTGGTCAGAAGTTTCAAAATTGTTTTGAATAGCAGCAAAGGGGAATCCCACTGAACCAACCTAAAAATATTTGGCTTTAAAAAAGCCAAAACTTTGCTATAACTAAAATAAAAGCAAAACCAAAAACAACCCTAAGTCTCTCTGTTTTCTGCAGTATATATTATAGAAAACTTTTATAGCTATTTACTACTACAAAAATAAAGCAATCCAGTTGGTAGTAATTCAATGTCCTCCCCCCCTCCCAACTCTCCTCCACCACCGTGATAAATTTACCAATTCAGGGAAGCTGGATTAAACTGAGGTTTTCTACACTTGTGTGCTGGGGATTGGGGGACTGGGATGTGTCAGCAGGGAGAACAGTTGTAATGTAATGTGATTAAAAGAAGGATGTCAGCATATACTCACTAAAGATATTCCATTGTAAGAAAACACTGTCAATACTCTGAGTGGAAAGTTCTGGACTTAAAGTCAAGAAACCAGAGTTCAAATCCCACCTTGGAACCCTTGCCAACTATTTTATCAAATGTTTGACAAATCACTTAACTCTCTGAGCCTCAGTTTGCCATATGTGTAAAATGGGAATAAATAACATCCTTTGTAATCACCTCACAGGATAGTTATAAGCAGCTGACATTAGAGCAGGGAAAAGCTCCTCCCCTGCCTCTGAAGTCAGAGAATAGAGGTTCAAACCCCACCTCTGATTGTTCTTTCTGTCTGACCTTTAACAAGGTATAAAAATTTCCTGGGCCCCAGTTTCATCACCTACTAAACAAGAGCGTTGAACTAGATTGCATTTGAGTTCCCTTCTTTCTCACTCGTTTACCGGGACACTACTTCTCTATGTGCTATTTCTCTCAGAATATGTTTTCTGAGGGCAGAGGCTTATCCCCAGGTTAACCATGGTTTTGGACACATAATATTATAGATTTAATAAATATAAGTATATAAAACATAAATATATGTTTAATAATAAAATAAACTTAATAAACGATTTTAATCAATTTATACAGCAATGATCCTATGTCAAATGTGAGATTAGTATTGGCTCTTTCCGGGGATAGTGGTCCATCACGTGAAGGACAACCCAAATTTTATGTAGCATCCATTTTGATTTGTTTTCCCAATCCATTGATATTGGCTAAAGTTGATATTTCATCATCGCTGCTCTTGGAGTTGGGTTCCACGTTGCTAAAAAAAACCCACAAAAAAATTAAAAGATATAGAGTAGCTGCAAGTAACTAGAAGCTTTGTCTTTTTTTTTTTTTGAGATCATCCAAATGGATGCAAATTCTTTTCAAGTGAATACAATGATCTAGAAATATAGAACAAATCAGCCTCAACCTGATGCCTTTGCTAAACCATAGAGAGTACAGTTTATAATTCTCCCCATACAGATCCACCTCCTGCCTGAGGTTTCCCTTGGGCCTCTCTGCCTTATGCTTCTCCCTCTACATTTTGCAGCTATGAAAACTGAAGCTAGAGATGTTAAATGTTTTGCCCCATGGCCTGGGGTGATTCAGAAACATGATGCAAAGAAAAGGAACTGAGATTCCTGACACCTAAGCCTGTGCTCTGACCACTAGACAACACAGCCTCCTTATTACTCTCAATTTGAAAGAGAGACACTTCGGTGGGCACAATAAAGCTCTCAGGCATGGGTTTGGGGTATTATATTCCACAGCGGGGCTCCTTTTCATCCTGCAGGGAAATAGTCTTCCATTATAACCCTCAACTCCAGGCAGAGCACAGTTAAGGACTGAATTAAGCTATTGCCCACAATTGCAATAAATTGGATGCAATGTCTTTTCGTTTCTTTTGAAGATATAATGACAATACATAAGACTTACTTGAAGTGGAACAAATGTACTCAGCAGGCCGGCGGGAGCATAAATCTGTCTCTGACAACTGTAATAGAGCAAGGCGGACTGCTGCTTGTTAATCAAAAGTTTAAGTCTTAGCCTGAATAACCAAATTCGATTGATTTCCCCCCCCCATTTTTAAAAAGCCCAAATCAAGCCCGAGATTTAGATTCTGCTACAGACTTGTCGCTGCTCCTCTCCTGTTTCTTTTCCATTTCTCCTCCTGTTGGCTCATCTTTAATGTAAATGTACCTTATGGATTGTTGAACTTTCTAGAGACTCCTGCTGTGTTGATTAATTGCTAATGAATGCTAATGAAGGAGTGAGGTGAATATACACTATGATGTATTTAAGTGATGATTGATTAGGTTTAGCATTAGCTGTCAGGAGAGTACTTACCACATGCACAACAAGTCCATAAATATGCACAGGATTGTTAGCTAGCTCCCCCATGACTCTTTCTGGTCTTTTAAGTCAATCTCTGAGGTTCCCTGCAACAGGGAAAGGACTGCCCTTTCAGGCTTTTGTAACCAAAGTAAATTCTGCCCTTAGAAAAGATAGAACCTTTCCTAACAGATTTTAATGAAACATTGATGATCAGTGACTACCTGTCAAAATGTCATTCCTCAATGGTGTATGTGTGTGTATGTGCACACGTGCACGCGTGTGTGTGTATGTGTCTGTGTGTGTATGTACGTGTGTTTTAAGGAAAAGTTAACTTCTAGAAAAGCTATTACTGTTATTTCTTTCCCATTCAAATTACCCCCAAGTTATTCTTCATTTCATTGCTCATCTACTACTCAATGATTATTACTTTTGTCTGCCCACAATGCCAGAAGTCTAGAAGAAAAGAGAAAATGCAATTATCCCAAGTACCTACACTTTGGCCTCTTATAGATGAAAACATCTGGAAGACTGACTGAATTTTTCAGCAGATTATAGAATTACAGATTTAGAGCTGGAAAGGACTTTGGAGGTTACCTAGCTGATGAGGAAGGACAGACTCATGGAATCTGACTTGCCCAAGATCATATAGAGAATAAGTGGTAAAGATGAAAAATGAACCTAGGTCTTCTTGGTTTGATTCCAGTAATCTTTCCCTGGGTCTAGTCTTTATCGAATTCCCTAAATAAAAATGGCTCTTATACATAGGGAACAGCCTCTTTTGTGGGGGATCCTTGGAATTCTTTCCCATTCAATGTACTGACACTGCACAGTCTTTTAGGTGATTGCCATAGAACTAATTAGACTCCCCTGATCTCCAGCTCTTTGAATTTGTGTAGTCTTCCTGTATCTTGGTAATTACAATATGAAATTCATGTCTCTGCCTTCAATTCTTTTTATTTCCTGGATTAGAAGTAACCTCAGAGGTGATAATGGATCCTCATCCAGCTTCAATATAAAATGGTACCTAAATGCATGATGACGTTAAGTTTGTATTAGACTAGATTGCTTTGGAAATCCTTTCCAATTCTGAGACTGTAATTCTGAAGCCACATCTTTTATCTTTTTCCAGCTTTATATCCTTCTCTAATAGAATTTAACAAACACTTCTCGAGAACCTACTATGCAAAGGCATACTATGCACAAGGCACTGGAGATCTGACATTAAAAAGAAAAAAAAAAGTCATCATCTTCAAAGAACATATGATATATCATTATATCATTTTTTATCTTGCCAAGAAAATTGCATGTACTCTACCATCTGACCAAGTGATCTTTCTTTTTCTTGCCTTCCTCTATATAACTCTCTTAAAAAAGGTTTTGTTGAGTAAATTCCCAACTACTAAACTCAAGGCTTCTTATAGTATGTGACTCTTGTGTATTCACAATTATGGCATTGCACTATTTTCCATTGCTCCATTTTCCTTTTGCTATAACTAGTACTACCATTGAAATACTACCCATATATTAACTATATTGTGAAATAATGGGCAATCTTATTGTCAGACCATGCCAGCCTCATACTCAATAAATTCCAGTAATAAATTAAATGCAAAATTCTCTATTTGGCATTAAAGCCCTTCAACACCCACTACTTCTCCTCCTACATTTCCCATCTTATTATACCTTTATACCTCCCACATACTCTTTGATTCAGTGACACTGGCTTCCTGGCTGTTCCATGAGCAAGACACTCCATCTTTCAGTTCCAGTCATTTTCTCTGGCTGTCTCCAACGCTGGGAATGTTCTTCCTCCTCATCTCCATCTCCTGGCTTCGCCAACTTCCTTCAAGTTGCAACTAAAATCCCACCTCCCATGGATGAGAAGCTAATGCTTCTTAATTCTAATACCTTCTCTCTGTAGATCATTTCTTATTTATCTTGTATATAGCCTCTTTGTACACAGTTACTTTCATGCTGTCTCCCCCATTAGATAGTAACCTCCTCAGGGGCAGGCACTGTCTTTTGCCTTTCTTTGTATGCCTACAATGTGCCTGACGCATAGGATCTATTTAATAAAGACTTATTGAATGATTGACTTATTTTTTATTTTATCTTACCTTATTTTTGTATGTGAAGAACAGTCATATGTGACAACCAGAGTACATAACTGTTTCTACCTAAACTACTACACTAATAACTTTGGAATCAAGTACATCTGCCAAATTAAATATTAAATAATAGCAGAAGGAGAGGGTGATTAACAGGTGTGAGATCTTCTCAGATGAAATTTGAAAAATAAATGAGTCAATGAGGTGTAGAGATTCTAGGTGGCAGGAATTCTTAAGGAGGTTCTGAATTTTAAAAAAAAAGGGTCAACCCTAGTATTGCATTCAAGTATGACCAGTTATGATTTAGGGAAGTGATATAAAGAATGCTATAATAGCAAGAGCAGTGGTATCAAACTCAAATAGAAATGGGGAGGCACTAAACTGTACATGGGGGCAGCTACGGGGTGCAGTGGGTAGAGTACTAGGCCTAGAGTCAGGAAGACTCATTTTCATGAGTTCAAATCCAGCCTCAGACATTTACTAGCTATGTAACCCTGGGCAAGTCATTTAACCTTGTTTGCCTCAGTTTCCCCATATGTCAAGTGAGTTGGAGAAGAAAATGTCAACTACTGCAGTATCTTTGCCAAGAAAATTCCAAATGGGGTCACAAAGAGTCAGACATGACTGAAAAATGACTGAACAATAAGAAAAACTAAAAGACTGTACATGAGGATTCCTGCATGCTGCACATTCACTTAGAAAATAACATATTAGCATTATTTCTGTTGTATTTTTTATGTATTTTGTTAATATTTCCCAGTTACATTTTGATCTAGGTCTAGCCATTTTCAGAATGTTAAGAGCAGAGTGTTTGTCACTTCTGAGCTAGAGTATCAATGGACAGCATAACATCATAGCTATGGAGTTTGAAGGAACCATAAATGTTGTCTAGTTCAACCTCTTTCATTTTGTAGATGAAATTGTGGCCTAGAGAAGTTGTGACTTTCAGAAGGTCATATGTAGTGAGTCATAGAGATACAACTCAAATTCAGAGGTTCTTGAAGCCAAATCCAACACATTTTCCCTAGAGCCATATTTAAGTAGAAGCTAAGAAATTGTATGTTTTCACTTTGAAGGCCAAGGTAATCACTATTACACAGGAAAAGGCCTTTTTATTAAAATCAATCTATCTACATAAAGGAAGTAACTTCACATACAGGATGACTTTATGGAGAATGACCTCCCAGGTCCAATAAAGCATCAATGAGAAAACAGAAGAAGTGGACACCCAACCAATATTTACCAGAGATGTTTATTGACTCTACAAGCATAATCATCAATGTGCAAATAAGTACAGAGTTGTTCTGGGGAAAGGTTACTGAATTTGATGAATTTGTTTTCACATGGTTTTAGAAGTTTTTTTTCTACAGCTAGAATTTTAGCTACAACTCTTTAAAATTATTGAATCTTTTTTTAAAATATAAACTGTAGGAAAACCCCCCTGGGGATTAGAAGGATTCCTCTTTATTTTAAGCATTTGGGGACCAATTAAAGTTATTTGAGGTTTTTTTCCCCTCTATTTCAGAGGACATTTACTATGCAGAGATTCCCCTCTCAGGTTAATAAATTATTTGATGGACTATTCTTTTAGAATTTCCCTCCATAGTTCAGTCAGTATCATAAGTATCTTAGATCAATCCACATACCCACAACCTAGTGACTCACAACACATGTTGTCTAGTTGCTAAAAGGGCATATCACACACAGGCAAAAACTGAAACTTTGCTAATAGTGAAACTCAGTTAACAAGTCTTTCCCTCATTATTCCACTTGTCACATTCTGGGGTGTTATTGTCTCAGACTTCTCATTATCAGATCATTAGTATGCTCTTCCATATAGCATGTTTGTTTTTAAAGTTCCTCTTAAAGGCCTACTAACAAAATTTCACCATGTACATTTTACAGAACTTTTATCTGAGAAAGTTGTGTCATCTCCATTGAAATGTCAATCGCCATTTTTTAAATGAGTAACCCAGTAATTAGGACCCAAAATTCAAGAGGGTACAAATGAATTGTAGAAGAGACAGAAAAAGAAATGGCTGGGGGAAGAGGTGGGAGAGTTTCCTCATTAAATTCCTTCTCAGTATTCACTTATTAAGTTTCTAAATGCCAGCAGACAAAAGAGAGAATAAATGGAGAAGCAGTGACTGAGGGGGATGGTGTGTATAAGGCTTGACCAACCACTTAATTTGGGGTGAATCACAATATTTAATTTTGATAAAATTGTTATGGACTAAACAGATTGGATGATTTTGAGATTTTACCTGTAAGAAAGGGCTTACAGGGTCTAAAGTGGGTGGATAGGTATGTCTGCAGGCATCCCTTTTACCTCATCAGCTAATGTCCCAAGTATTGTATCAGAGAAGAGTCATAGAATGATAGAAGCTGGAAGAAGCCCATACAACCCCTCCATTTTTCAGATCATCTGTTATGATCTGAAAATGGACAAGACAGGATGCCTCAAAAAACTATTCTGGAGGTGTAATGGGTAGAATTAGCAAGGGAGGGCATCAGTAATGTCTGGGCAGCTGTATTTCCCGAGAAGTTGCTACCACACTCTGCTATTAATATTGTCAAAGGTCTGTGTTAGATCAGGAAGAGTCACGTATAGCAGATGGTACTTTTCACATGCTTTTTCCTGAGGCTTGTGGAGAGTAAAGATCAAGTCCAGGGAAATGCATCCTACTTTGCAACCACACAGACTCTTCAGAAGAAATGAACTTTAGCTCATGAGGCAGGAGCCAGCTGAAAGGATTCTTGCCAGAGCATTCTCAAGAATAGATTGACAGGAGATTGCCCGAGACATTTTCACACTCCAATCTGCCATCCTTTGTCTTGCACAGAGGGATGATAATTGTGGCTCCAAAGCCACTTGTCATGGTATCATCCCCAAAGACATAAAATAAGTGAAAAACCATAGAATCAAAAATTCAAAAGGCTGGAGGGAAGGCCCTGGTCATCTGATCCAGGTCACAGAATCCAGGTGGATCTATGTCTAATCCTTGTAGGACAGATGACTATCTCATATTCCTGAATGCTTAAGCTCAGCTCCTTCAGTTCAGGGATTATCTTGATTTTTGTATCTGTATTTCTAGCACTTAGCACAGGGCTTGGCACATTTTAAGTGCTTAATAAGTGCTTTTCTGCATTCATACACTCCCTACCAATTTTTCAGCATCTCAGAGTTGAGATTCCATAGTTAACATAACCTGTTTTAAACACCTGATAATTAAGTCCCTCTTTATGTCCAGTCAAAATCAATGCAATTCTATTTTAAGTTCATCTCCCCTTGTTCCCCCTAGGAGAAATCAAGAAAGTCCATTTGTATCAGGTGGCTTTTGAACTGAACTCTACCCTGCCAGCCTATGAGGCTCACTTGACACCAAGACATCATGGTTCATTTTGTGGTGCCAGGGAAGAATCAGGAAAATGGGTGACTGACTTACTCTGGGATGTGAGTGTACTGCCTTGGCTCACAGGTTACCCATGCTTCAGTATGGCCCTTGTGGACTTCGACAGTGACAATGTGAATGTTTCATAGGCACTAAGGGAGTATTGATATCTGCTTAGGTATCAGTACTTGTAGCTCCCCAGGAACTCGGATAGCCTGGATAGCATCAAAGTGACCCACCGGAGGGATCATCAATGGGGGAAAGGAGGGATGCTCAAGCTTGGCTTGGAGGATAGAGGGCACCAGGGCTTCAGATGAAAAGCTATACATATACATACATATATATATATATATATATATATATATATATATATATATATATACATATATATATCTCATGATGAAAGATATATGTGTATATATCTTAAACAACTAACTGAGTTTGAATCCTGCCTCAGATAACTTACTAGTTAAGTGACCTTGGGTAAGTCACTTAACTTGTATGTACCTTAGTCTCCTTCTTTGTCACATGTGGATAATGATAACACATATCTTTAAGGGTTATTTTGAGGATAAAATAAGATATTTGTAAAGTACTTTGCAAATCTGTGAGCACCATTCAAATGCTATATGTTATTATCATCATAGGAAAATTATAGAACTATAGATTTAAAGCTGAAAAAAATCTTGGAGGTCATTGAGTCCTCCTTAAACGCCCCCTGGCTCCCTCTCTCTCAGCTGAGAACTTTTCCTCCTATTTTTAAAGAAAAAAAATGAAGCCTTGTGTTGGCCTCCTTTTTTTCCCCCTCTTACTCATCTTCTATGGTACTTGTACCTTTCTGCTACTTCCTCCTCCTTTACCTCTGTCTCATGTGGTGAAGTGGTCTTACTCCCTACCGAGGCTAACCTCACTACTTTTCAAGCAATTCCATCCTATCCTGTCTCCTCTAACAGATTCTTCCCTCTATCTTCTCCACTCTTTCACTTATTTTCAATCTCTGCCTCCCTACTGGCTCATGTCCTACTGCCTACAAACTTCCCTATCCTGAAAAAAAACCCTTCAATTGAGTCTTCCATCCCTGCTATTGTCCCTATGTCTCATCTTCCCTTTGTGGCTGACCTCCTATACTACGTGGCCCTACTTGCTATCACTCTTTTTTTAACCCTTCATAATCTGAAACAGTTCTTACCAAAGTTATTAATGATCTCTTAGTTTCCGAAGCCAATAGCCTCTTCTCAATCCTCATTCTCCTTGACTTCTCTGTAGTCTTTGATACTGTTGATCACACTCTCTTCCTTGATACTTTCTTATGTCTAGGTTTTTGGACACCATTCTCTTCTGATTCTCTTCCTATACCCTATAGGGGTACCTCCTCAGAGCAAGACTTGATGGTTTGAACACAGACCAGGGTTTTGCTAGATCATAGAACTGTGAGGGCTTGAAGAATCATAAGGCCTAACTAGGACCATAGTAAGCACACTGTTGTAAAATAGTCCAATTGGTAAAACAATATTCACAGGTCCAATTTCTTTCTGGAAAAAAATGCACAAGACTTTTGCCCTTTTCCAATCATCAGAGACATCTCCTGCCCATCAGGAATTCTCAGAAATAATAGCTAGAGACTCTGTTACAAAAGCTATCAATTTATTAAATTCTCTTCTTGCTACATATTGTTATCAAGCCCTGATGATGGGAACACATTCAATTTTTTCAAGTGTTTTTCAACTTAATCTAGTTTAGATTTCCACCTGTCCTTCTCATGTGGTTACCAGCTTAAAAATGATTTTTTTTTGGTGGGGGAGGAGGGAAGGAAATAAGAGAGATAGAAGATAAAAGTAAATATTTTCAATAACTAAACTGTGGAGACCAGGGGAACCTGGAAGGCTGTTTACAGTTGTATGCCTGCAAGGTTTCTAACTTCCTTAAGTCTTACATTATTTCCTTATATGACTGAAGATTTTTCCTTTACAAAATTTGCTTTTCCATCTCTTTCAGTTCTCACTGTAGCTTTTCTCCCCTTGTTCCTGCAGAATCATGCTACTTGTTTTCAAACTGTAGTGATTTTTTTCTGCTATAGAGGGTCTTTGTCAGGCCCTGCAGCAACCTCACACTAAGACTCAATTGCTGCACCTAGATCTAGAATGTAGAAGTACAAAAATGGTGAGGACAGAAAGAATTTAATGAGCTGAAAGCCAGATAACAAGATTGGGAGGGAGAGAAGGTCCAGAAAAAACAACAACATAAAATAGAGGAGGGGGAAATTCAGAAAAAATGAGGTCATAAAATAAAAGGAGAAAAGACATACCTGAAGTTATGTAGACCTTGTTTTGACAATTGCTTGAACAACCACCAGGCTGATGCAGAACCCAGTGTTTGGGAATAAAAGGAATCATGGGGAGGAGTGTCCTCATTGATCCGGTTAGACCATAACCTCATATTAGTTGCTGTGAGGGGGACAACCTGGGAAGGCTCCCAGTGTGGGGATAGGGTGAGGCACAGAGGCCATCACTGATCACAGATGATATTGGGTCCAATTTTGCATCACCTGTCCTTGCCCTGTATTTGACAACCATCTCCTTACAAGCCAACCAATCTTCTTTTATGCCTTTTCCTTGGGGAGTGGGGGTGGCAGTCATTTCTACCATACAGGTACTTGGGTTCAGGATAGAGGTCCCAGTCCCTCTTAAGACATCCCCCTTTCTGCTTCTTAAGGTCTTTCACAAAACCCTAGAATGTTAGAATGCAAAGGGACTAGGGAAATCATTTAGTCCAAAATCCTTATTTTGCAGATGAGAAAACTGAAGCAGAGAGAGGTTAAATGAAATGTTCACGTCCAACAGGCAATTAGTGACAGACCCTGGGCTGGAAGCAAGTCCTAGGCCAATGCTCTTTCCACTACTCCACATTGTTTCATGTTTAAGCTAACTTGATGCCTTCCATTATTTTCCTCACCTATCACTACCCATTAATCCAACCTAGGACAGAAATGATTTTTAAAATTACTTTGTTAAATTATACGCACACAGGGGTATGCTGCTTAAATGTTTAACCTTCAGCACCCCAAAAAGCAAGCCCACTTTAAAGTTTAATATGCATTATTAACATTTTCTCCATTCACTTCCTTAAGTCCAGACAATGAACCAAACAATACATTACAGACCTGATTTGTAGAATTTTCCGATTTCCAAGGTGCAAACAGTCACACTGAAAATTTAACAATTGGCTTTTTTGAGCTGATTCTAGCTGGTTTCAGCAAGCCCTTATAGTATACAAACATCTCTAACATATATGTATATATACACACATATGGATACATATACACACCTATATATATATCTGTGTGTGTATACTGTGAACTTCTGTGACATAAACTTTTTAAAGAATATATACACATATACATGTATGTATATATATATATATATACATATATGTGTGTACATATATATATATATATATAGTCATTAAAAATTTATGTCATAGAAGTTCATAGTTTCTAATACAGTCTTCCATTTTATTCCTGGCATATAGGAATGTTTGTGTTTGGTGATAACTGTTAAGTTTAAAATAAAAAAGAAAATTTAAGAAAAATTATAATTTGTCATCTCATTATCCTCCTTGATTTTTTCAAAGGACTGGCAGAGTGTTACTTTGCTTGGAAAACGTGTCTTTCTTAGACTCCTTTATTTTACAGCCTTTTTTTCCACATCTGCTCCCCACCGCCTGTGTGTTAATCTTATTAAAACTTGCATTATTATGAGTTGATACTACAAAGTCACAATAAGGAAGTTCAGAGATAATGCTGACCTAGATTGTTGAGACCCACTGGCCCATGCTGTGAAATTTTTTGAAGAAAATGGCCCTGATACAGTGATTGTTTTTGCTAAGTCTTACCTACCTCAATTACAGAATGGTTATTAAGTGTTTGGTCCTAGTAGCTACAATTTAATATTTGCTTGTTTACATTCCTGAACCTGGTGCCATTCTAAGTGCAATTCTGATTTTTTTATCCTCTTGGCCAATGCATTTCAGTCATTAGTTAAAGCTGATTCTCATATAACCCCCTCAGCAAGTCTTGGGAGTTCTGCAAATTTCTCTCAAGGCCAGGAGTTTGTTTTCTTCTTTCTCAGCTGAGGTTGTAGACCTGTATTCATTACTCAATACTGATCTTTTAGCTAATCATTTAGTTAATCGATAAAAAAAGTACTTTCTGAGCCAGATTTTTTTCTTTTCCTGTAGGGATCCAATTCTTGTGTCCTCTTCCAATTTGTACTGATACCTTTTAAAATAGATTCCTTTATCTCTGAGACTGTTTGGAAAATAATTATGGCATCCTCGGTCCAGAGCTGGAGCAGACCTTTGTTGTTGTTCAGTCATTTCTGATTCTTCGTGACTCCATTTGGTATTTTCTTGGCAAAGATACAGGAATGGTTTGCCATTTCTGTCTCCAGATCATTTTTTTTTTTTACATTTGAGGAAACCGAAACGAACAGGGTTAAGGAATTGCCCAGGGTCACACAGCTAATCAGTGTCTGAGGCCAAATTTGAACTCAGGACTTCCTAACTCCAGGCCCAGCCCTCTATCCACTGAGCCACCAAACTGCCCTTGGAATGAACTGAAGGCATCATCAAATTATAACATCATAGCTTTACAGATAGAAGGGATCTGAGAGCTCAGGTGATATGACTTCTACTCATGGGAAACTGAATTCTGGGAAATTAAAATGACTTGCCCAAAGTCACATAGATTTTGTCAGAGGTAGGATTTGACTCTGAAGAGAGTGTTCCTTCAATTTTACTCCATTGCCTCCTGTTAAATGGCATAAATTTCTTGTCATCATTGAGTTTAACAGATCTTTTGTTCATGTGTGTTACATTGAAAAGAAGCATTCTCTTATAGCCCTTCCCAACTTGGTTCCAATTTACCAAACATTCCAGCCTTATCAGTCACTCTCTGCCACCATCACAGTTCTAAAGTACACAATTCAAATCTCTTTGCCTTGAAATAAAGCCATTAGAACTTCAAAATTTCTCATTTCTCTGGGAGCTAATCTGTGATCAACAAAGCCTCCAGTGTTATGATGAGGTTTGATCACAACTAATGCCAAGGCACTCAGGCTGTCCACCCACTTGATATAACCCTTGGTGACCCAAAGTGATGCTGTTCATCATGTGCTTTTCTATGCAGCAGGCTGTGGCTGGAGAAGCCAGTGTAGAATTGAAAGTCCCTTCCCTGTTAGTTGGGCATAAAATGTGTTCTTTAGATAGTGAAAGTAGCCACAGCCTGGAGATTTATTGTTGCTTGTGCCCCTGTTTTCATGATAGACACACATATATGCAACATACATATGTGTATATATATATATATATATACACACGTGTACATACACATACACACATACATATATAGACATACACACATATACATGTATACACTTACACCTGTACACAAACACATACATATCTCCATCTGAGATGAGCTCTCCTTGAATGCTGTACTTTGGATTGGCCTGTTTGCTGCTGTCTTTTCCCTGCTAGAGACGTTGATGTGCCATTCCTTTAAATTGTGCTTCATTGTATACTTGAAGCATTTCTTTTCCTGCCTTCCTTTCAACTGTCCCATTATTATACTATATGTGCAGTCATTTAAATAATAAGATACTAATGTGTAGAATGGGGAGGTTGGCAGGTGGTATTGTCTATATTATTCAGCTGATGATAATTATAGCAAACATTTATTTAGTGCTTTAAAAAGCAAAGTACTTTTTACATGCATAATTTCATTTGATTCTCACAATAGCCCTATCATATAAGTGACATTCTTGTCCTTATTTTGTAGAGGAGGAAACTGAGGTTCAGAGTCACACAACTTGTTAGAGTCTGACACTCCAAGACTAGAACTCTATCTGCTAGGTCATACCACCACTCTGTGCTGCCAATGTGGAAACTGTGCTTAGCAAAAAAACTCTAGGAATTTTCACTAGCTATTCCTCATGCTTGGAATGTTTCTCCTCTTCTCCCTCCTCCTCCTCCTCCTCCTCCCCTTTTCCCTCCTCCTCTTTCTTCTCCTCCACTTTTTCCTCCTCTTCTTCTTTCTCCTCCTCTTCCTCCCCCCTTCTCTTCTTCTTCCTTTTCTTCCTCCTCTTCTTTGTCATCTCTGACGCCTAGTTTCCCTGGTTTCCTTCAAATCCCAGCTAAAATTCTACCTTCTACAGGAAACCTTTCCCAATTCTAAATTCCAATGCCTTTCCTCTGTTGATTATTTCTTATCATATATATATATATATATATATATATATATACACACATATATGCATAATATATGTATATATATTGCTTATTTTTATATAACAGTTAATTTCATGTTGACTCCCCTTTAGATTGAGAACTCCTCAAGGACAGAGTTTATCTGTTGTGGTTTTTTATATCCTCAGGGATTAGCACAATAACTGACACATATTAGGCACTTAATAAATTAACCGATTGATTGGTAGACAGAGTCCAAGATTGGGAGTCTATCTGTTTGGGTCCTTTTCCTAAGTCTTTCAATGACTGGTTCACTGACCCAGTGAAGTCACTGATAATATTCTTGGTTCCTCCATTTCCTCAACTGAAACGTTTTTGCTTAAGATCCATTTAAGAACATGTAAGATTTTCATGTAGTAATAATTTCTCTGGGGTGATTTTTGTTCTGTTGATACAGGCAAGAGGAATATTATTAACCTTAATAGATGTCAGAGTAAGAAATGTTGAATGTTAAATATACAGAGAAGCATGGGAAAATATATGAACACATTCAAAGTGAAGTAAGTAGGACCTAGAAAACAGTATACACAATGACTACAAGGTCAATGGACAGGACAGCAGCCACACAAAGGTTAAAATGAACCTGTGCTATGTAATTGAGATGGCAAACTCGTCCCTGAAGAAAAAGAGAAGAAAACCAACTTCCCACCTTTGTCTTTCTGCAGTATCCACAGTACCAAACCGTCTCTATTCACTTTTTTTTTTTGAGGAGGGAGGTATATATATATATATATATATTTTTTTTTATATATGTAAAGCTAATACAGTAGCAATGGAGAACAATGTCAATGTGTTTCCAAGGAAGGACTCCTAATTTTCCAGTGGGAGCCAAAATGCCACAAAACCAAGACTTATTGAGCACCATAAGTAGTCCAGAGGGCTCAGTGGAGAAAGCCCCTATCAGCAGTAGTAGCATTTTCCTTTCCTATTCTCTGTGGACACCTGCCTAGTACGGTGTAACAGCTGCAGGTAAAGTCAACACAATGCATTCATTCTCTCTCTTGTTTCTCCTTTCAGAAACATTTTAGGATGCCAGTCATTGGGCAGACAAATTTAAATCCTTAGCTGAAGTCCGCATGAGAAGAAAGAAAAAGACAATCCATTTTCCCTTATTTAAAAAAAGAATGCTTTACAATAGCTCACTATATAATTTTGTTAATAGAATCTGTCACCTTATGGGAAAACCGTTTCAAGTCTTTCCTCATATGCTTACAATGCTCACTTGCATAGCTCTCCCATCCAAAAGAAACCTTCTACCTGGGAAGCAACTCCCTGTAACTCTGCAGCTGCCTAGAAGGAAGGAACCAAACTGAGAAAATGAGTCAGCCTTCTACTTGCACTTAAAAAAATTAAAAATACATGGATTTTAAAAATCTTAAAAATTACAGAAAGTAAACGTGAAGGATAGAAAATGGAATCTGAACTGTACATTTCTTTGTAAGGCTTACTACATGAAATCTGTTCCATCTGAAGTTTACACAGGAGACTGTTTGGAAGCAGTACATCAAAGTCAGGCCTATTTAATTTCTTCATGATTTTTTAATCCAGTCTCCCAATGCTGACCCTCCCCCTTCCAATCAACCCAATCACTGCTGTGCTTAAGAGAACACATTTCATCTATGGAATGCTTGCCACCTTATGTCATGTTGCTGAGAGATGATTTTTGAATCTTATTTTTAAATACTTGATAAACACATTTTTCCCCCATTTCCTTTCTTCATGTGCCAATGTACACAACAATGATACATATTTCCTTATTTCTTATGTTCTGTTCACCCTCAGCACAAAAAAAATATAAAATAAAAGATTTGCTCAAGGCAACTTTCCCATAAAATAATTTGTAGAAAAAGGCAATGTATCAGCTCAGATTACTGACCAATTTAACAGTCCCCTGCAGGACTTTGCTATGCAAACAAATGCTTTGTTTAAATATTAAAAGGTCAATCTCTTGGTCTGATTGGTGACAGAATATTAGAGAAGGATGAAATGGAGTGGATGGGATATGACATAAGGCCCCACTATGGCTGGTGTCACAACTGATGGTCTGGTTCTAGAAACAGCATATGCCAGTTTTCCTGACCTAAGGAATTTTAAATTTGTTTTTGTTTTTAAAAGCCACTCAGAGGCTATACTATAGAATAGGGAAATTGCTTCCAGGAGATTTCTTGTTGCACAGTGACAAAAGGATTATCAACTTGGCTGGTGAATCCCAAGTTGACTCCCTGGACCTACTCTAGAGCATGGGCCAAAAGTTTGGACTTATGGTTAATTATCAACCAGAACTTTAAAGCATCAAGGTTAAATGAGAAAAAAAAAGTAGTATTCTGGCTGTATCCTGCCACTACTCTCCAGCTATGTCAACCTTATCTTGGATGGTGTCAAGCATCTTAAATAAGTGATAAAGTCTGAGGTTTTCATAACTTTCCCAAGAGCTTGATCAGGGGAGTTCCCTAATTAGATGAAGAAGCTTAAAGAACCATGAGTCTTCATTTGAGACTTCGGAAAACATTTTCCCATAGAGGGTATGAACAAGCCAATTGATCCTTTTATAAGAAGATAAGATCCAATTCTTGTTAAAACCTCAGGGCCTGAGGCTGCCCCAAGATGAATTGTTTGGTTTTGAGTCACCTGTTGGGGCCCCAGAAACAACCACTTATCTAGGTTTAGCCCAAGTTACTGAGACTTAATCAAGAACTTGACTTTTGTCTTTTTATCGAGATACCAGTAGGTATATTTACATCCTTTATGGAGAAGTATTTTCTTTTTTTTCATTAATTTATTTTGATTTGATTTATTATGATTCAATAAGCTTTTCAGTTTTAAATTTTTCTCCCCCTCCCTTTTCACCTCCCTCCCCAAGACAGCTCACAATCTGATATGGGCCGTACATATACATTCCTATTAAACATTTTCACATTAGTGATGCTGTAAGAATTAGAACCAATAGGAGGAACCACCAGAAAGAAGAAACAAAACACAACAGAAGGAAAATATAACAAATAGTATGTTTCTATCTGCATTCAAACTCATTGGAGAAGTATTTTCAAAAAGTCCTAGTCCCCCAAAAATGTCTCTGGGAGTAAACAGCACCAGTTTCAATGTAGGGGGCCCTGACAATCAGAAAGCATAGTAATTTCTCTGTCTCTGATTCTGTCCCCAGCCTAGAGAAACTCCATGGTCATCTTTAAAACAAAGCTTATGTATGCCACATATCTACAGTCTCTTCAACATGTGATTTTAAAGAACTATACAACCATTGTCTAAAACTGAGAAAGTACTCTACCAGACTCTTTTTAAGAGGGAAATACAATCCCAATACCTAAATCAGGAAAGGAAAAAACCAAGAAGGAGTACCAGTGGCTAAAATCACTAATGGATATTGGTTCAGATATCTTAAATTAAATTCCATCAGCAGTGACTGACCCACAGGTAGCTTAACACTAAGTTCTGAAAAAGGACCAGATCCTTCAACAGCTTCTTCTGCGTCCAATCCCTGTTGCTTGCACTGGTGTTCCCAATAAATGATATTATCTACTGCTTTCTTTTCTTCTATAGTATTTGCCTTAATATTCACTTGCAATCTGCCTTCTGAAACCATACTGTTCATTGCTGTTGTGCTGTGGCTCACTAAGTTTCTAGATGAATAGAAAGGATACACTTTGGAACTTTGTTGGTGATTTTGTATCTAAGGAAAGATTATTGTCCTGTAGAAGAAAGGAAACACACATTTATGAAGCATCTACTATGTGCTAGGTACTGTGCTAAATGCTCTGCAGATATTTAATCCTCCCGACAACCCTGAAAGATCAATGCTATCATTGGTATCATTAGGCAGTGAGGAAACTGAGGCAGACAGAGGTTAAGGGACTAGCCAGGGTCATACAACTCATATCTTCTGACTGAAAATCTTGTGCTCTATCCACTGTGTCATCTAGCTGCCTTAACTATCCTGAATGAATGCCCTCATCCAGCATGAAAACAAGGATTTCTATATTGGGGAATTTCAGGGACATAATAGAGCTAGAATTCAGCAAGGCAGATGACAGAATTTCTTACAACACCGTGGTACACAAGATGGAGAGATGTACCTTGGTTGCTAGTACAATTAAGTGAACTCAAAACAAGCAGACTGGTGGGATCCAAGGAGGCAATAATGCACAGCAGAAAAAAAGTTGAGGATCGAATCACAAGACATTCAGTTCTAGCCCTGTCACTCATTAGCTATGTCACTGTTGGAATGTTACTTCTCAGAACCTCAGCTATAAAACGAGGGCTCTGTTATAGGAGATTTTTAAGATGCTTTAAGAAGCTTTAGCAGTCTATGGTTCTACCTTTGATTAGAGGACCTGTAGGGTCACTTCTAGCTGGTTCTAGACCAATTTGAATGGTTATTGATAAGCTGGAGAGTATAAAGAGGACAATCAGGAGGCTGAAGGGCCCCAGGTTCCTGTCATTCCTCTCCAGGATTCACTCCAGACTATCTTTACCATGACCCAGAAACCTCTTCATGAAAGTTCAGTCCAGCCCTGGAATTTACATACTAGTAGCATCCTCCACCTCAGCCTCTCTCTCTGATTGGATGACTCCGGCTAGAACTTCCATTTAAAGATGGCAGCCATGTCTCATTTCTTTCCAGGCCATGCTCTTGATTTTCTCTCCCATGCCCACTCTGCCTTGAACTCCTTCTATGTGTTGTCTTCCCCATTAGCATTGTAAGCTCCTTGAAGTCAGGAACTATCTTTCTTCAGTTTCATTTGTATTCCAAGCATTTAGTAAAGTGCTTAGTACTTTACAAGTACTTAATAAGTGCTTGTTAGCTAACTTTCATATAATAACAATGATGATGATAATACCCAACATTTATATAGCACTTTAACATTTACAAGGTGCTTTACATATATTATTTCATTTGACTCTTGCAACTACTCTCTGAGGTATGTACCATAGGTATTTGAATCTTAATTTTGCATATGACCAAATTGAGTTTCAGAGAGGTTAGGTAATTTACCTAGCTAACAAGTAACCAGGGATGTTTAGCCCATAGAAGATTTAGTGGCAGGAGGTAAAGATCAACAAATATTTGAAGCACCTATATAGAAGAGGAATTAGCCACGTTCTGCTTTGCCCCAGTAAGCAATATTAGAAACAATGTCTAGAACTTGCCTAAAGGCAAACTTAGGTTTGATCTCAGGAAAACTTCCCAATAATTAGTCATTTAAAAGTAAAATGAGCTGCTTTGGAAGGGAGTGGGTTTCCCTTCACTGGAGGTCTTCAAGCAAAGGCAGTTTAACTGGTCAGGTAATTTGTAGAGCATATTCTTGTTCAGGAAGGGGGCTGGAGAAGATGGCTTGTCCCTTCCAATTCTGAGATTCTTTGATAATCTTAGACTGTCATCATTACAATCTGAAACAAAAATGATGAAATGTCCAGGTGTTCTGTACTTGGCTATATTCTATCCAATCTTTCATCTCATAAGGGAAAAAAAATAATTAGAGCTAGAAAGTATTTTTGTGGTCTTCCTACCCCTTCACAAGGAGGAAACTGAGGCCCAGAGAGTTTAAGGTCACACAGGTTTCTCCACAGTTAGAATTTGAACCCAGACACTCCAAATTCAGCATGTTTTCCACTGTGCCATACACACTGCTTTAGAGATGTTAAAAAAAGAAAAGTAAAGGAATGCATTGCCTCAGAGGTAGTGAATTCCCTATTATTAAAGGTATGTGGATGGAAGCTATGTCACCACCTGCAGGAAATGTTCAAATCAGATTCATAACTTGTGCAAGAGTCGGCCTAGTTAATCTTTGAGTTTTCTTTTAATTTTAAGGTACTGTGATTCTAATCTCATGGGAGTCATGGCTTGCTTAGAGGATGCATCCTTCTTGGTACACTGTCCGCATATCTATATATCTATATATCTATATATCTATATCTATATCTATATATCTATATATCTATCTATCTATCTATCTATCTATCTATCTATCTATAATTTTTCCCCTGTCTACCTTAAGCTATTATGCCTTCAGTTTGTCTAATATAGTCTGACTTTACCTATTTTTCCCTGAGTTCCAACCCCAAATCATGTTAATGCTAGATTGGTAGTTTTTTTTTCCTTTGAGCCAGGCCCTAGAAGACTTATTTCTCTCTCATACCCCCTGGAGTTCACAGTGCCTTGTAAGTAGAAGTCAGTTGATAACTGTTTGCTGAACTGAATTGAATCACGTGCTTATTCCCATATAAAGTAGGCAGAGTCAATCTTTCTATTATAATAGAATTTTGCACATGTATCTAGAAATTACATTTCTTGTATGTAGGACACAGAATGAAACAAACCTTAGCTCAGCCTCTTAATGAGGAATTAGCAAGTAAAAAGTGGTGCTTTGAATCCCTGCGGTCAGGTTTCCAGGTAGGTTTGCCTTACCTTAACATTACTCAACTCTTTCTTCTGATGATATTTGGTTTGGTGTGTGTTTGGGGAGCTTAAGTGAATTTGGTTTAGGTGGTTAGGATATTTGAGGTAAGGACGAATGTTGAGAGTTTAAAGCTAATTGCTATTTCACAGAAAACAGAAAGCCTAGTCAAATTCTTTTTTGCCCACCTACTTTCAAGTTATTTCATTGTGGAGAGTAACTATTACCTAGACAGGGACTAGGGAAAGCACTTACTGAAGAAGACTAATCCTTTTAGGGAATCCTTCTGACCATAATCATAAAACACAGTTCCCAAGAGCCAGCCTCTGAAACACAGAAATCACTGTATTATAACTTGCACTGGTCCACTGATTCTTCCCACCCCCCCTCATTTTGATGTTCCTGAAAAGATACCATAGGATTCCTCATAGACTGTATGTAAATGAAATGTTTTATCGGTTTAATTATGTTTCACATGACTTAGAAGAGTTTTTCATTTAAAAGAACATTATTGTACATCATTTTTGGAAAAGAGGATAACTTTTGTAAAGTTCATAAACATCTCTTGGGTTATTTTTTTTTATCTAAATCTAGATTTTCATATATTGTGTTAGCTTGAAATAGGACCTACCTGTCATGGTATTTGGGGTATTTTATTTGCAGCTTATTTCTGATTTGTCAAATCTTATATTTTGTTCTTTCATCTGTGGAACAAAAGCTACATTATCTTTGGAAAGTAAAAAACAAAACCAAAAAACAAACAAAAAAACCAAACCAGAGCTTGAATTGAGTGATATGTTAAACTTAGAACATTTACCTGGTAAATATTGATACACTGAAAGTTCCAAAGCTACTTAAAGACAGAGGCTATTTTTCTTCTTGTCTTTGTATTTAGCGCTAGTGGTACTCGTTGCTGTTTCATCTTCTTGTCTTGTCTTGTCTTGCCTTAGCTTTCTTGGCTTGTTTTGGAGAAGTGATGAGGACTCATCTTTCCTTGACTTCCATTGGAGGTAGGAAACAGAACACAATGTATAATCTCTTCTTTTTCCCCATTCCTTCTCCCTCTCTTTCACCCTTCCCTGGTCCGGGAAGGGAACATTCAGCTAAACTAACCAATGCATTGAAAAAGTCTAATATTATATTCATTCCTCCACAATCACAGTCCCCACCCCACCCCCAATCACCACTTCTGAAAGAAGGAAGGTAAGGGCATTCTCAGATCTTCTCTTTGACGCCAAGTTCAAGCACTCACATTCCGCGGCTTTAGCTCTTGAACCCCTTTTCAAATGCCTTGGATCATTACCAGCAATATCCTGGCCAGGGCTTCAAGAGGAGCTATAGTTGAAGCTACATTAAACATAACAAGATGTCTCTTTCCAGGACCATTCACCCCAGCAAAGACTGACAAGTTTGCCTAAGTGAAAACAGAACACGATTCATTCTATTAATGATAGGTCCCAAAGCAGCACACAAGTCATTGCTCTAAATTAGGTACCTGTGCTTTTGTATAGTTCCCCAAATGGCAAGTTACTTTCCTCACCAGCTTCTGGAATACAAGAGCATTACACTGGCACTTGTAGGGGCAAGACCGCCTCTACCATCCCTCTTCAAGTACTCCCCCCCCCCAATAAAAACCCAACCTCTTTTTTACTTTGCAAAATCAGTAAGTTCCAGCACGCAAGCTCTGAGAGCTTTGGAAATATTTATGATCTCTTTTTTTTTTCCTCAAAATCTTTCAGTCTGTTAAAGCAAATGTTTGTACCTTCCCCTTTCCTTTGCCTGCATTTCAAACCTTGGTATCCACAGTTTCAACTTTAAGCTGTATTTATTGGTCTCTAGCTCCCACCCATTTGCTGTAGAAAGGGTTGGAAACCACTGCTTATGCCAAGGCTGTGATTTGACTCAACTGCTTCCTAAACACATTCAGCATGTAATAAACATGGAATGACTAGGTATACAATTGATATTTTGGCATTAATATCTTACCAAATTACCTGCTCTCTATATAATGTGTATTATATATAAAGCACAATTCAAAAAATGGTTGGATTAAAAAAATGTCTCTTTATCATCGGGGTTATCTTGTAAGTCTGGGCTAAAAACCTATAATTCAATAGCTAGAGAAATGTAAGAAGTATATTTTTACTTTTCTCATTCCTGTAGGAAAACTAGGAAGAACAAGTAAAGGGACATAGCAAAGCTAATTTTTCTTTCATCTCTGGTACCTGATTACAGTCAGGTACTCAAAACAGTTCTATTTAGTTTCTTCTGAAATCCTTTAGAATTTTAAAAAGATATAATCTAAGCCAGCTGTTTTCTCTGAAGAGCAGCCTGGAAAAGAAATATTGTTTAGTTAATCCTTTCCCAAGCCCATACATTCTTGGGGTTAGGCCCACTGAAGCTGGGAATGATTCACGTACTTGTTTATTCCAAAAACGTTCTTGTTTCTTTTTTTATTTCTTCTCCAGAAACCAAACTGTTTCCAGAATAGCAGGTAATAGCAACATATCCAGGTAATGCCAATCATATTTGGACAAATGGATTTTTTTCAAGCTCAGGTTTGTTTTTCTTTTAAAAGCATTCTGCTTCAAGTTAAATTAAAAATACTGTGATGATGACGATGATGATAAATAAATCCTGTAGTACAGCTTAATGCTGATTTCTTCTTGACTCTACTTCATTTAGATCTGTTGTCTCCTTCAGAAGATAAATCAAATCTCCATATACATTTTAAGATAAAGGGTGATTCTGCCTAGTAGTATAAAATTCTGCCCTTGTTTCAGGCTTACTTTCTCATCTATAGCACTGATAGCAAAAACTTTGGCTCTAAGGTTCAGAAATTATTTCTTTGGCTTTAATTAGATTCATATAGGGCCCAGATTCTGGACTGGGAGATATATAAGATAAGAACCGTACACAAGAACATGTGGTTTTCATTCTACTGGGATACATGTACTCTAGACTTGGTACAATGGAAAAACGCATTGCTTCTCTAGTCAGAGGACCTAGGTCCAGATCCTACCCCTGACCTTTTATAAGTCACATAAGCTATTTGGGCTTTAGTTTTCTCATTTTTAAAGTGAGGATCTTAGATTAGGTGGCCTGTGAAGTCCTTTATAAGGCTAAATCTCAGACCCTATGACTCCATTTGGTGCAAGATCGCCTTAAATCATATGGTGAAATCAGAACTAATAAGACACTTATAATAGTGAATGAAATTATGAGCATATTTAAGTAATGTGACAGATAATCCAATTTTAACAAATCAATGAAAGTTTTATATTATAGAAACCATCAGTATAGCTGAGCTCTAGCTTAGTGTTGGATGTAGACATAGGTATCTAAGATGAGTGTCATGGTATGCTATTTTCCAGCAATAAAGTTGTCCTTCCTTAATACTTTGTGACTAAGCTGGAGCAGCTTTTCATTTTAAGTCATCTATGACATGAAGAAGTCAGGATTGTTAAGGTCTTTAACTTCTAGATTTTGAAATATAAGTCTATGCTGAGGAGCAAATTACTAGCATGTTTTCTAGTTAAATCAAACACTGGACAGCTAGAGCTGTAAAATTGGCAATAAAGTTTTAATGCCATGCCATAAATAGAAATTGCCGTATGGACTGGTAGAAAAAAGACAGTTCTTCATCACTTATTGTTAACTTATTTCTGGCTTGCCAACTCTCTTTCCTAACACTACATACTGATGATGATGATGATGATGATGATGATGATGATGATGATGAAAATGATGATGACAATAATAAAAACAGTTCATATTTATATAGCAATTTAAGGTATGCAAAGTGGTTAACATGCATACATTATCTCACTTGATCTTCACAACAATGCTGTGGGATAGGTGATATCTCTCCTATACATGTAAGGAAACTGAGTGTCACAGAGGTTCAATGACTTATTTAGGGTTACATGGCTACAGTGTTTGAGGTAGCATTTTAACCCAGATCTTCTGACTCTGTGTCCAACATAAGCATAATCAGAACTTCAAGACTCTGAGGTTCCTTGATTTGCATTGATATGGCTACTTCATCCAGTGATGCATATTGTAATCCCTCTCTTGAGCATCACCAATGGAACTCTGGACTTCTCCACCTGAATGTTCTATTGCACGCCAATCTCAATACATATAAAACAGAGCTCACTACTTTCTCTCTGAAACTACTTTACTTCCTAATTTCCCTGTATCCACTGAAGGTTCATACTTCAGTTATCCTTCACTGTTCACTCTCCCTCACCACCCAATATTCGTCCAATATGTCTTTCCCCTGCATTCCACTCACAAGGTCACAGTTCAGGCCCTCATTATTTCTAACTTACATTAATACAATAGGTAGGACAGTGTGGTTCAGTCAGTTGATCAAGAAATATTTATTAAGCACTTACATGTCCCAGGCGCTACACTAAGCGCTGGGGATACAAAAAGAGGTAAAAGACAGTCCCTGCCCTCAAGGAGCTTACAATTTAATGGTGGAAGACAATAAGGAAATACGTACAAATAAGCAATATACAGGAGAAATAGGAAGTAATTAGTAGAGGGAAGCCACTAGAATTAGGAAAGATTGACAAAGATTTCCTATAAAAGGTAGGCTTTTGCTTGGGACTTAAAGGAAGCCAGGGAAGTCAGGAGGCAGAGCTGAGGAAGGCATGGGGGACAGCCAAAGAAAATGCTTGGAGCTGAGAGATGGAGTGTCTTGTTCCTGAAATAGCCAGGAGGCCAGTGTCATTGGATCAAAGGATATGTGTTGGGGAAGAAGACTTGAAAGTTTTTGTTTTGTTTTACATAAAGCACTTTTTTAATTAAAGAAATTTTGAAGAGATATACAATCAGATTCAAGTTGTACAGTTTACAAGCATGGAGGGGAGGGGGAAAAGTCATATTTAACAGACTTGCCATCAGGTGGATTTCTTCCTGATGGTGCTGATGCTACTGGACTGGGAATAGGTGTAGCAGGGACAGGGGCAATGAAGGTCTTTCAATGTCAAACAGAGCATTTAAAAACATTGATCCTGGAGGCAATAGGGAGCCATTGGAGTTTATTGAGTAGTGGGGCAATATGGTCAGACCTGCCTCTTACAAAATCACTTTGGATGGCTCAGAGCAGAGAGAGACTTAAAGCAGACAGACCTACAGGGAAGTGATAAGGGCCCGCACTAGAGTTGAGACAGTGTCAGAGAAGAAAAGAGGACACATTGGAAAGATAGTGCAAAAGTGAAATTGACAGGCCTTAGCAAGACCTTGGATATGGGTGGTGGGAGGTGAGAGATTACGAGGAATCCAGGATGATTCCTAATTGTGAACCTGGGGAACTGGGAGGCTTGTGCTGCCCCTTGTAGAAATAAGGAAGTTAAGGTGAGAAGGAGGAGGGTTGAGGGGAAAATATAATGAATTCTGTTTTAGACTTGTTTAGTTTAATATATCTCCTGGACATCCAGTTGGAGATTTCTGAAAGGCAGCTGGAGATGTGAGATAGAAGGTCAGCAAAGAGGCTGGAGCTAAATAAGTAGATTTAAGAATCATCAGTGTAGAGATGGTGCTGATGAGATCACCAAGTAGTGAAATAGTATAGAGAGAGAAGAGAAGAGAGCCTGAGACAGAAACCTGAGGGACATCTATAGGTTAGAAGGTGTATAGTTCAGAAGAAAGAGGAATCAGAAGCTTCGAGTTCAAATCTAGGCTCTGTCATTGACTACTCTTATGATTTTGAATAAGTAATGAATTCTCTGGGCTTCAATTTTCTTATCTGTCTAAAAGAGGGGGTTAGATTAAATTACTTTTGAAGTCCCTTCCACCTCTAAATTTATGATTCTTCTTCAATCTGTCATCATGTCTCCACTGGAATATTGCAATATCTTTCTTTCTTTTTTTTTTTAATAATTTTTTCTTGATGTCTTCTGTTTTTTGCATCATCATAGTTTCCCCCAGTATTCCTTCACCTCCCTTCCAGAGAACCATCCGATATACCAAAGACTATATTTCAAAGACAAAAAAGGAAAAAGAAGAAAAAAATCATTACAATTGATCCATATGTTGAACAAGTCCTAAAACATGCACTACGTTCAATGGGTGAACACCTGTGGACCTCCCATCTCCATGAAGGGGTGTGTTGTGGGTGTCTTTTCATATTTATTTACTGAGTCATGCTTGATCTTCATAATTTTATTCCATTCACTTTTGATTTTTATGCTTGTGTGGTTGGTTGTTTTTTTTCTGTATACATTCTTGTTGTATATATTGTTTTCTTGGTTCTGCTTACTTCATTCTGCATCAGTTTATGTAGATTTTTCCATTCTTCTCTGTATTAATCATATGCATAGTTTCTCACTGCACAGTAATGCATGATCATGAGTTCAAATCTGACCTCAGAAACTTACTAGCTGTGTGGCCTTGGGCAAGTCACTCAACCCTGTTTGTCTGGAGAAGGAAATGGCAAACCACTCAAGTATCTTTGTTGAGAAAACTTTAAATAGAGTCATGAAGAATCAGATATGACTGAAAATGACTAAATAACAATATAAATGCTATATTATTATTATTATTATTATTATTGTTATCGTTTTTCTAGGCTTGCTATGCATTTTCTTTTTCATACAATCTCCAATCCAACCTAATTGATTTTCTTATAGTTCATCACCCACACATAGTACTCCATCACCATCTCTGTGCCTCTGGACCTGGCACGCACTCCTCCCCCACTTTAGAGTCTTTATCTTCCTTTTTAAGTTCAGCTCAAGCACAATCTTCCACATGATGCCTTTCTTGACCCCCTCCCAATTCCTCATACTTGCTGCCCCAGTATTTTCTGTTTACTTTGTATATATGAAGCTTGGCTTCTACTCAAGCCTAGGACAGTTTTGCATACTACTGCATAATGCAGAGGGACATGTGATTCTTAATTGGCGGTGACAATGTTGAGCTTGACTATGCATTCCTAAATAAGAGATTTAAGAAGTTGGTTCTATAAACTCTTCAGAAAAGACACATGGTCAGAGGACACTTCAGGGACATGGTAGACAGAGAGGAAGTATGGTATGATGGACATGCATGGATAGCCAGTCCCATTATTTCCTTGGATTTGACTGATGCTCTAATAATTGTTGAAAACGAATCTCTTCTGGGTGAGAATGTTCTCTCCTGATTTGAACTGAGAACTTACTTTACTCTCAGCTGAAGAGTGGTTCACTCTTGTGCATGTTCCAATCTGCATAACTTCTACGACTTCTGTTTGCCCTTTTGCTTAGATTAGTGGATTTATTCTATAGTTACTATTTTTGATGATCTCTTGTGTGACCAGCATTTGGCAGGAAGGAGCTAAGTTGCTAAGTGTAAGCTAAGGTCTACCTTCCTCCTTAGTAATGATTAGGGAATCAGCTTTGGTCCTGAACCCAATACCCCCTAGCTACCACTATTTGTGGGGAGAAAGTAAATATAATTCTAGCTCAATATCCTTCTCAGAGACTGAAGGAAAGACCATCGAAACTCAGTGGTCCTTCTGGGGCCTGCCTGCACACTATGCCCCCATGCCTCAAAGAAAACGGTGGTGGTACCGCAGTGGTCTTTGGCTTTCTTCCTTTCCACAGAGGTGGGGATGTACCCGAGATCGTGTATGTCCATGCCACCCATGAGCCGCATATGAATATTTAGAAAATTTATGGGGGCACACATATTACATATATTTTATATCTTCTCTTAAGAGTTTTGAAGCTCCTAGAGCAGGCCTGCGCAACCTGCGATCTGCAAGCCACTTACGATTAAAGCCAAAGGACGTCAGGTGACCCATGAAAAATGTAGAGGATGTTTTCCTTGGAATTGTGAGGCGGAGGTGAGAAGGGAGTTCATTCTAGACATGGGCCCGGGGCACCATGTCATATAGGATAATAGACATAGAGCTCAGAATGATCACAAAGGGCAGCCAGTTAGTTTAACTTCTTCATATTACAATGGAAGAAGCTAGATATTTCTTGTAACCATCTAGAATCAAAAGGATTTAGAAATACTCTTCCCTAATACATTTGAAATGAGAAGTAATGTGGCCTTGAAGTCCGGAAGACTTGTGCTCAAGTCTTACCTTTGACACATACTGGCTTTGTGAACATGAACAATTAGACCATGAGCCCCTTGGTACTATGTTTTTTCTTTTCTCTGTATCCTCAGCACTTAGCACAGTGCCTGGAACAGAATAGGTGCTTCATGAATGCTGGTTGACTGACTCTCAGTACCCCAAGTAGCTCTCTAAGTATGTTACAGAATGGTTTCTGATTGATGTTGGTAGGGAATTCCACATGGGAAATCCTTCACTGATAAACTCACAGGCCCCAACCTATCCCACTACCGACTGTGTCTATATCAACCAATCATGAAATCCATTCTAAATGCCTGCCACATATCTATATCTATATAAGCAACATTGATATTAACATCTGCATCTCTATCCATATTAGAGGTTCAGATTTAGAACTGGAAAGGACCCTAGAGGTTGTCTAATCTAATCTTTTGATTTATAAATCACAAAACTGTTGCTCAGAGAGGTTGTGACTTTCCCAAAGTTAGTAGTTGACTTTCCCAAAGAAAGTAGTTGATCCAGGATTCAACTTGGATCATCTCTATAACTATCCCTGAATGACATAGAACAGCAATAAGCATTTCTTAAGTATGTTCTATGTGCCAGGCTAAAAGTTGGGGAGATAAAGAAAGGCAAAAGACAGTTCCTGTTCTCAAGGGGCTTACATTCTAGTGGAGGAGGCAAGATGCAAACAACTAGGTACCTACAAAATATATACGGTGTAAATGGGGGGCACTCTTAGGGTCAAAGTGCAGGAGAGAAGGGAGTGAGGAAGAACTTCTGCAGAGATGGAATTTGAGGTGTCCTGAAGGAAGCCAGGAGGCAGGAGCTAAGGCAGGACAGTTTTCTTGGCTTGGGGGATAGTCAGAAGTAGAGTGAGTGTCATGTGTGAAGACTAGTGGATTGTTAGAGTCCATGGAGGGGAAAGTAGAGTGAAAGAAGACTGAAAAGGTAGGAAGAGCATACATCTATATATTCATACACACATACAGAAATATAAGATATATTATATATGGAAAGTCATATATAGAATCAAGTAAGTGCAGAATACGAAATAATTGCAAACCCTACATTTATGTAGCCTACAATTGATCTAGTACCCAGGAAGGTAACATTAGGCAATTTTCAGTGTGTAGGAAGCCATATTAACACACACACATACACATACACACATGCATGCACATCGGATTTTTTATTTAAAAAGGTTTTTCTATTTGCAATATAGATGGGTGCCAGCAAGGCTTTCTGACCTGAATGTTTGAATTAGAGGCTGTTTCATGTTGACACAGCCTCTCTCAAATAATACATATTCTTCCCTTTCAGATGGAAGATCTGTAACCAGGACTCTTAAAGTAGTTGTGAACAGAGAGAGGTTAGGCCTAAAGCAGATTATAATCTGGTATGGGGATACCAATTTACTTAATTTTCCCTAGGCATAAAATGCAGTAAACAATAGACATACACAGATAAATAAATAAATAGAAATCAGTCATTCTAGCAGTATACAAGCATTTATTAAGCACTTAGTATGTTCCAAGAATTTTTCAAAGAGCTGGGGGGAAGAAAAAAAGAGAAAATGTTTTGTTTCTGTCAACTGGTATTATTCATATAATTGGCTCAATTTCTCATTGCACTTTGCTCCTATAGATACAGCCCGAGAGTCTTTCTCTGTCATGTTCATCTAGAGCAATTTTCTACTGAAGAATAATCCAGGAAGTAAAGTTATAGTCTCCTTTCTTTCCTCAACCTTTTTCTCTTTAAATACAGTAATTTTTCCTTTTTTTCTGTAAACATTTTTCATTGCCAGGCTCATGAATAAAAGATAACTGTTCCAAATGAAAAAGGAAGCAGACAGTTAAACACACACACACACACACGAAGAGACACACACACACACACACACACACACACCACACACACAACTAAAGCTTGCTAAGAGTCGATGAGGATGTATTTCTTAGAATAAGTACTTTTCCCCTCATTTCATTGTTAAAACCAGGTGTGTATTGTTATGTTGTGCTGTCTTTTGTTGTAGATACTGTGAATATTCTCAAGAGCTAAAGTGTATTCTTACACCTCTTTCTCAGTTCAATGCATTGTATTCTGAGGATTTTTTTAAACTGTCAGCTCTAATTAGCTTTTAATTAATTGCCTTTCATTAATTAATTTTTGTACTTTTGACCTAATAATTATAAACCACATATCATAGGTTCTCAAATGACACATCATTCATTGAAATCAGTCAAGCAGTTTAGCAGAGGTTTGCCAGAAATAGTCACCCAGTTACAAAGAGATTAGCTTCATATATATATGAATGGTACCTATGCTGTTCAAAATGGCATTTCATTTTCACTTGTTTTATCCTGGCAATAAAATATTCTGCCTTTGGCTTCTTTAATAAGGGCTTAATATAATGACCTTTCTTTCCTGTCTATGCTTTAAAAAATTATTTTCACTATTGGGTCTATTGAAGTTCTCTTTCTTGTCTTAAATGGATTCCTTTGACGTAGTTTCTTGGGAAGAGAGGTTGATTATATCACTCTTTCTGCTGGTTTTATGGCACCATTCTCATGGAACTAAAATAAAGTCACATTGGAAAATCTTCAGGAAGAGACTTGCTTTTTCCTTAGTGAATGGTTTGTAATCAGATGACTTGAAATTGAATCCTGGCCTTGCCATGTACTACTTCTGTAAACTGGGGCAAGTTACTTCTGCATGTGCCTCAGTTCCGTCATCTCTAAAATGAAAGGGTTGGACTCTATATCTACGAACCTATGGTCCATGAGAAATGAATTTAGTTTGTTTCCCTTTTCCTGTAGACAACATAGAGGAAACTGAGTTTCATGAATTCCAACCTCTGTTGCATGGAAGTATTTGTATGGCATCCTGTACTGTGCACATAGCAAATGATAGCTAGCATTAATATGGCACTTATGATGTGCCAGGCATCATGTTAAGTATTTAGCAAATAATATCTCATTTTACAGGCAGCTAGGTAGTAGAGTGGATAGAGCCCTGGGTTTGGAACCATCAAGATTCATCTTTATGAGTTCAAATCCAGCCTCAGACACTTACTAGCTGTGTGACCCTGGGCAAGTCACTTAACTGTTTGCCTCTGTTTCTCATTGGTAAAATGAGCTGGAGGAGGAAATGACAAACCACTCCAGTATCTTTGCCAAGAAAACCCCAAAATGGAGTCATAACTGAAATGACTCAACAGTAGCCAAATCTCATTTTATCCTCGCAACGATCCTGGGAGTGCTATTATTATCCCAATTTAACAGTTGAGGAAACTGATGCAAAAAGGGGTTAAATGATTTATTTAAAGTCAGTTAGTATCTGAGGCAAGTTTTTAATTCATATCTTACTGACTCCAGGCCCAAGGCTCTATCCACTGCACAACCTCACTGCCTATTAAGCAAATGCTCGATAAACATTTTTGAAAGAATGAATGTATAAATGAATAAATTTCATATCTAGTTACATATCATCACCATTCATATTAAGGCCCCATATGTATCCAATATTCATCAGTGAGGTATACATAATGGATAGTCCTAACTCTGACATACGCTACCTCTAGGAGCATAGACACAGTCACTTAACATCTCAGTAACTTGAACAACCAAGGCTATGAAGTAATGATAAGCTTCTGATCTGCATTTGTGGAGGGAATTTCAACCCCAGGAGCTCTCTACATAAGGACTGTAGGCCTAATGGAGGGTAGGTGTCATGTTTGACTGGTTTTTCTCCTCCGTAGCATAATACAGAGACTTTAAGGTGGTAAGGACTCAATAAGCTTTTTTTTTTCAATGAAAGGATGGATTTAATGACAAAATTTAAACAATACCACCGGAAGGATGTATCACTGAATTGGAGAGCTTTCCTCTTTTTGATCAACAGCAATATCATTCTTCAGAAAATAGATTTTTGGCTAACATAGAGCAGAGAAGGAAACAGAACTTTGTTCGTTGCTCTGAAACAAAAATGCAATAGTGAAGAAAAGTCATGATATTGATTTTTTTTAACAGGTTACAATTAATGATCCTATTCAAAAGCTAAATAAAATGAAAAACTGAATGGGAAAGAATGAGAAATTAAGGAAATGTCCCTATTGGATTGGTCAATGAGAGCCCCATTTTTTTAGGACACATGTAGTTTGTTCTGCTTGATTCAGTTCCCCCACATGGTGACTAGTTCTGGAAGGTCCTGATGTTGTGAGTGGAAGAGTCAGGCTCTTTACTTCAGAGTATACTCAGGTATTTTGGATCTGTTTCCTCTCAGCTTACCGCATGATAAAGAAGGGCCTTTTGGTTGGTTGCTAAGCTAAAGTGCACAAGAAAAACTCCGATGGAAAAACTCACTCTGTTTCCTCCTTGATGTCTCTTCTCCTCCTTCTCTTTCCCTTCTTCTTCCTCCCTCTTTTGTTCTTCTCTCTCTCTCTCTACCCTCTCTTTTTCTCCCTTCTCTCTTCCTCCCTCCCTTTCTATCTTTCCCTTTCTCTCTTTCCCTCTCTCTCTTTTCCTTCTCTCTCTCTCTCTCTCTCTCCCTCTCTCTCTCCATTTTCTGCCTTCTTTTCTCTCTTCTTTTCTTTCTTCTCTCACTTCCCATATTCAATTTGTTGCCAAGTCCTGTCTGTTCTTCCTTTACAAACTCTCTCCTCTATACAATCACTTCTCTCCTCTGACACTGCCCTGGTCCAGGCCTTCGTTACCTTCACACCTGAACTGGTGCCAGTAGCCTGTTGGCTGAGCTCTTTGCTCGTCTGTCCTTCAAGTCTATTCTCCACTTATCTACTAAAGTAATATTACTAAAGGGCAGGTCTGACCATGTCACCTCCCAATTCAATAAACTCAAGTAGCTTCCTGACTTGCACATTTCATGTATGAAGTCCTTTGGCTTCTAGAGCCTTTTATGAAGCTTCTACATTTCCAGTCTTCTTATACTTTACTCCCTCCACATACTCAGCAATCTAGTGACACTGACCTCTTCATTGTTCCTCAAATGTGACACTCCATGGCCCTATATTGTGCATTTCCACTGGCTGTTTCCTGTGCCTGGAATGTGCTCCTTTCTTGTCCCTGCTTCCTGTTTTCCCTGGCTTCCTTTAAGTCTCAGCTAAAATTCCACTTTCTGCAAGAAGCCATACTAGGTTTGTTTTTAATGTTAATACTTTCCCTCTGAGGTTATCACCAATTCATGCTCTATGTAATTTGTTTGTTCACCTTCCTTGAGGGCACGAATTGTTTTCACCATTCTTTATATCCCCAGTGATTAGCACAGTCCCTGGCACAGCAGATGCTTAATATTGTTTGCTTATTAAGAGAACTAATATGCAATTATTTTATATTGGATATAGTCCTTTCTTAATTTTTAATTCATTACATAACGTTCTTATTTAGGACAATTGGAAGAAGGCTAGAATTAAAATATTTTATGATTTTAAAAAGTGATGATATATACAAAGGTATGATGGCAGATGGTCCTTCAAATGCAACCTGTAAAGCATTTGCCATATTCTAAATTTGTACTCTTTGCAGACCTGTGCACATATATTCTACTTTCAGGATGCTTTTGTAAATCGTAAACAAACAAAAAAGGGTGAAAGCATTTTAATAATGAAAATTGCATTTGTAAATGACCTCTAGAAGAATATAATAAATCTCCAGCAGAGCCAATTATTGCTCATGTTGTACAACAGATTCATTTTAATTTAGTTGTTAATAAAGAACTACACAACTGAAAATATGTGCTGTGTATGCAGAATAGCAAGGACCTTAGCCCAGCAATCTGAACCAAAGAGTGCATGGAGGGGAGTACTGTACAAGAAGATTGGAAATGTTGGAGGGGGTGAGGTGGTGAAGAGATCTAGATGCCAGGCAGAGGGAATTTTATATTTGTCTTAGAGGCATTAAGGAGCCCCTGGTATTTATCAGGGAGGGGAATGGGGTTTCAGGAAAATCACCTTGACAGCTAAGTGGAGGATGAGTTGAAGTAGGGAGGGGCTTGAAAGAAGGCCATTTAAAATACAATGGCAATAATACAATTAAAAATTATCAGGGCCTGAAGGAGAGTAGAGGCTCTATGACGGTAGGAAAAGAGAACAATGCAAGAGATGTGAAGAAAGATATTAACAAGATCTGACAACTGATTGGATATATGGGATGTTGAGGATGATATCAAGGTTTTGACCTTGATTACTAGAAGGATGGTGGTGCTTTTGACATCAATAGAGAAGCTAGGAAGAGGGGTGGGTTTTAGGGGGAAGAAAACCAATTCTGTTCAGTGAATGTCCTTCCTATTTCTAATCAGAGCAAAAAAGAAAGTATATGACAATCTTTCCTATAGGCTTTCTACCTAAACCATTCTCAGATTGGTATTCATTTGTAATACAGACTATATCTTCATGTACTTATTGAACTGAGCAACAATTACATCAACATAGGATCAAAGGAACATAGATTTAGTCATGGTTAATGGACAAATTTTGCAGAAAAGATAGGGGAAAATATTGATTGGATAATATTACAATTAGATGGGTTCAGAACTTATTAGAAAAAAGGTTGCAAAGAGCCATGATTAATAGATATATAGAAAGGAAGCCTCTAGTGGACTGCCCAAGGATGTATTCTTAAGTAACTCTACTGTTTTACATTTGTCTCATTGACCTAGATGAAGTAAGAGATTGCATGCTTATCAAACATGCCAATGTCATTAAGTTGGGAAGGGTCGCTAAAACACTGGGTAACAGAAATGGGATAGAAATAGATCTAAAAAGGCTGGAACAATAGACGAAATCTAAAGTCATGAAGTTTAATTGGAATAAATGTAAAGTAGTACTTGTAGGTACAAAAATAAATTGTGCATGTGCCTTTAAAAAATTTAGCTAGAAGACAAGTCATATGAAAAACACTTGGTGGTTTAAGTAGATCAAGCTTCATTTGAGTCAACAGTGATAGAGGGTCAGCAAAACAGCCAGTATGAGCTTAAGTTGCATTAATTTAAACAAATTATTAAGGATAAGGATCAATCGGCAAAAGTAGATTTTGGTTAGACATGAAGAAATGTCTTGATTCCTCACCTAAATATTGGTTCTGTTGAGAATGTAATTGAACATGGCGCTATCCTTTTGACGCTACCTTGCCCTCTTTCAGGAGAAGCGACTGGGGGCTCAATAAACTCAAACCGTCCCTTTATGACTCCTTGAGTTAGAGCTGATGGGATTGCTAGAGGATGATGGGAGTACAGTCGTTGCTCAGATATTTTATTATGTATTGTTCATTGATTTTTATTGATCTCATGCTAAGAGTTGCTGTTACATACAGTTAATAAAAATCTTAGCATGAGCCATCTAAAAGAAGAATGGGCTGCCTCCAGATGTAGTGCATTCTCTGTCATTGGGGACATGGAGCAAATTTTCTGTTCATGTATGAACTTGGACCTCCCTTCCAACTGTGAGCTTGACTATGAGTCTATAATTCTGTATCTATTGCCACACTTGTGGCAATCTGTACTGATTTTTAAGATGACCAAAATCATCTGCTTGGCCACTGCTCAATTTATTCTTGTCCCATAGACCACCACAAAAAAATATCAAAGATGATTACTCCCTGTTTTGCACTTATATTGACCCATTGCATTGGGGATTAGAGCCCAGAAGGGCGCTCATGAAATACTTGGAACGATAATGTCAAAGACATTATCTCAATTGCTGACTCCTATTTAACTTCTAGTTTTAATCAGCTTTTGAATATGTTCATTAATTGTACTTTTTAAAATAATCAGCAACACCACTGCTTTTCTTTTTTGTTTTTTTGGTCAGAGTAGCATAGTTCGATTCAGAGAAACAAGCAAAGTACTGTTCCCTTCTTCATTGTATGTTAGCCAAAAATTGATTTCTCCAATAATGATTCTTTTGATCAAAAGGAAGGAATCTGCATTTCCAGTGATGTTTTCTTCCTTTCTTGTTTAGTTTGTCTTCTTTTAAAACCCATCTTTCCATTTGTTTAAAAAAAACCCTCTTATTGAGCACCTGCCACCTGCAAGACTTTATGTCAGATACTAAGAGAGATACAAAATAAGGAAAAAAAACCCCATGAAACCAACCCTCAGGGAGTTGGAAATCTGGTAATAAAATCAATTAATTATAATACAAGTTAATATGTGATTAGTGGCTTTATAGAGGTGTAGACAAAGTGCTATATTAGTGCAGAGGAAAGAGAAGTAGATTCCAGATAGGGGAATAATCCAGTATCATAAATGGAAATTTACCTTTAAAGGAACTATGAAGGAAAAAATAAAACCTCACGGTCTTGTTGTATTTATAGGCAAATTCTATCTAACTTAAATAAATCATTCTACATAACTTATTCTCAAAAGTTGAGAAAGTACTCTACCAGACTTCTTTTATAAGACAATGATAGTCCTAAAGCTACACCAGGAAAGGACAAAGCCAAGAAGGAGAATTATTGGCCACTATCACTAATGGATTTTTATTCAAAAGCTTTAAATGGAATCCTGTCAAGCAGTAACTTTGACTCACAGGTAGCTTAACACTAAGTTCTGAAAAAGGACCAGATCCTCCACCTGCTTCCTCTGCATGCAAGCCCTGTTGTTTATACTTATGTTCCAGTGTATTCTCTATGATAATATTCTCTCTCTCTCTCCCTCCCCTCTCTGTCTCCCTCTCCCTCCCTCGTCTCCCTCTCTCTTTCTCTCTCTCCCTTCCTCTCTCCCCTTTCTTCTCTCTTTCCCTCCCTCCCCCCTTCCTCCCACCCTCTTTCTCTCCCTCTCTGTCTCTCTCTCCCCTCCCCTCTCTCTCCCTCTCTCTCTGTCTCTCTCTCCTATTTCTTTATTACATCTGCCTTGATATCCATTTTCAGTCCACCTTCTGAAACCAAGCTGCCCATTGTGGTTGTGCTATGTCTAGTGATATTTCTGAATGAATGGAGAGGACTATCCATTTTAGGATACAGTTTGGGACTTTGCTGGTGATTTTGAATTGAAGTAGAAGCCAATGTCCTAACGTGCTTCCATTTCATAACTGGGTAATGAATTTGATGTTCATGGCTGGTATCAGGTATTCCATTCAAACTTCCTAGAACTCATGTTCCAGTGAGATAAGGTCTGTGCAGTGCCTTATAAATCATGAAGTGGCACATATCAATGTCAGCTATCATCTTTATATTTATTTCTTACTTTGGTTATCCTTGCTTTATAATTACATTGAGATCATACAATGGCCAGGCAGCAGACCATGGTGATCACTGTGCTGGTTATATGGGAAGGGAAGAAACATTAAGTGCTGACTATGTGCCAGGCACTGTGCGAAATGCTTTCCAAATATTATCTCGTTCGATCCTCCCAACAACTTTGGGAGGTAGATGCTATTGTAATCCTCTTTTTATAGCTGAGGCAAGTCAGAGGTTAAGTGAATACTTGCCTGGAGTCACACATTTAGTAAGTATCTGAGACTAGATTTGCGCTAAGGTCTTCCTGACTCCTGGAAGATTTCCTGGCTATCCATGGTGCCACTCCGAGGACAGAGCCAGGAGCAACGGGTGGAAGTTAGGAAAAGGGAAACTGAGGCTTGATATAAGGGGGAAAAATAAACTTCCTAAAAATTAGAGCTGACCAAAAGTAGAATGGGCTGTCTTGAGAGGTAGTAAGCTTCCCCCTCCTTAGAAGTCTTCGAGCAGAAATGACCACCATGAGATGAGAGTTCATGTTAAACTATCTTATAGGTGTTTTCTCATGCTCCCCTTATTTGCATATGATATTACCCTTCTTGTCTAAATTATGCACCCATTTTGAGTTTATGACATGAGCTACTGAGACCTGGTTGTTAAACAGTTACCAGCACACTCTTGCCTTGCTCTATAAACATGGCATGAGCTCAGCAGGAGTGCAGTAGAAGGCTCAGGGAATGAAGTCATCACCAGACTGGAGGCTTAGAGACTGGAGCTGATATTAATAATATAATAACAATAATAATAAATTGAATTTATATAGTGCTTTAAAGATTTTAAATTGTTTTACATCTTTTTTCTTCTCATTTAAGCATCATAATATCCTTACTTATGTGTTAGGAACAGAACACAGATCTTCATAGTTTTGAGGATTTTCAGCGCTCCCTCTCTCTCTCTCTCTCTCTCTCTCTCTCTCTCTCTCTCTCTCTCTCTCTCTCTCTCTCTCTCTCTCCCTATCTCTCTCTCTCTCTCTCTCTCTCTCTTTCTCTCTCTCCTACATCACATTGCTGCTCATGAAAAAGCCACTATTTTCAGGGATCAGTGTTTCATTATGATAAAGATATTGGTGCAAAATGATTTTTCAGAGCAAGATGCTGGATCTGTTTTCTTCTCCTTTTTCCTTTTAATCTATCAACAGAATCCTGTAAAACCAACACCCTAGCTCAGCCCATTATTACATCTTGATGTAGTGGCAGGCAAATTCCAGCCATCTAAGCGGTTGAATGGAGTCTTTTTTAATTTTAGCTGAGAAATAAATTCTCCAGCTCTTGTCAGAGTGAATCTTTGGACACTGGGGGGTTCTAATCGACATCCTGAAGCAACTAAAACTAGAGCTACACTGTGAGGCACCTCACTCTAATTACCCCAGTGCTGTATAAATCACAGCTTTCTGCCTGTCATTTTTCAAAGCCCCGTTGTGAATCCGAACCAGATGACTACGTGGGGATGATCGAAAGCAAAGTGACAGAACACACCTGAGCTCCCATTTTGCTCAGGGCAGTGATTATTAATGTGAGAAATCCAGAGTGACGTGAAGTGGCCAGAGCACCAGCAGAATTTATTGCTTGCAGCTTGGCTGTCCCTTGGCCTTTGCCAGCTGTTCCACACCTGGAAGTGGAGAACAGAAACGTCCCTCTTCAATTTATCTTTTCTGGACTTGTTGCTTGTGGGACTCAGATGCCAGGTGATAGAGCTGGGAAGCAAAAGGGAGAGGTTCCACCTGTCAAGGCCTGAATTCCACAAGGATTCCCCCCTCACTCTGGTATAGCTACTAGTTGTTAACCACAACCAAGGTTTATTAGCAAGTCATGAAGATGAATGAAACTCAATGGAAATTAGGTGTTTTTAATCCTAGAAAACTCCAGTTCTCCCTATTATCCTAATGTATTGTTTTGTTCATTAACTTTTATTGCTATCCATATTACATTCATGAGATTTTTAATATTTATTTGTATCTGGGGCCTAACAGGTGCTCTTATTTTACATATACGTTTTTTATTATATTGTTTTAAACAGATTTCTGTTTTGCTTTTAAAATTTTGTTTTATTTTATTTTAAAATTTCAATTTTATTATTTAAAGATAACCTTTGTTTTTATACCCCCCAAATAAATAATAACTTATAACAAAGATTTTAAAAGGTAGAGAGGAAAAAAACCAGTTCATCAAAACTAACAAATGCAACGACCATGTCTGATAATATATTAAATATTTAACACCCATAGTCCTCTACCTTTTCTGTTAAGGGAGATGCATTTTCTCAACTCTTCTAGGGGGTCTCTAGCATATTTTAAAAATTATTGTTATATTTTGTTTTTGCAACATTTTCATTTACCAGTATATATAGATCTCTCTGCCTGCACACACACACACACACACACACACACACACACACACACACAACTTGACCCCTCCCATAGAATCATCCTTTACATTAATTAAAAAGAAAAATAAACAATTCAGAAAAACTTGCCAACACATCAACCAAGTCTAGTATTACATGCAGTGTTCCACACACATAGTCCCTCCCCATACACACATACCAATTAAATTTTTATTTTTTATTTTTAGGCAATTGGGGTGAAGTGACTTGCCCAGAGTCACACAGCTAGTAAGTGTCAAGTGTTTGGTCTGAGGCTGGATTTGAACTCAGGTCCTCTTGACTTCAGGGCTGGTGCTCTATCCACTGCACCACCTAGCTGCCTCCACACACCAATTTTTGCAAAGAATGGAGGAAGGTGTATTCGTATGTCTTTTCTTGGGGGCTGTGTGTCATTATAGTTTCACAGCATTCTGCCTTGATTGTTGTTGATTTTTCATTGACATTATTATAGTCTTATATATTGGTTCTGCTTACTTTACTTTGTATTGATTAGTTCACACATTTTCCCTACTTCTACATATTCATATTTGTTTAACTTTTCCCCAATTGATGGACATCTACTTTTTTCCGGTTCTTTGCTATTATGATGCTGCTATAAATATCTTAGTGTCTATGAGAAATCTCGTAAATGATTTTTAGAACAAGTGGTTTTCATAAAGGCCTCATTTCTCAAATATATAGAGACAGAGTCAAATGTATAAGAATACAAGCCATTCTCCAATTGATAAATGGTTAAAGAAAAAAGGCAGCTTTCAGACAAAGAAATCAAAGTGATAGTTATATGAAAAAAATACTCTATTTCATTATTGATTAAAGAAATGCAAATCAAAACAATTCTGAGGTACCTCCTCATACCTATCAGATTGGCTAATAAAACAGAAAAGAAAAATGGTAACCGTTGGAGGGAAGGTGGGAAAAATGGGACACA